>NW_028270140.1:57600067-57882995 GCF_037043375.1 Chiloscyllium plagiosum
AAAGCAAGTAAGAAAAGAAAGGAAAGGATAGAAAGGAAAAGCAAAGAAAGGAAGGAACGGAAAGAAAAATAAAGAATACAAAAGAAACGGAAAGGAAAGAAAAGACAACAAAAAAAGAAAAGAAAAGGAAAAAAGTATAGAAAGGAAAATAAAAGAATGGAAAGAAAAGAATGGAAACAAAAGAAAGGAAAGGAAAGAACTGAAAGAAAAGAAAGGAAAAGAAAAGGAAGGAAAAGAAAATAAAGAAAGGTAAAGAAAAGAAAGAAGGGAAAAGAAAAGGAAGGAAAAGAAAAACAAAGAAATGGAATGGAATGTACGGGAAATAAATGGAAGGAAAGCAGGGAAAGAAAGTTTGTGAAAGAAGGGAAAGAAGAGAAAGGAAAAGAAATGAAAGGAATGAAAGGAAAATGGAAAGCAAGTAAAAGAAAGAAAAGAAAGGAAAGAAAAGAACGGAAAGAAAAGGAAGGAAAAGAAAAATGAAAAGAAAGAGAGTAAAGAAATGAAAGGAAAGAAATGAAAGGAAAAGAAAAAAGAAAAGAAAGAAAGTAAAGAAAAGAAACGGAAAGAAAGGAAAGGAAAAGAAAGAAACAGAAAAGGAATGAAAGGTAGGAAAAGAAAGGAAAAAACGGAAAATAAAGAAAGGAAAAGAAAGTAAAAGAAAGAAGGGAAAGGAAAAGAAAAAGAAAGGAAAGAAAAGAAACGGAAAGAAAGGAAAGAAAAGACAACAAAAAATGAAAAGAAAAGGATAGAAAAGAAAAAGAAAGCAAGTAAAGAAAAGAAAGGAAAGGATAGAAAGGAAAAGGAAAGAAACGAAAATAAGAGAATGGAAAGAAAAGAAAGGAAAGGAAAGAAAGAAAAGGAAAGGAAAGAAAGGGAAAGAAAAGAAAGGAAAGGTAAGAAAAGAAAGGAAAGAAAAGAACTGAAAGAAAAGAAAGGAAAAGAAATGAAAGAAAGGAAGGAAAAGACAAGAAAAAAAAGAAAAGGAAAGAAAAGGATAGAATGGCAAAAGGAGAGCAACGAAAGGAACGAAAGGAAAGGACAGAAAGCAAAAAGGAAAACAAGTAAAGGAAGGCAAAGAAAGGAAGGAAAGAAAAAGAAAGGATAGGAAAGAAACGGAAGGAAAGAAAAGACAACAAAAAAGAAAAGAAAAGGAAAGAAAGGGATAGAAAGGAAAAAGGAAAGCAAGTAAGAAAAGAAAGGAAAGGATTTCTATCCTTTCCTTTCTTTCCTTTCTTTCCGTTTCTTTTCTTTCGTTTCTTTTTCTTTTCGTTCCTTCCTTTCATGATTTCCTTTTTGCTTTCTTTACTTTCCTTTCTTTTCTTTCCTTTCATTCTTTTCCTTTCCCTTCTTTCTTTTACTTTCTTTACCTTTCTTTATTTTCATTTCCTTTCTTTCCGTTTCTTTTCTTTACTTTCTTTCCTTTCTTTTTCTTATCCTTTCTTTTCCTTTCATTTCTTTCCGTTCTTTTCTTTCCTTTCTTTTCTTTCCTTTACTTGCTTTCCATTTTCCTTTCATTCCTTTCTTTTCTTTTCCTTTCTCTTCTTTACCTTCTTTCACAATCTTTCTTTCCCTGCTTTCTTTCCATTTATTTCCCGTACATTCCCTTCCATTTCTTTGTTTTTCTTTTCTTTCCTTTTCCTTTCCCTTCTTTCTTTTTCTTTCTTTTCTTTCTTTTACTTCCTTTTCTTTTCCTTTCTTTTCTTTCAGTTCTTTTCTTTCCTTTATAAAGGAAGGCAAAGAAAGGAGGAAAAGAAAAAGAAAGGATAGGAAAGAAACGGAAGGAAAGAAAAGACAACAAAAAAGAAAAGAAAAGGAAAGAAAGGGATTGAAAAGAAAAAGGAAAGCAAGTAAGAAAAGAAAGGAAAGGATAGAAAGGAAAAGGAAATAAAGGAAGGAACGGAAAGAAAAATAAAGAAAACAAAAGAAAGTAAAGAAGGGAAAGAAATGACAACAAAAAAAGAAATGAAAGGAAAAAAAATACAGAAAGGAAAATAAAAGAATGGAAAGAAAAGAAAGGAAAGAAATGAAAGAAAAGGAAAGAAAGGGAAAGAAAAGAAACGAAAGGTAAGAAAAGAAAGGTAAGAAAAGATCTGAAAGAAAAGAAAGGAAAAGAAAAGGAAGGAAAAGAAAAGAAAGAAAAGAAAGGAAAAGAAAGAAGGGAAAGGAAAAGGAAGGAAAAGAAAAACAAAGAAATGGAAGAGAATATACGGGAAGTAAATGGAAAGAAAGCAGGGAAAGAAAGATTGTGAAGGAAGGGAAAGAAGAGAAAGGAAAAGAAAAGAAAGGAAAAGAAAGGAAAATGAAAAGCAAGTAAAGGAAAGAAAGGAAAGGAAAGAAAAGAACGGAAAGAAAAGAAAGGAAAAGAAAAAAGAAAAGAAAGAAAGTAAAGAAAAGAAACGGAAAGAAAGGAAAGGAAAAGAAAGAAAAAGGAAAGGAATGTAAGGAAGGAAAAGAAAGGAAAAAACGGAAAATAAATAATTGAAAAGAAAGTAAAAGAAAGAAGGGAAAGGAAAAGAAAGAAAGGAAAGAAAAGAAAGGAAAGTACAGAAAGCAAAAAGGAAAACAAGAAAGGAAAAACGAAAAGAAAAATAAAGGAAAGAAAAGAAACGGAAAGAAAGGAAAGAAAAGACAACAAAAAATGAAAAGAAAAGAAAGAAAAAGATAGAAAAGAAAAAGAAAGTAAAAGAAAGAAGTGAAAGGGAATGAAAGAAAGGAAAGAAAAGAAAGGAAAGTTCAGAAAGCAAAAAGGAAACCAAGAAAGAAAGGAACGAAAAGAAATTGAAATGAAAGAAAGGAAACGGAAAGAAAGGAAAGAAAAGAACTGAAAGAAAAGAAAGGAAAAGAAATGAAAGAAAGGAAAGAAAAGACAACAACAAAAAAAGAAAAGTTAAGAAAAGGATAGAATGGCAAAAGGAAAGCAAGTAAAGGAACGAAAGGAAAGGACAGAAAGCAAAAAGGAAAACAAGTAAAGGAAGGCAAAGAAAGGAAGAAAAGAAAAAGAAAGGATAGGAAAAAAACGGAAGCAAAGAAAAGACAACAAAAAAGAAAAGAAAAGGAAAGAAAGGGATAGAAAGGAAAAAGGAAAGCAAGTAAGAAAAGAAAGGAAAGAATAGAAAGGAAAAGGAAAGAAAGGAAGGAACGGAAAGAAAAATAAAGAAAACAAAAGAAACGGAAAGAAAGGAAAGAGAAGACAACAAAAACTGAAAAGAAAAGAAAGAAAAAGATAGAAAAGAAAAAGAAAGTAAATGAAAGAAGTGAAAGGAAAAGAAAGAAAGGAAAGAAAAGAAAGGAAAGTTCAGAAAGCAAAAAGGAAACCAAGAAAGAAAGGAACGAAAAGAAATTGAAATGAAAGAAAGGAAACGGAAAGAAAGGAAAGAAAAGAACTGAAAGAAAAGAAAGGAAAAGAAATGAAAGAAAGGAAAGAAAAGACAACAACAAAAAAAGAAAAGTTAAGAAAAGGATAGAATGGCAAAAGGAAAGCAAGTAAAGGAACGAAAGGAAAGGACAGAAAGCAAAAAGGAAAACAAGTAAAGGAAGGCAAAGAAAGGAAGAAAAGAAAAAGAAAGGATAGGAAAAAAACGGAAGCAAGGAAAAGACAACAAAAAAGAAAAGAAAAGAAAGAAAAAGATAGAAAAGAAAAAGAAAGCAAGTAAAGAAAGGAAAGGAAAGGAAAGAAAGGAAAGGAAAGGAAAGGAAAGAAAGGGAACGAAATGAAAGGAAAGGTAAGAAAAGAAAAAGAAAGGATAGGAAAGAAACGGAAGGAAAGAAAAGACAACAAAAAAGAAAAGAAAAGGAAAGAAAGGGATAGAAAGGAAAAAGGAAAGCAAGTAAGAAAAGAAAGGAAAGGATAGAAAGGAAAAGCAAAGAAAGGAAGGAACAGAAAGAAAAATAAAGAATACAAAAGAAACGGAAAGGAAAGAAAAGACAACAAAAAAAGAAAAGAAAAGGAAAAAAAGTATAGAAAGGAAAATAAAAGAATGGAAAGAAAAGAATGGAAACAAAAGAAAGGAAAGGAAAGAACTGAAAGAAAAGAAAGGAAAAGAAAAGGAAGGAAAAGAAAAGAAAGAAAAGTAAAGAAAAGAAAGAAGGGAAAGGAAAAGGAAGGAAAAGAAAAACAAAGAAATGGAATGGAATGTACGGGAAATAAATGGAAGGAAAGCAGGGAAAGAAAGTTTGTGAAAGAAGGGAAAGAAGAGAAAGGAAAAGAAATGAAAGGAATGAAAGGAAAATGGAAAGCAAGTAAAAGAAAGAAAAGAAAGGAAATAAAAGAACGGAAAGAAAAGGAAGGAAAAGAAAAATGAAAAGAAAGAGAGTAAAGAAATGAAAGGAAAGAAATGAAAGGAAAAGAAAAAAGAAAAGAAAGAAAGTAAAGAAAAGAAACGGAAAGAAAGGAAAGGAAAAGAAAGAAACAGAAAAGGAATGAAAGGTAGGAAAAGAAAGGAAAAAACGGAAAATAAAGAAAGGAAAAGAAAGTAAAAGAAAGAAGGGAAAGGAAAAGAAAAAGAAAGGAAAGAAAAGAAACGGAAAGAAAGGAAAGAAAAGACAACAAAAAATGAAAAGAAAAGGATAGAAAAGAAAAAGAAAGCAAGTAAAGAAAAGAAAGGAAAGGATAGAAAGGAAAAGGAAAGAAACGAAAATAAGAGAATGGAAAGAAAAGAAAGGAAAGGAAAGAAAGAAAAGGAAAGGAAAGAAAGGGAAAGAAAAGAAAGGAAAGGTAAGAAAAGAAAGGAAAGAAAAGAACTGAAAGAAAAGAAAGGAAAAGAAATGAAAGAAAGGAAGGAAAAGACAAGAAAAAAAAGAAAAGGAAAGAAAAGGATAGAATGGCAAAAGGAGAGCAACGAAAGGAACGAAAGGAAAGGACAGAAAGCAAAAAGGAAAACAAGTAAAGGAAGGCAAAGAAAGGAAGGAAAGAAAAAGAAAGGATAGGAAAGAAACGGAAGGAAAGAAAAGACAACAAAAAAGAAAAGAAAAGGAAAGAAAGGGATAGAAAGGAAAAAGGAAAGCAAGTAAGAAAAGAAAGGAAAGGATTTCTATCCTTTCCTTTCTTTCCTTTCTTTCCGTTTCTTTTCTTTCGTTTCTTTTTCTTTTCGTTCCTTCCTTTCATGATTTCCTTTTTGCTTTCTTTACTTTCCTTTCTTTTCTTTCCTTTCATTCTTTTCCTTTCCCTTCTTTCTTTTACTTTCTTTACCTTTCTTTATTTTCATTTCCTTTCTTTCCGTTTCTTTTCTTTACTTTCTTTCCTTTCTTTTTCTTATCCTTTCTTTTCCTTTCATTTCTTTCCGTTCTTTTCTTTCCTTTCTTTTCTTTCCTTTACTTGCTTTCCATTTTCCTTTCATTCCTTTCTTTTCTTTTCCTTTCTCTTCTTTACCTTCTTTCACAATCTTTCTTTCCCTGCTTTCTTTCCATTTATTTCCCGTACATTCCCTTCCATTTCTTTGTTTTTCTTTTCTTTCCTTTTCCTTTCCCTTCTTTCTTTTTCTTTCTTTTCTTTCTTTTACTTCCTTTTCTTTTCCTTTCTTTTCTTTCAGTTCTTTTCTTTCCTTTATAAAGGAAGGCAAAGAAAGGAGGAAAAGAAAAAGAAAGGATAGGAAAGAAACGGAAGGAAAGAAAAGACAACAAAAAAGAAAAGAAAAGGAAAGAAAGGGATTGAAAAGAAAAAGGAAAGCAAGTAAGAAAAGAAAGGAAAGGATAGAAAGGAAAAGGAAATAAAGGAAGGAACGGAAAGAAAAATAAAGAAAACAAAAGAAAGTAAAGAAGGGAAAGAAATGACAACAAAAAAAGAAATGAAAGGAAAAAAAATACAGAAAGGAAAATAAAAGAATGGAAAGAAAAGAAAGGAAAGAAATGAAAGAAAAGGAAAGAAAGGGAAAGAAAAGAAACGAAAGGTAAGAAAAGAAAGGTAAGAAAAGATCTGAAAGAAAAGAAAGGAAAAGAAAAGGAAGGAAAAGAAAAGAAAGAAAAGAAAGGAAAAGAAAGAAGGGAAAGGAAAAGGAAGGAAAAGAAAAACAAAGAAATGGAAGAGAATATACGGGAAGTAAATGGAAAGAAAGCAGGGAAAGAAAGATTGTGAAGGAAGGGAAAGAAGAGAAAGGAAAAGAAAAGAAAGGAAAAGAAAGGAAAATGAAAAGCAAGTAAAGGAAAGAAAGGAAAGGAAAGAAAAGAACGGAAAGAAAAGAAAGGAAAAGAAAAAAGAAAAGAAAGAAAGTAAAGAAAAGAAACGGAAAGAAAGGAAAGGAAAAGAAAGAAAAAGGAAAGGAATGTAAGGAAGGAAAAGAAAGGAAAAAACGGAAAATAAATAATTGAAAAGAAAGTAAAAGAAAGAAGGGAAAGGAAAAGAAAGAAAGGAAAGAAAAGAAAGGAAAGTACAGAAAGCAAAAAGGAAAACAAGAAAGGAAAAACGAAAAGAAAAATAAAGGAAAGAAAAGAAACGGAAAGAAAGGAAAGAAAAGACAACAAAAAATGAAAAGAAAAGAAAGAAAAAGATAGAAAAGAAAAAGAAAGTAAAAGAAAGAAGTGAAAGGGAATGAAAGAAAGGAAAGAAAAGAAAGGAAAGTTCAGAAAGCAAAAAGGAAACCAAGAAAGAAAGGAACGAAAAGAAATTGAAATGAAAGAAAGGAAACGGAAAGAAAGGAAAGAAAAGAACTGAAAGAAAAGAAAGGAAAAGAAATGAAAGAAAGGAAAGAAAAGACAACAACAAAAAAAGAAAAGTTAAGAAAAGGATAGAATGGCAAAAGGAAAGCAAGTAAAGGAACGAAAGGAAAGGACAGAAAGCAAAAAGGAAAACAAGTAAAGGAAGGCAAAGAAAGGAAGAAAAGAAAAAGAAAGGATAGGAAAAAAACGGAAGCAAAGAAAAGACAACAAAAAAGAAAAGAAAAGGAAAGAAAGGGATAGAAAGGAAAAAGGAAAGCAAGTAAGAAAAGAAAGGAAAGAATAGAAAGGAAAAGGAAAGAAAGGAAGGAACGGAAAGAAAAATAAAGAAAACAAAAGAAACGGAAAGAAAGGAAAGAGAAGACAACAAAAACTGAAAAGAAAAGAAAGAAAAAGATAGAAAAGAAAAAGAAAGTAAATGAAAGAAGTGAAAGGAAAAGAAAGAAAGGAAAGAAAAGAAAGGAAAGTTCAGAAAGCAAAAAGGAAACCAAGAAAGAAAGGAACGAAAAGAAATTGAAATGAAAGAAAGGAAACGGAAAGAAAGGAAAGAAAAGAACTGAAAGAAAAGAAAGGAAAAGAAATGAAAGAAAGGAAAGAAAAGACAACAACAAAAAAAGAAAAGTTAAGAAAAGGATAGAATGGCAAAAGGAAAGCAAGTAAAGGAACGAAAGGAAAGGACAGAAAGCAAAAAGGAAAACAAGTAAAGGAAGGCAAAGAAAGGAAGAAAAGAAAAAGAAAGGATAGGAAAAAAACGGAAGCAAGGAAAAGACAACAAAAAAGAAAAGAAAAGAAAGAAAAAGATAGAAAAGAAAAAGAAAGCAAGTAAAGAAAGGAAAGGAAAGGAAAGAAAGGAAAGGAAAGGAAAGGAAAGAAAGGGAACGAAATGAAAGGAAAGGTAAGAAAAGAAAAAGAAAGGATAGGAAAGAAACGGAAGGAAAGAAAAGACAACAAAAAAGAAAAGAAAAGGAAAGAAAGGGATAGAAAGGAAAAAGGAAAGCAAGTAAGAAAAGAAAGGAAAGGATAGAAAGGAAAAGCAAAGAAAGGAAGGAACAGAAAGAAAAATAAAGAATACAAAAGAAACGGAAAGGAAAGAAAAGACAACAAAAAAAGAAAAGAAAAGGAAAAAAAGTATAGAAAGGAAAATAAAAGAATGGAAAGAAAAGAATGGAAACAAAAGAAAGGAAAGGAAAGAACTGAAAGAAAAGAAAGGAAAAGAAAAGGAAGGAAAAGAAAAGAAAGAAAAGTAAAGAAAAGAAAGAAGGGAAAGGAAAAGGAAGGAAAAGAAAAACAAAGAAATGGAATGGAATGTACGGGAAATAAATGGAAGGAAAGCAGGGAAAGAAAGTTTGTGAAAGAAGGGAAAGAAGAGAAAGGAAAAGAAATGAAAGGAATGAAAGGAAAATGGAAAGCAAGTAAAAGAAAGAAAAGAAAGGAAATAAAAGAACGGAAAGAAAAGGAAGGAAAAGAAAAATGAAAAGAAAGAGAGTAAAGAAATGAAAGGAAAGAAATGAAAGGAAAAGAAAGGAAAAGAAAAAAGAAAAGAAAGAAAGTAAAGCAAAGAAACGGAAAGAAAGGAAAGGAAAAGAAAGAAACAGAAAAGGAATGAAAGGAAGGAAAAGAAAGGAAAAAACGGAAAATAAAGATAGGAAAAGAAAGTAAAAGAAAGAAGGGAAAGGAAAAGAATGAAAGGAAAGAAAAGAAAGGAAAGTACAGAAAGCAAAAAGGAAATCAAGAAAGGAAGGAACGAAAAGAAAAAGAAACGAAAGAAAAGAAACGGAAAGAAAGGAAAGAAAAGACAACAAAAAATGAAAAGAAAAGGAAAGAAAAGGATAGAAATGAAAAAGAATGCAAGTAAAGAAAAGAAAGGAATGGATAGAAAGGACAAGGAAAGAAAGGAAAGGAAAGAAAAGAATGGAAAGAAAAGAAAGGAAAAGAAAAAAGAAAAGAAAGAAAGTAAAGAAAAGAAACGGAAAGAAAGGAAAGGAAAAGAAAGAAAAAGGAAAGGAATGTAAGGAAGGAAAAGAAAGGAAAAAACGGAAAATAAATAATTGAAAAGAAAGTAAAAGAAAGAAGGGAAAGGAAAAGAAAGAAAGGAAAGAAAAGAAAGGAAAGTACAGAAAGCAAAAAGGAAAACAAGAAAGGAAAAACGAAAAGAAAAATAAAGGAAAGAAAAGAAACGGAAAGAAAGGAAAGAAAAGACAACAAAAAATGAAAAGAAAAGAAAGAAAAAGATAGAAAAGAAAAAGAAAGTAAAAGAAAGAAGTGAAAGGGAATGAAAGAAAGGAAAGAAAAGAAAGGAAAGTTCAGAAAGCAAAAAGGAAACCAAGAAAGAAAGGAACGAAAAGAAATTGAAATGAAAGAAAGGAAACGGAAAGAAAGGAAAGAAAAGAACTGAAAGAAAAGAAAGGAAAAGAAATGAAAGAAAGGAAAGAAAAGACAACAACAAAAAGAGAAAAGTTAAGAAAAGGATAGAATGGCAAAAGGAAAGCAAGTAAAGGAACGAAAGGAAAGGACAGAAAGCAAAAAGGAAAACAAGTAAAGGAAGGCAAAGAAAGGAAGAAAAGAAAAAGAAAGGATAGGAAAAAAACGGAAGCAAAGAAAATACAACAAAAAAGAAAAGAAAAGGAAAGAAAGGGATAGAAAGGAAAAAGGAAAGCAAGTAAGAAAAGAAAGGAAAGAATAGAAAGGAAAAGGAAAGAAAGGAAGGAACGGAAAGAAAAATAAAGAAAACAAAAGAAACGGAAAGAAAGGAAAGAGAAGACAACAAAAACTGAAAAGAAAAGAAAGAAAAAGATAGAAAAGAAAAAGAAAGTAAAAGAAAGAAGTGAAAGGAAAAGAAAGAAAGGAAAGAAAAGAAAGGAAAGTTCAGAAAGCAAAAAGGAAACCAAGAAAGAAAGGAACGAAAAGAAATTGAAATGAAAGAAAGGAAACGGAAAGAAAGGAAAGAAAAGAACTGAAAGAAAAGAAAGGAAAAGAAATGAAAGAAAGGAAAGAAAAGACAACAACAAAAAAAGAAAAGTTAAGAAAAGGATAGAATGGCAAAAGGAAAGCAAGTAAAGGAACGAAAGGAAAGGACAGAAAGCAAAAAGGAAAACAAGTAAAGGAAGGCAAAGAAAGGAAGAAAAGAAAAAGAAAGGATAGGAAAAAAACGGAAGCAAAGAAAATACAACAAAAAAGAAAAGAAAAGGAAAGAAAGGGATAGAAAGGAAAAAGGAAAGCAAGTAAGAAAAGAAAGGAAAGAATAGAAAGGAAAAGGAAAGAAAGGAAGGAACGGAAAGAAAAATAAAGAAAACAAAAGAAACGGAAAGAAAGGAAAGAGAAGACAACAAAAACTGAAAAGAAAAGAAAGAAAAAGATAGAAAAGAAAAAGAAAGTAAAAGAAAGAAGTGAAAGGAAAAGAAAGAAAGGAAAGAAAAGAAAGGAAAGTTCAGAAAGCAAAAAGGAAACCAAGAAAGAAAGGAACGAAAAGAAATTGAAATGAAAGAAAGGAAACGGAAAGAAAGGAAAGAAAAGAACTGAAAGAAAAGAAAGGAAAAGAAATGAAAGAAAGGAAAGAAAAGACAACAACAAAAAAAGAAAAGTTAAGAAAAGGATAGAATGGCAAAAGGAAAGCAAGTAAAGGAACGAAAGGAAAGGACAGAAAGCAAAAAGGAAAACAAGTAAAGGAAGGCAAAGAAAGGAAGAAAAGAAAAAGAAAGGATAGGAAAAAAACGGAAGCAAGGAAAAGACAACAAAAAAGAAAAGATTAGGAAAAAAGTATAGAAAGGAAAATAAAAGAATGGAAAGAACAGAAAGGAAAGAAAAGACAGGAAAGGAAAGGAAAGAAAGGGAAAGAAAAGAAAGGAAAGGTAAGAAAAGAAAGGAAAGAAAAGAACTGAAAGAAAAGAAAGGAAAACAAAAGGAAGTAAAAGAAAGAAAAGAAAGAAAAAGAAAGAAGGGAAAGGAAAAGGAAGGAAAAGAAAAACAATGAAATGGAAGGGAATGTACGGGAAATAAATGGAAAGAAAGCAGGGAAAGAAAGATTGTGAAAGAAGGGAAAGAAGAGAAAGGAAAAGAAAAGAAAGGAATGAAAGGAAAAAGGAAAGCAAGTAAAGGAAAGAAAGGGAAAGGTAAGAACGGTTAGAAAAGAAAGGAAAAGAAAAAAGAAAAGAAAGAAAGTAAAGAAAAGAAACGGAAAGAAAGGAAAAGAAAAGAAAGAAAAAGGAAAGGAATGTAAGGAAGGAAAAGAAAGGAAAAAACGGAAAATAAATAAAGGAAAAGAAAGAAAAAGAAAGAAGGGAAAGGAAAAGAAAGAAAGGAAAGAAAAGAAAGGAAAGTACAGAAAGCAAAAAGGAAAACAAGAAAGGAAAAACGAAAAGAAAAAGAAAGGAAAGAAAAGAAACGGAAAGAAAGGAAAGAAAAGACAACAAAAAATGAAAAGAAAAGAAAGAAAAAGATAGAAAAGAAAAAGAAAGCAAGTAAAGAAAGGAAAGGAAAGGAAAGAAAGGAAAGGAAAGGAAAGGAAAGAAAGGGAACGAAATGAAAGGAAAGGTAAGAAAAGAAAAAGAAAGGATAGGAAAGAAACGGAAGGAAAGAAAAGACAACAAAAAAGAAAAGAAAAGGAAAGAAAGGGATAGAAAGGAAAAAGGAAAGCAAGTAAGAAAAGAAAGGAAAGGATAGAAAGGAAAAGCAAAGAAAGGAAGGAACAGAAAGAAAAATAAAGAATACAAAAGAAACGGAAAGGAAAGAAAAGACAACAAAAAAAGAAAAGAAAAGTAAAAAAAGTATAGAAAGGAAAATAAAAGAATGGAAACAAAAGAATGGAAACAAAAGAAAGGAAAGGAAAGAACTGAAAGAAAAGAAAGGAAAAGAAAAGGAAGGAAAAGAAAAGAAAGAAAAGTAAAGAAAAGAAAGAAGGGAAAGGAAAAGGAAGGGAAAGAAAAACAAAGAAATGGAATGGAATGTACGGGAAATAAATGGAAGGAAAGCAGGGAAAGAAAGTTTGTGAAAGAAGGGAAAGAAGAGAAAGGAAAAGAAATGAAAGGAATGAAAGGAAAATGGAAAGCAAGTAAAAGAAAGAAAAGAAAGGAAATAAAAGAACGGAAAGAAAAGGAAGGAAAAGAAAAATGAAAAGAAAGAGAGTAAAGAAATGAAAGGAAAAGAAAGGAAAAGAAAAAAGAAAAGAAAGAAAGTAAAGCAAAGAAACGGAAAGAAAGGAAAGGAAAAGAAAGAAACAGAAAAGGAATGAAAGGAAGGAAAAGAAAGGAAAAAACGGAAAATAAAGAAAGGAAAAGAAAGTAAAAGAAAGAAGGGAAAGGAAAAGAATGAAAGGAAAGAAAAGAAAGGAAAGTACAGAAAGCAAAAAGGAAATCAAGAAAGGAAGGAACGAAAAGAAAAAGAAACGAAAGAAAAGAAACGGAAAGAAAGGAAAGAAAAGACAACAAAAAATGAAAAGAAAAGGAAAGAAAAGGATAGAAATGAAAAAGAATGCAAGTAAAGAAAAGAAAGGAATGGATAGAAAGGACAAGGAAAGAAAGGAAAATAAAAGAATGGAAAGAAAAGAAAGGAAAAGAAAGAAAGGAAAGGAAAGGAAAGAAAGGGAAAGAAAAGAAAGGAAAGGTAAGAAAAGAAAGGAAAGAAAAGAACTGGAAGAAAAGAAAGAAAAGACAACAAAAAAAAGAAAAGGAAAGAAAAGGATAGAATGGCAAAAGGAAAGCAAGTAAAGGAACGAAAGGAAAGGACAGAAAGCAAAAGGGAAAACAAGTAAAGGAAAGCAAAGAAAGGAGGAAAAGAAAAAGAAAGGATAGGAAACAAACGGAAGGAAAGAAAAGACAACAAAAAAGAAAAGAAAAGGAAAGAAAGGGATAGGAAGGAAAAAGGAGAGCAAGTAAGAAAAGAAAGGAAAGGATAGAAAGGAAAAGGAAAGAAAGGAAGGAACGGATGAACTGAAAGAAAATAAAGGAAAAGAAAAGGAAGGAAAAGAAAAGAAAGAAAAGAAAGGAAAAGAAAGAAGGGAAAGGAAAAGGAAGGAAAAGATAAACAAAGAAATGGAATGGAATGTACAGGAAATAAATGGAAAGAAAGCAGGGAAAGAAAGATTGTGAAAGAAGGGAAAGAAGTGAAAGGAAAAGAAAAGAAAGGAATGAAAGGAAAATGGAAAGCAAGTAAAGGAAAGAAAAGAAAGGAAAGAAAAGAACGGAAAGAAAAGAAAGGAAAAGAAAGAAAAAGAAAAAAGAAAAGAAAGAAAGTAAAGAAAAGAACTGAAAGAAAAGAAAGGAAAAGAAATGAAAGAAAAGAAAGAAAAGACAACAAAAAAAAGAAAAGGAAAGAAAAGGATAGAATGGCAAAAGGAAAGCAAGTAAAGGAACGAAAGGAAAGGACAGAAAGCAAAAGGGAAAACAAGTAAAGGAAAGCAAAGAAAGGAGGAAAAGAAAAAGAAAGGATAGGAAACAAACGGAAGTAAAGAAAAGACAACAAAAAAGAAAAGAAAAGGAAAGAAAGGGATAGAAAGGAAAAAGTAGAGCAAGTAAGAAAAGAAAGGAAAGGATAGAAAGGAAAAGGAAAGAAAGGAAGGAACGGAAATAACTGAAAGAAAAGAAAGGAAAAGAAAAGGAAGGAAAAGAAAAGAAAGAAAAGAAAGGAAAAGAAAGAAGGGAAAGGAAAAGGAAGGAAAAGATAAACAAAGAAATGGAATGGAATGTACAGGAAATAAATGGAAAGAAAGCAGGGAAAGAAAGATTGTGAAAGAAGGGAAAGAAGTGAAAGGAAAAGAAAAGAAAGGAATGAAAGGAAAATGGAAAGCAAGTAAAGGAAAGAAAAGAAAGGAAAGAAAAGAACGGAAAGAAAAGAAAGGAAAAGAAAGGAAAAGAAAAAAGAAAAGAAAGAAAGTAAAGAAAAGAAACGGAAAGAAAGGAAAGGAAAAGAAAGAAAAAGGAAAGGAATGAACGGATGGAAAAGACAACAAGAAAAAAGAAAAGGAAAGAAAAGGATAGAATGGCAAAAGGAGAGCAACTAAAGGAACGAAAGGAAAGGACGGAAAGCAAAAAGGAAAACAAGTAAAGGAAGGCAAAGAAAGGAAGAAAAGAAGAAGAAAGGATAGGAAAGAAAAGCAAGTAAGAAAAGAAAGGAAAGGATAGAAAGGAAAAGGAAATAAAGGAAGGAACGGAAAGAAAAATAAAGAAAACAAAAGAAAGTAAAGAAGGGAAAGAAATGACAAAAAAAAAAGAAAAGGAAAGGAAAAAAAATATAGAAAGGAAAATAAAAGAATGGAAAGAAAAGAAAGGAAAGAAATGAAAGGAAAGGAAAGAAAAGAAAGGTAAGAAAAGATCTGAAAGAAAAGAAAGGAAAAGAAAAGGAAGGAAAAGAAAAGAAAGAAAAGAAAGGAAAAGAAAGAAGGGAAAGGAAAAGGAAGGAAAAGAAAAACAAAGAAATGGAAGAGAATATACGGGAAGTAAATGGAAAGAAAGCAGGGAAAGAAAGATTGTGAAGGAAGGGAAAGAAGAGAAAGGAAAAGAAAAGAAAGGAATGAAAGGAAAATGGAAAGCAAGTAAAGGAAAGAAAGGAAAGGAAAGAAAAGAACGGAAAGAAAAGAAAGGAAAAGAAAAAAGAAAAGAAAGAAAGTAAAGAAAAGAAACGGAAAGAAATCAAAGGAAAAGAAAGAAAAAGGAAAGGAATGTAAGGAAGGAAAAGAAAGGAAAAAACGGAAAATAAATAATTGAAAAGAAAGTAAAAGAAAGAAGGGAAAGGAAAAGAAAGAAAGGAAAGAAAAGAAAGGAAAGTACAGAAAGCAAAAAGGAAAACAAGAAACGAAAAACGGAAAGAAAAATAAAGGAAAGAAAAGAAACGGAAAGAAAGGAAAGAAAAGACAACAAAAAATGAAAAGAAAAGAATGAAAAAGATAGAAAAGAAAAAGAAAGTAAAAGAAAGAAGTGAAAGGAAAAGAAAGAAAGGAAAGAAAAGAAAGGAAAGTTCAGAAAGCAAAAAGGAAACCAAGAAAGGAAGGAACGAAAAGAAAATGAAATGAAAGAAAGGAAACGGAAAGAAAGGAAAGAATAGACAACAAAAAATGAAAAGAAAAGGAAAGAAAAGGATAGAAAGGAAAAAGAAAGCAAGTAAAGAAAAGAAAGGAAAAGGAAAGAAAGGAAAATAAAAGAATGGAAAGAAATGAAAGCAAAGGTAAGAAAAGAAAGGAAAGAAAAGAACTGAAAGAAAAGAAAGGAAAAGAAATGAAAGAAAGGAAAGAAAAGACAACAAAAAAAAGAAAAGTTAAGAAAAGGATAGAATGGCAAAAGGAAAGCAAGTAAAGGAACGAAAGGAAAGGACAGAAAGCAAAAAGGAAAACAAGTAAAGGAAGGTAAAGAAAGGAAGAAAAGAAAAAGAAAGGATAGGAAAAAATGGAAGCAAAGAAAAGACAACAAAAAAGAAAAGAAAAGGAAAGAAAGGGATAGAAAGGTAAAAGGAAAACAAGTAAGAAAAGAAAGGAAAGAATAGAAAGGAAAAAAAGGAAGGAACGGAAAGAAAAATAAAGAAAACAAAAGAAACGGAAAGAAAGGAAAGAAAAGACAACAAAAAAAGAAAAGATTAGGAAAAAAGTATAGAAAGGAAAATAAAAGAATGGAAACAACAGAAAGGAAAGAAAAGACAGGAAAGCAAAGGAAAGAAAGGGAAAGAAAAGAAAGGAAAGGTAAGAAAAGAAAGGAAAGAAAAGAACTGAAAGAAAAGAAAGGAAAAGAAAAGGAAGTAAAAGAAAGAAAAGAAAGAAAAAGAAAGAAGGGAAAGGAAAAGGAAGGAAAAGAAAAACAATGAAATGGAAGGGAATGTACGGGAAATAAATGGAAAGAAAGCAGGGAAAGAAAGATTGTGAAAGAAGGGAAAGAAGAGAAAGGAAAAGAAAAGAAAGGAATGAAAGGAAAAAGGAAAGCAAGTAAAGGAAAGAAAGGGAAAGGTAAGAACGGTTAGAAAAGAAAGGAAAAGAAAAAAGAAAAGAAAGAAAGTAAAGAAAAGAAACGGAAAGAAAGGAAAAGAAAAGAAAGAAAAAGGAAAGGAATGTAAGGAAGGAAAAGAAAGGAAAAAACGGAAAATAAATAAAGGAAAAGAAAGAAAAAGAAAGAAGGGAAAGGAAAAGAAAGAAAGGAAAGAAAAGAAAGGAAAGTACAGAAAGCAAAAAGGAAATCAAGAAAGGAAAAACGAAAAGAAAAAGAAAGGAAAGAAAAGAAACGGAAAGAAAGGAAAGAAAAGACAACAAAAAATGAAAAGAAAAGAAAGAAAAAGATAGAAAAGAAAAAGAAAGCAAGTAAAGAAAGGAAAGGAATGGATAGAAAGGACAAGGAAAGAAAGTAAAATAAAAGAATGGAAAGAAAAGAAAGGAAAAGAAAGAAAGGAAAGGAAAGGAAAGAAAGGGAAAGAAAAGAAAGGAAAAGTAAGAAAAGAAAGGAAAGAAAAGAACTGAAAGAAAAGAAAGGAAAAGAAATGAAAGAAAAGAAAGAAAAGACAACAAAAAAAAGAAAAGGAAAGAAAAGGATAGAATGGCAAAAGGAAAGCAAGTAAAGGAACGAAAGGAAAGGACAGAAAGCAAAAAGGAAAACAAGTAAAGGAAGGCAAAGAAAGGAAGAAAAGAAAAACAAAGGATAGGAAAGAAAGGGAAGGAAAGAAAAGACAACAAAAAAGAAAAGAAAAGGAAAGAAAGGGATAGAAAGGAAAAAAGAAAGCAAGTAAGCAAAGAAAGGAAAGGATAGAAAGGAAAAGGAAAGAAAGGGATAGAAAGGAAAAAGGAAAGCAAGTAAGAAAAGAAAGGAAAGGATAGAAAGGTAAAGGAAAAAAAGGAAGGAACGGAAAGAAAAATAAAGAATACAATAGAAACGGAAAGAAAAGAAGGGAAAGAAGAGAAAGGAAAAGAAAAGAAAGGAATGAAAGGAAAAAGGAAAGCAAGTAAAGGAAAGAAAAGAAAGAAAAGAACGGAAAGAAAAGAAAGGAAAAGAAAGGAAAAGAAAAAAGAAAAGAAAGAAAGTAAAGAAAAGAAACGGAAAGAAAGGAAAAGAAAGAAAAAGGAAAGGAATGAAAGGAAGGAAAAGAAAGGAATTTCGGAAAATAAAGAAAGGAAAAGAAAGCAAAAGAAAGAAGTGAAAGGAAAAGAATGAAAGGAAAGAAAAGAAAGGAAAGTTCAGAAAGCAAAAAGGAAACCAAGAAAGGAAGGAACGAAAAGAAAATGAAAGGAAAGAAAGGAAACGGAAAGAAACGGAAAGAAAAGACAACAAAAAATGAAAAGAAAAGGAAAGAAAAGGACAGAAAGGAAAAAGAAAGCAAGTAAAGAAAAGAAAGGAAAAGGAAAGAAAGGAAAATAAAACAATGGAAAGAAAAGAAAGGAAAGGAAAGAAAGGAAAGGAAAGGAAAGAAAGGGAAAGAAAAGAAAGCAAAGGTAAGAAAAGAAAGGAAAGAAAAGTACTGAAAGAAAAGAAAGGAAAAGAAATGGAAGAAAGGAAAGAAAAGACAACAAAAAAAAAGAAAAGTTAAGAAAAGGATAGAATGGCAAAAGGAAAGCAAGTAAAGGGACGAAAGGAAAGGACAGAAAGCAAAGACGAAAACAAGTAAAGGAAGGCAAAGAAAGGAAGAAAAGAAAAAGAAAGGATAGGAAAGAAACGGAAGGAAAGAAAAGACAACAAAAAAGAAAAGAAAAGGAAAGAAAGGAATAGAAAAGAAAAAGGAAAGCAAGTAAGAAAAGAAAGGAAAGGATAGAAAGGAAAAGGAAATAAAGGAAGGAACGGAAAGAAAAATAAAGAAAACAAAAGAAAGTAAAGAAGGGAAAGAAATGACAACAAAAAAAGAAAAGGAAAGGAAAAAAAATATAGAAAGGAAAATAAAAGAATGGAAAGAAAAGAAAGGAAAGAAATGAAAGGAAAGGAAAGGAAAGAAAGGGAAAGAAAAGAAACGAAAGGTAAGAAAAGAAAGGTAAGAAAAGATCTGAAAGAAAAGAAAGGAAAAGAAAAGGAAGGAAGGAAAAGAAAGAAAAGAAAGGAAAAGAAAGAAGGGAAAGGAAAAGGTAGGAAAAGAAAAACAAAGAAATGGAAGAGAATATACGGGAAGCAAATGGAAAGAAAGCAGGGAAAGAAAGATTGTGAAGGAAGGGAAAGAAGAGAAAGGAAAAGAAAAGAAAGGAATGAAAGGAAAATGGAAAGCAAGTAAAGGAAAGAAAGGAAAGAAAAGAACGGAAAGAAAAGAAAGGAAAAGAAAAAAGAAAAGAAAGAAAGTAAAGAAAAGAAACGGAAAGAAAGGAAAGGAAAAGAAAGAAAAAGGAAAGGAATGTAAGGAAGGAAAAGCAAGGAAAAAACGGAAAATAAATAATTGAAAAGAAAGTAAAAGAAAGAAGGGAAAGGAAAAGAAAGAAAGGAAAGAAAAGAAAGGAAAGTACAGAAAGCAAAAAGGAAAACAAGAAAGGAAAAACGAAAAGAAAAATAAAGGAAAGAAAAGAAACGGAAAGAAAGGAAAGAAAAGACAACAAAAAATGAAAAGAAAAGAAAGAAAAAGATAGAAAAGAAAAAGAAAGTAAAAGAAAGAAGTGAAAGGGAAAGAAAGAAAGGAAAGAAAAGAAAGGAAAGTTCAGAAAGCAAAAAGGAAACCAAGAAAGAAAGGAACGAAAAGAAATTGAAATGAAAGAAAGGAAACGGAAAGAAAGGAAAGAAAAGAACTGAAAGAAAAGAAAGGAAAAGAAATGAAAGAAAGGAAAGAAAAGACAACAACAAAAAAAGAAAAGTTAAGAAAAGGATGGAATGGCAAAAGGAAAGCAAGTAAAGGAACGAAAGGAAAGGACAGAAAGCAAAAAGGAAAACAAGTAAAGGAAGGCAAAGAAAGGAAGAAAAGAAAAAGAAAGGATAGGAAAAAAACGGAAGCAAAGAAAAGACAACAAAAAAGAAAAGAAAAGGAAAGAAAGGGATAGAAAGGAAAAAGGAAAGCAAGTAAGAAAAGAAAGGGAAGAATAGAAAGGAAAAGGAAAGAAAGGAAGGAACGGAAAGAAAAATAAAGAAAACAAAAGAAACGGAAAGAAAGGAAAGAAAAGACAACAAAAAATGAAAAGAAAAGAAAGAAAAAGATAGAAAAGAAAAAGAAAGTAAAAGAAAGAAGTGAAAGGAAAAGAAAGAAAGGAAAGAAAAGAAAGGAAAGTTCAGAAAGCAAAAAGGAAACCAAGAAAGAAAGGAACGAAAAGAAATTGAAATGAAAGAAAGGAAACGGAAAGAAAGGAAAGAAAAGAACTGAAAGAAAAGAAAGGAAAAGAAATGAAAGAAAGGAAAGAAAAGACAACAACAAAAAAAGAAAAGTTAAGAAAAGGATGGAATGGCAAAAGGAAAGCAAGTAAAGGAACGAAAGGAAAGGACAGAAAGCAAAAAGGAAAACAAGTAAAGGAAGGCAAAGAAAGGAAGAAAAGAAAAAGAAAGGATAGGAAAAAAACGGAAGCAAAGAAAAGACAACAAAAAAAGAAAAGATTAGGAAAAAAGTATAGAAAGGAAAATAAAAGAATGGAAAGAACAGAAAGGAAAGAAAAGACAGGAAAGGAAAGGAAAGAAAGGGAAAGAAAAGAAGGGAAAGGTAAGAAAAGAAAGGAAAGAAAAGAACTGAAAGAAAAGAAAGGAAAACAAAAGGAAGTAAAAGAAAGAAAAGAAAAAGAAAGAAGGGAAAGGAAAAGGAAGGAAAAGAAAAACAATGAAATGGAAGGGAATGCACGGGAAATAAATGGAAAGAAAGCAGGGAAAGAAAGATTGTGAAAGAAGGGAAAGAAGAGAAAGGAAAAGAAAAGAAAGGAATGAAAGGAAAAAGGAAAGCAAGTAAAGGAAAGAAAGGGAAAGGTAAGAACGGTTAGAAAAGAAAGGAAAAGAAAAAAGAAAAGAAAGAAAGTAAAGAAAAGAAACGGAAAGAAAGGAAAAGAAAAGAAAGAAAAAGGAAAGGAATGTAAGGACGGAAAAGAAAGGAAAAAACGGAAAATAAATAAAGGAAAAGAAAGAAAAAGAAAGAAGGGAAAGGAAAAGAAAGAAAGGAAAGAATAGAAAGGAAAGTACAGAAAGCAAAAAGGAAAACAAGAAAGGAAAAACGAAAAGAAAAAGAAAGGAAAGAAAAGAAACGGAAAGAAAGGAAAGAAAAGACAACAAAAAATGAAAAGAAAAGAAAGAAAAAGATAGAAAAGAAAAAAAGCAAGTAAAGAAAGGAAAGGAAAGGAAAGAAAGGAAAGGAAAGGAAAGGAAAGAAAGGGAACGAAATGAAAGGAAAGGTAAGAAAAGAAAAAGAAAGGATAGGAAAGAAACGGAAGGAAAGAAAAGACAACAAAAAAGAAAAGAAAAGGAAAGAAAGGGATAGAAAGGAAAAAGGAAAGCAAGTAAGAAAAGAAAGGAAAGGATAGAAAGGAAAAGCAAAGAAAGGAAGGAACAGAAAGAAAAATAAAGAATACAAAAGAAACGGAAAGGAAAGAAAAGACAACAAAAAAAGAAAAGAAAAGTAAAAAAAGTATAGAAAGGAAAATAAAAGAATGGAAAGAAAAGAATGGAAACAAAAGAAAGGAAAGGAAAGAACTGAAAGAAAAGAAAGGAAAAGAAAAGGAAGGAAAAGAAAAGAAAGAAAAGTAAAGAAAAGAAAGAAGGGAAAGGAAAAGGAAGGAAAAGAAAAACAAAGAAATGGAATGGAATGTACGGGAAATAAATGGAAGGAAAGCAGGGAAAGAAAGTTTGTGAAAGAAGGGAAAGAAGAGAAAGGAAAAGAAATGAAAGGAATGAAAGGAAAATGGAAAGCAAGTAAAAGAAAGAAAAGAAAGGAAATAAAAGAACGGAAAGAAAAGGAAGGAAAAGAAAAATGAAAAGAAAGAGAGTAAAGAAATGAAAGGAAAGAAATGAAAGGAAAAGAAAGGAAAAGAAAAAAGAAAAGAAAGAAAGTAAAGCAAAGAAACAGAAAGAAAGGAAAGGAAAAGAAAGAAACAGAAAAGGAATGAAAGGAAGGAAAAGAAAGGAAAAAACGGAAAATAAAGAAAGGAAAAGAAAGTAAAAGAAAGACGGGAAAGGAAAAGAATGAAAGGAAAGAAAAGAAAGGAAAGTACAGAAAGCAAAAAGGAAATCAAGAAAGGAAGGAACGAAAAGAAAAAGAAACGAAAGAAAAGAAACGGAAAGAAAGGAAAGAAAAGACAACAAAAAATGAAAAGAAAAGGAAAGAAAAGGATAGAAATGAAAAAGAAAGCAAGTAAAGAAAAGAAAGGAATGAATAGAAAGGACAAGGAAAGAAAGGAAAATAAAAGAATGGAAAGAAAAGAAAGGAAAAGAAAGAAAGGAAAGGAAAGGAAAGAAAGGGAAAGAAAAGAAAGGAACGGTAAGAAAAGAAAGGAAAGAAAAGAACTGAAAGAAAAGAAAGGAAAAGAAATGAAAGAAAAGAAAGAAAAGACATCAAAAAAAAGAAAAGGAAAGAAAAGGATAGAATGGCAAAAGGAAAGCAAGTAAAGGAACGAAAGGAAAGGACAGAAAGCAAAAGGGAAAACAAGTAAAGGAAAGCAAAGAAAGGAGGAAAAGAAAAAGAAAGGATAGGAAACAAACGGAAGGAAAGAAAAGACAACAAAAAAGAAAAGAAAAGGAAAGAAAGGGATAGAAAGGAAAAAGGAGAGCAAGTAAGAAAAGAAAGGAAAGGATAGAAAGGAAAAGGAAAGAAAGGAAGGAACGGAAAGAACTGAAAGAAAAGAAAGGAAAAGAAAAGGAAGGAAAAGAAAAGAAAGAAAAGAAAGGAAAAGAAAAGGAAGGAAAAGAAAAGAAAGAAAAGAAAGGAAAAGAAAGAAGGGAAAGGAAAAGGAAGGAAAAGATAAACAAAGAAATGGAATGGAATGTACAGGAAATAAATGGAAAGAAAGCAGGGAAAGAAAGATTGTGAAAGAAGGGAAAGAAGTGAAAGGAAAAGAAAAGAAAGGAATGAAAGGAAAATGGAAAGCAAGTAAAGGAAAGAAAAGAAAGGAAAGAAAAGAACGGAAAGAAAAGAAACTGAAAGAAAGGAAAGGAAAAGAAAGAAAAAGGAAAGCAATGAAAGGAAGGAAAAGACAACAAAAAAAAAAGAAAAGGAAAGAAAAGGATAGAATGGCAAAAGGAGAGCAACTAAAGGAACGAAGGGAAAGGACAGAAAGCAAAAAGGAAAACAAGTAAAGGAAGGCAAAGAAAGGAAGAAAAGAAAAAGAAAGGATAGGAAAGAAACGGAAGGTAAGAAAAGACAACAAAAAAGAAAAGAAAAGGAAAGAAAGGGATAGAAAAGAAAAAGGAAAGCAAGTAAGAAAAGAAAGGAAAGGATAGAAAGGAAAAGGAAATAAAGGAAGGAACGGAAAGAAAAATAAAGAAAACAAAAGAAAGTAAAGAAGGGAAAGAAATGACAACAAAAAAAGAAAAGGAAAGGAAAAAAAATATAGAAAGGAAAATAAAAGAATGGAAAGAAAAGAAAGGAAAGAAATGAAAGGAAAGGAAAGGAAAGAAAGGGAAAGAAAAGAAACGAAAGGTAAGAAAAGAAAGGTAAGAAAAGATCTGAAAGAAAAGAAAGGAAAAGAAAAGGAAGGAAAAGAAAAGAAAGAAAAGAAAGGAAAAGAAAGAAGGGAAAGGAAAAGGAAGGAAAAGAAAAACAAAGAAATGGAAGAGAATATACGGGAAGTAAATGGAAAGAAAGCAGGGAAAGAAAGATTGTGAAGGAAGGGAAAGAAGAGAAAGGAAAAGAAAAGAAATGAATGAAAGGAAAATGGAAAGTAAGTAAAGGAAAGAAAGGAAAGGAAAGAAAAGAACGGAAAGAAAAGAAAGGAATGAAAGGAAAATGGAAAGCAAGTAATGGAAAGAAAGGAAAGGAAAGAAAAGAACGGAAAGAAAAGAAAGGAAAAGAAAAAAGAAAAGAAAGAAAGAAAAGAAACGGAAAGAAAGGAAAGGAAAAGAAAGAAAAAGGAAAGCAATGAAAGGAAGGAAAAGACAACAAAAAAAAAAGAAAAGGAAAGAAAAGGATAGAATGGCAAAAGGAGAGCAACTAAAGGAACGAAAGAAAAGGACAGAAAGCAAAAAGGAAAACAAGTAAAGGAAGGCAAAGAAAGGAAGAAAAGAAAAAGAAAGGATAGGAAAGAAACGGAAGGAAAGAAAAGACAACAAAAAAGAAAAGAAAAGGAAAGAAAGGGATAGAAAAGAAAAAGGAAAGCAAGTAAGAAAAGAAAGGAAAGGATAGAAAGGAAAAGGAAATAAAGGAAGGAACGGAAAGAAAAATAAAGAAAACAAAAGAAAGTAAAGAAGGGAAAGAAATTACAACAAAAAAAGAAAAGGAAAGGAAAAAAAATATAGAAAGGAAAATAAAAGAATGGAAAGAAAAGAAAGGAAAGAAATGAAAGGAAAGGAAAGGAAAGAAAGGGAAAGAAAAGAAACGAAAGGTAAGAAAAGAAAGGTAAGAAAAGATCTGAAAGAAAAGAAAGGAAAAGAAAAGGAAGGAAAAGAAAAGAAAGAAAAGAAAGGAAAAGAAAGAAGGGAAAGGAAAAGGAAGGAAAAGAAAAACAAAGAAATGGAAGAGAATATACGGGAAGTAAATGGAAAGAAAGCAGTGAAAGAAAGATTGTGAAGGAAGGGAAAGAAGAGAAAGGAAAAGAAAAGAAAGGAATGAAAGGAAAATGGAAAGCAAGTAAAGGAAAGAAAGGAAAGGAAAGAAAAGAACGGAAAGAAAAGAAAGGAAAAGAAAAAAAGAAAAGAAAGAAAGTAAAGAAAAGAAACGGAAAGAAAGGAAAGGAAAAGAAAGAAAAAGGAAAGGAATGTAAGGAAGGAAAAGAAAGGAAAAAATGGAAAATAAATAATTGAAAAGAAAGTAAAAGAAAGAAGGGAAAGGAAAAGAAAGAAAGGAAAGAAAAGAAAGGAAAGTACAGAAAGCAAAAAGGAAAACAAGAAAGGAAAAACGAAAAGAAAAATAAAGGAAAGAAAAGAAACGGAAAGAAAGGAAAGAAAAGACAACAAAAAATGAAAAGAAAAGAAAGAAAAAGATAGAAAAGAAAAAGAAAGTAAAAGAAAGAAGTGAAAGGGAAAGAAAGAAAGGAAAGAAAAGAAAGGAAAGTTCAGAAAGCAAAAAGGAAACCAAGAATGAAAGGAACGAAAAGAAATTGAAATGAAAGAAAGGAAACGGAAAGAAAGGAAAGAAAGGAACTGAAAGAAAAGAAAGGAAATGAAATGAAAGAAAGGAAAGAAAAGACAACAACAAAAAAAGAAAAGTTAAGAAAAGGATAGAATGGCAAAAGGAAAGCAAGTAAAGGAACGAAAGGAAAGGACAGAAAGCAAAAAGGAAAACAAGTAAAGGAAGGCAAAGAAAGGAAGAAAAGAAAAAGAAAGGATAGGGAAAAAACGGAAGCAAAGAAAAGACAACAAAAAAGAAAAGAAAAGGAAAGAAAGGGATAGAAAGGAAAAAGGAAAGCAAGTAAGAAAAGAAAGGAAAGAATAGAAAGGAAAAGGAAAGAAAGGAAGGAACGGAAAGAAAAATAAAGAAAACAAAAGAAACGGAAAGAAAGGAAAGAAAAGACAACAAAAAATGAAAAGAAAAGAAAGAAAAAGATAGAAAAGAAAAAGAAAGTAAAAGAAAGAAGTGAAAGGAAAAGAAAGAAAGGAAAGAAAAGAAAGGAAAGTTCAGAAAGCAAAAAGGAAACCAAGAAAGAAAGGAACGAAAAGAAATTGAAATGAAAGAAAGGAAACGGAAAGAAAGGAAAGAAAAGAACTGAAAGAAAAGAAAGGAAAAGAAATGAAAGAAAGGAAAGAAAAGACAACAACAAAAAAAGAAAAGTTAAGAAAAGGATAGAATGGCAAAAGGAAAGCAAGTAAAGGAACGAAAGGAAAGGACAGAAAGCAAAAAGGAAAACAAGTAAAGGAAGGCAAAGAAAGGAAGAAAAGAAAAAGAAAGGATAGGAAAAAAACGGAAGCAAAGAAAAGACAACAAAAAAAGAAAAGATTAGGAAAAAAGTATAGAAAGGAAAATAAAAGAATGGAAAGAACAGAAAGGAAAGAAAAGACAGGAAAGGAAAGGAAAGAAAGGTAAAGAAAAGAAAGGAAAGGTACGAAAAGAAAGGAAAGAAAAGAACTGAAAGAAAAGAAAGGAAAAGAAGAGGAAGTAAAAGAAAGAAAAGAAAGAAAAAGAAAGAAGGGAAAGGAAAAGGAAGGAA
This sequence comes from Chiloscyllium plagiosum, assembly GCF_037043375.1. Classification (NCBI taxonomy): domain Eukaryota; kingdom Metazoa; phylum Chordata; class Chondrichthyes; order Orectolobiformes; family Hemiscylliidae; genus Chiloscyllium; species Chiloscyllium plagiosum. The sequence continues at coordinate 57,624,849 of NW_028270140.1, forward strand.
AAGAAAAACAATGAAATGGAAGGGAATGTACGGGAAATAAATGGAAAGAAAGCAGGGAAAGAAAGATTGTGAAAGAAGGGAAAGAAGAGAAAGGAAAAGAAAAGAAAGGAATGAAAGGAAAAAGGAAAGCAAGTAAAGGAAAGAAAGGGAAAGGTAAGAACGGTTAGAAAAGAAAGGAAAAGAAAAAAGAAAAGAAAGAAAGTAAAGAAAAGAAACGGAAAGAAAGGAAAAGAAAAGAAAGAAAAAGGAAAGGAATGTAAGGAAGGAAAAGATGGAAAAAACGGAAAATAAATAAAGGAAAAGAAAGAAAAAGAAAGAAGGGAAAGGAAAAGAAAGAAAGGAAAGAAAAGAAAGGAAAGTACAGAAAGCAAAAAGGAAAACAAGAAAGGAAAAACGAAAAGAAAAAGAAAGGAAAGAAAAGAAACGGATAGAAAGGAAAGAAAAGACAACAAAAAATGAAAAGAAAAGAAAGAAAAAGATAGAAAAGAAAAAGAAAGCAAGTAAAGAAAGGAAAGGAAAGAAAGGAAAGGAAAGGAAAGAAAGGGAACGAAATGAAAGGAAAGGTAAGAAAAGAAAAAGAAAGGATAGGAAAGAAACGGAAGGAAAGAAAAGACAACAAAAAAGAAAAGAAAAGGAAAGAAAGGGATAGAAAGGAAAAAGGAAAGCAAGTAAGAAAAGAAAGGAAAGGATCGAAAGGAAAAGCAAAGAAAGGAAGGAACAGAAAGAAAAATAAAGAATACAAAAGAAACGGAAAGGAAAGAAAAGACAACAAAAAAAGAAAAGAAAAGGAAAAAAGTATAGAAAGGAAAATAAAAGAATGGAAACAAAAGAAAGGAAAGGAAAGAACTGAAAGAAAAGAAAGGAAAAGAAAAGGAAGGAAAAGAAAAGAAAGAAAAGTAAAGAAAAGAAAGAAAAGTAAAGAAAAGAAAGAAGGGAAAGGAAAAGGAAGGAAAAGAAAAACAAAGAAATGGAATGGAATGTACGGGAAATAAATGGAAGGAAAGCAGGGAAAGAAAGTTTGTGAAAGAAGGGAAAGAAGAGAAAGGAAAAGAAATGAAAGGAATGAAAGGAAAATGGAAAGCAAGTAAAAGAAAGAAAAGAAAGGAAATACAAGAACGGAAAGAAAAGGAAGGAAAAGAAAAATGAAAAGAAAGAGAGTAAAGAAATGAAAGGAAAGAAATGAAAGGAAAAGAAAGGAAAAGAAAAAAGAAAAGAAAGAAAGTAAAGCAAAGAAACGGAAAGAAAGGAAAGGAAAAGAAAGAAACAGAAAAGGAATGAAAGGAAGGAAAAGAAAGGAAAAAACGGAAAATAAAGAAAGGAAAAGAAAGTAAAAGAAAGAAGGGAAAGGAAAAGAATGAAAGGAAAGAAAAGAAAGGAAAGTACAGAAAGCAAAAAGGAAATCAAGAAAGGAAGGAACGAAAAGAAAAAGAAACGAAAGAAAAGAAACGGAAAGAAAGGAAAGAAAAGACAACAAAAAATGAAAAGAAAAGGAAAGAAAAGGATAGAAATGAAAAAGAAAGCAAGTAAAGAAAAGAAAGGACAAGGAAAGAAAGGAAAATAAAAGAATGGAAAGAAAAGAAAGGAAAAGAAAGAAAGGAAAGGAAAGGAAAGAAAGGGAAAGAAAAGAAAGGAAAGGTAAGAAAAGAAAGGAAAGAAAAGAACTGAAAGAAAAGAAAGAAAAGACAACAAAAAAAAAGAAAAGGAAAGAAAAGGATAGAATGGCAAAAGGAAAGCAAGTAAAGGAACGAAAGGAAAGGACAGAAAGCAAAAGGGAAAACAAGTAAAGGAAAGCAAAGAAAGGAGGAAAAGAAAAAGAAAGGATAGGAAACAAACGGAAGGAAAGAAAAGACAACAAAAAAGAAAAGAAAAGGAAAGAAAGGGATAGAAAGGAAAAAGGAGAGCAAGTAAGAAAAGAAAGGAAAGGATAGAAAGGAAAAGGAAAGAAAGGAAGGAACGGAAAGAACTGAAAGAAAAGAAAGGAAAAGAAAAGGAAGGAAAAGAAAAGAAAAGAAAGAAGGGAAAGGAAAAGGAAGGAAAAGATAAACAAAGAAATGGAATGGAATGTACAGGAAATAAATGGAAAGAAAGCAGGGAAAGAAAGATTGTGAAAGAAGGGAAAGAAGTGAAAGGAAAAGAAAAGAAAGGAATGAAAGGAAAATGGAAAGCAAGTAAAGGAAAGAAAAGAAAGGAAAGAAAAGAACGGAAAGAAAAGAAAGGAAAAGAAAGGAAAAGAAAAAAGAAAAGAAAGAAAGTAAAGAAAAGAAACGGAAAGAAAGGAAAGGAAAAGAAAGAAAAAGGAAAGGAATGAAAGGAAGGAAAAGACAACAAAAAAAAAGAAAAGGAAAGAAAAGGATAGAATGGCAAAAGGAGAGCAACTAAAGGAACGAAAGGAAAGGACAGAAAGCAAAAAGGAAAACAAGTAAAGGAAGGCAAAGAAAGGAAGAAAAGAAAAAGAAAGGATAGGAAAGAAACGGAAGGAAAGAAAAGAAAACAAAAAAGAAAAGAAAAGGAAAGAAAGGGATAGAAAAGAAAAAGGAAAGCAAGTAACAAAAGAAAGGAAAGGATAGAAAGGAAAAGGAAAGAAAGGAAGGAACGGAAAGAAAAATAAAGAAAACAAAAGAAACGGAAAGAAAGGAAAGAAAAGACAAGAAAAAATGAAAAGAAAAGAAAGAAAAAGAAAAGGAAGGAAAAGAAAAGAAAGAAAAGAAAGGAAAAGAAACAAGGGAAAGGAAAAGGAAGGAAAAGAAAAACAAAGAAATGGAAGAGAATATACGGGAAGTAAATGGAAAGAAAGCAGGGAAAGAAAGATTGTGAAGGAAGGGAAAGAAGATAAAGGAAAAGAAAAGAAAGGAATGAAAGGAAAATGGAAAGCAAGTAAAGGAAAGAAAGGAAAGGAAAGAAAAGAACGGAAAGAAAAGAAAGGAAAAGAAAAAAGAAAAGAAAGAAAGTAAAGAAAAGAAACGGAAAGAAAGGAAAGGAAAAGAAAGAAAAAGGAAAGGAATGTAAGGAAGTAAAAGAAAGGAAAAAACGGAAAATAAATAATTGAAAAGAAAGTAAAAGAAAGAAGGGAAAGGAAAAGAAAGAAAGGAAAGAAAAGAAAGGAAAGTACAGAAAGCAAAAAGGAAAACAAGAAAGGAAAAACGAAAAGAAAAATAAAGGAAAGAAAAGAAACGGAAAGAAAGGAAAGAAAAGACAACAAAAAATGAAAAGAAAAGAAAGAAAAAGATAGAAAAGAAAAAGAAAGTAAAAGAAAGAAGTGAAAGGGAAAGAAAGAAAGGAAAGAAAAGAAAGGAAAGTTCAGAAAGCAAAAAGGAAACCAAGAAAGAAAGGAACGAAAAGAAATTGAAATGAAAGAAAGGAAACGGAAAGAAAGGAAAGAAAAGAACTGAAAGAAAAGAAAGGAAAAGAAATGAAAGAAAGGAAAGAAAAGACAACAACAAAAAAAGAAAAGTTAAGAAAAGGATAGAATGGCAAAAGGAAAGCAAGTAAAGGAACGAAAGGAAAGGACAGAAAGCAAAAAGGAAAACAAGTAAAGGAAGGCAAAGAAAGGAAGAAAAGAAAAAGAAAGGATAGGAAAAAAACGGAAGCAAAGAAAAGACAACAAAAAAGAAAAGAAAAGGAAAGAAAGGGATAGAAAGGAAAAAGGAAAGCAAGTAAGAAAAGAAAGGAAAGAATAGAAAGGAAAAGGAAAGAAAGGAAGGAACGGAAAGAAAAATAAAGAAAACAAAAGAAACGGAAAGAAAGGAAAGAAAAGACAACAAAAAATGAAAAGAAAAGAAAGAAAAAGATAGAAAAGAAAAAGAAAGTAAAAGAAAGAAGTGAAAGGAAAAGAAAGAAAGGAAAGAAAAGAAAGGAAAGTTCAGAAAGCAAAAAGGAAACCAAGAAAGAAAGGAACGAAAAGAAATTGAAATGAAAGAAAGGAAACGGAAAGAAAGGAAAGAAAAGAACTGAAAGAAAAGAAAGGAAAAGAAATGAAAGAAAGGAAAGAAAAGACAACAACAAAAAAAGAAAAGTTAAGAAAAGGATAGAATGGCAAAAGGAAAGCAAGTAAAGGAACGAAAGGAAAGGACAGAAAGCAAAAAGGAAAACAAGTAAAGGAAGGCAAAGAAAGGAAGAAAAGAAAAGGAAAGGATAGGAAAAAAACGGAAGCAAAGAAAAGACAACAAAAAAAGAAAAGATTAGGAAAAAAGTATAGAAAGGAAAATAAAAGAATGGAAAGAACAGAAAGGAAAGAAAAGACAGGAAAGGAAAGGAAAGAAAGGTAAAGAAAAGAAAGGAAAGGTACGAAAAGAAAGGAAAGAAAAGAACTGAAAGAAAAGAAAGGAAAAGAAAAGGAAGTAAAAGAAAGAAAAGAAAGAAAAAGAAAGAAGGGAAAGGAAAAGGAAGGAAAAGAAAAACAATGAAATGGAAGGGAATGTACGGGAAATAAATGGAAAGAAAGCAGGGAAAGAAAGATTGTGAAAGAAGGGAAAGAAGAGAAAGGAAAAGAAAAGAAAGGAATGAAAGGAAAAAGGAAAGCAAGTAAAGGAAAGAAAGGGAAAGGTAAGAACGGTTAGAAAAGAAAGGAAAAGAAAAAAGAAAAGAAAGAAAGTAAAGAAAAGAAACGGAAAGAAAGGAAAAGAAAAGAAAGGAATGAAAGGAAAAAGGAAAGCAAGTAAAGGAAAGAAAGGGAAAGGTAAGAACGGTTAGAAAAGAAAGGAAAAGGAAAAAGAAAAGAAAGAAAGTAAAGAAAAGAAACGGAAAGAAAGGAAAAGAAAAGAAAGAAAAAGGAAAGGAATGTAAGGAAGGTAAAGAAAGGAAAAAACGGAAAATAAATAAAGGAAAAGAAAGAAAAAGAAAGAAGGGAAAGGAAAAGAAAGAAAGGAAAGAAAAGAAAGGAAAGTACAGAAAGCAAAAAGGAAAACAAGAAAGGAAAAACGAAAAGAAAAAGAAAGGAAAGAAAAGAAACGGAAAGAAAGGAAAGAAAAGACAACAAAAAATGAAAAGAAAAGAAAGAAAAAGATAGAAAAGAAAAAGAAAGTAAAAGAAAGAAGTGAAAGGAAAAGAAAGGAAAGTTCAGAAAGCAAAAAGGAAACCAAGAAAGAAAGGAACGAAAAGAAATTGAAATGAAAGAAAGGAAACGGAAAGAAAGGAAAGAAAAGAACTGAAAGAAAAGAAAGGAAAAGAAATGAAAGAAAGGAAAGAAAAGACAACAACAAAAAAAGAAAAGTTAAGAAAAGGATAGAATGGCAAAAGGAAAGCAAGTAAACGAACGAAAGGAAAGGACAGAAAGCAAAAAGGAAAACAAGTAAAGGAAGGCAAAGAAAGGAAGAAAAGAAAAAGAAAGGATAGGAAAAAAACGGAAGCAAAGAAAAGACAACAAAAAAAGAAAAGATTAGGAAAAAAGTATAGAAAGGAAAATAAAAGAATGGAAAGAACAGAAAGGAAAGAAAAGACAGGAAAGGAAAGGAAAGAAAGGGAAAGAAAAGAAAGGAAAGGTAAGAAAAGAAAGGAAAGAAAAGAACTGAAAGAAAAGAAAGGAAAAGAAAAGGAAGTAAAAGAAAGAAAAGAAAGAAAAAGAAAGAAGGGAAAGGAAAAGGAAGGAAAAGAAAAACAATGAAATGGAAGGGAATATACGGGAAATAAATGGAAAGAAAGCAGGGAAAGAAAGATTGTGAAAGAAGGGAAAGAAGAGAAAGGAAAAGAAAAGAAAGGAATGAAAGGAAAAAGGAAAGCAAGTAAAGGAAAGAAAGGGAAAGGTAAGAACGGTTAGAAAAGAAAGGAAAAGAAAAAAGAAAAGAAAGAAAGTAAAGAAAAGAAACGGAAAGAAAGGAAAAGAAAAGAAAGGAATGAAAGGAAAAAGGAAAGCAAGTAAAGGAAAGAAAGGGAAAGGTAAGAACGGTTAGAAAAGAAAGGAAAAGGAAAAAGAAAAGAAAGAAAGTAAAGAAAAGAAACGGAAAGAAAGGAAAAGAAAAGAAAGAAAAAGGAAAGGAATGTAAGGAAGGAAAAGAAAGGAAAAAACGGAAAATAAATAAAGGAAAAGAAAGAAAAAGAAAGAAGGGAAAGGAAAAGAAAGAAAGGAAAGAAAAGAAAGGAAAGTACAGAAAGCAAAAAGGAAAACAAGAAAGGAAAAACGAAAAGAAAAAGAAAGGAAAGAAAAGAAACGGAATGAAAGGAAAGAAAAGACAACAAAAAAAGAAAAGAAAAGAAAGAAAAAGATAGAAAAGAAAAAGAAAGCAAGTAAAGAAAGGAAAGGAAAGGAAAGAAAGGAAAGGAAAGGAAAGGAAAGAAAGGAAAGGAAAGGAAAGGAAAGAAAGGGAACGAAATGAAAGGAAAGGTAAGAAAAGAAAAAGAAAGGATAGGAAAGAAACGGAAGGAAAGAAAAGACAACAAAAAAGAAAAGAAAAGGAAAGAAAGGGATAGAAAGGAAAAAGGAAAGCAAGTAAGAAAAGAAAGGAAAGGATAGAAAGGAAAAGCAAAGAAAGGAAGGAACAGAAAGAAAAATAAAGAATACAAAAGAAACGGAAAGGAAAGAAAAGACAACAAAAAAAGAAAAGAAAAGTAAAAAAAGTATAGAAAGGAAAATAAAAGAATGGAAAGAAAAGAATGGAAACAAAAGAAAGGAAAGGAAAGAACTGAAAGAAAAGAAAGGAAAAGAAAAGGAAGGAAAAGAAAAGAAAGAAAAGTAAAGAAAAGAAAGAAGGGAAAGGAAAAGGAAGGAAAAGAAAAACAAAGAAATGGAATGGAATGTACGGGAAATAAATGGAAGGAAAGCAGGGAAAGAAAGTTTGTGAAAGAAGGGAAAGAAGAGAAAGGAAAAGAAATGAAAGGAATGAAAGGAAAATGGAAAGCAAGTAAAAGAAAGAAAAGAAAGGAAATAAAAGAACGGAAAGAAAAGGAAGGAAAAGAAAAATGAAAAGAAAGAGAGTAAAGAAATGAAAGGAAAGAAATGAAAGGAAAAGAAAGGAAAAGAAAAAAGAAAAGAAAGAAAGTAAAGCAAAGAAACAGAAAGAAAGGAAAGGAAAAGAAAGAAACAGAAAAGGAATGAAAGGAAGGAAAAGAAAGGAAAAAACGGAAAATAAAGAAAGGAAAAGAAAGTAAAAGAAAGACGGGAAAGGAAAAGAATGAAAGGAAAGAAAAGAAAGGAAAGTACAGAAAGCAAAAAGGAAATCAAGAAAGGAAGGAACGAAAAGAAAAAGAAACGAAAGAAAAGAAACGGAAAGAAAGGAAAGAAAAGACAACAAAAAATGAAAAGAAAAGGAAAGAAAAGGATAGAAATGAAAAAGAAAGCAAGTAAAGAAAAGAAAGGAATGAATAGAAAGGACAAGGAAAGAAAGGAAAATAAAAGAATGGAAAGAAAAGAAAGGAAAAGAAAGAAAGGAAAGGAAAGGAAAGAAAGGGAAAGAAAAGAAAGGAACGGTAAGAAAAGAAAGGAAAGAAAAGAACTGAAAGAAAAGAAAGGAAAAGAAATGAAAGAAAAGAAAGAAAAGACATCAAAAAAAAGAAAAGGAAAGAAAAGGATAGAATGGCAAAAGGAAAGCAAGTAAAGGAACGAAAGGAAAGGACAGAAAGCAAAAGGGAAAACAAGTAAAGGAAAGCAAAGAAAGGAGGAAAAGAAAAAGAAAGGATAGGAAACAAACGGAAGGAAAGAAAAGACAACAAAAAAGAAAAGAAAAGGAAAGAAAGGGATAGAAAGGAAAAAGGAGAGCAAGTAAGAAAAGAAAGGAAAGGATAGAAAGGAAAAGGAAAGAAAGGAAGGAACGGAAAGAACTGAAAGAAAAGAAAGGAAAAGAAAAGGAAGGAAAAGAAAAGAAAGAAAAGAAAGGAAAAGAAAAGGAAGGAAAAGAAAAGAAAGAAAAGAAAGGAAAAGAAAGAAGGGAAAGGAAAAGGAAGGAAAAGATAAACAAAGAAATGGAATGGAATGTACAGGAAATAAATGGAAAGAAAGCAGGGAAAGAAAGATTGTGAAAGAAGGGAAAGAAGTGAAAGGAAAAGAAAAGAAAGGAATGAAAGGAAAATGGAAAGCAAGTAAAGGAAAGAAAAGAAAGGAAAGAAAAGAACGGAAAGAAAAGAAACTGAAAGAAAGGAAAGGAAAAGAAAGAAAAAGGAAAGCAATGAAAGGAAGGAAAAGACAACAAAAAAAAAAGAAAAGGAAAGAAAAGGATAGAATGGCTAAAGGAGAGCAACTAAAGGAACGAAAGAAAAGGACAGAAAGCAAAAAGGAAAACAAGTAAAGGAAGGCAAAGAAAGGAAGAAAAGAAAAAGAAAGGATAGGAAAGAAACGGAAGGAAAGAAAAGACAACAAAAAAGAAAAGAAAAGGAAAGAAAGGCATAGAAAAGAAAAAGGAAAGCAAGTAAGAAAAGAAAGGAAAGGATAGAAAGGAAAAGGAAATAAAGGAAGGAACGGAAAGAAAAATAAAGAAAACAAAAGAAAGTAAAGAAGGGAAAGAAATTACAACAAAAAAAGAAAAGGAAAGGAAAAAAAATATAGAAAGGAAAATAAAAGAATGGAAAGAAAAGAAAGGAAAGAAATGAAAGGAAAGGAAAGGAAAGAAAGGGAAAGAAAAGAAACGAAAGGTAAGAAAAGAAAGGTAAGAAAAGATCTGAAAGAAAAGAAAGGAAAAGAAAAGGAAGGAAAAGAAAAGAAAGAAAAGAAAGGAAAAGAAAGAAGGGAAAGGAAAAGGAAGGAAAAGAAAAACAAAGAAATGGAAGAGAATATACGGGAAGTAAATGGAAAGAAAGCAGTGAAAGAAAGATTGTGAAGGAAGGGAAAGAAGAGAAAGGAAAAGAAAAGAAAGGAATGAAAGGAAAATGGAAAGCAAGTAAAGGAAAGAAAGGAAAGGAAAGAAAAGAACGGAAAGAAAAGAAAGGAAAAGAAAAAAGAAAAGAAAGAAAGTAAAGAAAAGAAACGGAAAGAAAGGAAAGGAAAAGAAAGAAAAAGGAAAGGAATGTAAGGAAGGAAAAGAAAGGAAAAAATGGAAAATAAATAATTGAAAAGAAAGTAAAAGAAAGAAGGGAAAGGAAAAGAAAGAAAGGAAAGAAAAGAAAGGAAAGTACAGAAAGCAAAAAGGAAAACAAGAAAGGAAAAACGGAAAGAAAAATAAAGGAAAGAAAAGAAACGGAAAGAAAGGAAAGAAAAGACAACAAAAAATGAAAAGAAAAGAAAGAAAAAGATAGAAAAGAAAAAGAAAGTAAAAGAAAGAAGTGAAAGGGAAAGAAAGAAAGGAAAGAAAAGAAAGGAAAGTTCAGAAAGCAAAAAGGAAACCAAGAATGAAAGGAACGAAAAGAAATTGAAATGAAAGAAAGGAAACGGAAAGAAAGGAAAGAAAGGAACTGAAAGAAAAGAAAGGAAATGAAATGAAAGAAAGGAAAGAAAAGACAACAACAAAAAAAGAAAAGTTAAGAAAAGGATAGAATGGCAAAAGGAAAGCAAGTAAAGGAACGAAAGGAAAGGACAGAAAGCAAAAAGGAAAACAAGTAAAGGAAGGCAAAGAAAGGAAGAAAAGAAAAAGAAAGGATAGGGAAAAAACGGAAGCAAAGAAAAGACAACAAAAAAGAAAAGAAAAGGAAAGAAAGGGATAGAAAGGAAAAAGGAAAGCAAGTAAGAAAAGAAAGGAAAGAATAGAAAGGAAAAACAAAGAAAGGAAGGAACGGAAAGAAAAATAAAGAAAACAAAAGAAACGGAAAGAAAGGAAAGAAAAGACAACAAAAAATGAAAAGAAAAGAAAGAAAAAGATAGAAAAGAAAAAGAAAGTAAAAGAAAGAAGTGAAAGGAAAAGAAAGAAAGGAAAGAAAAGAAAGGAAAGTTCAGAAAGCAAAAAGGAAACCAAGAAAGAAAGGAACGAAAAGAAATTGAAATGAAAGAAAGGAAACGGAAAGAAAGGAAAGAAAAGAACTGAAAGAAAAGAAAGGAAAAGAAATGAAAGAAAGGAAAGAAAAGACAACAACAAAAAAAGAAAAGTTAAGAAAAGGATAGAATGGCAAAAGGAAAGCAAGTAAAGGAACGAAAGGAAAGGACAGAAAGCAAAAAGGAAAACAAGTAAAGGAAGGCAAAGAAAGGAAGAAAAGAAAAAGAAAGGATAGGAAAAAAACGGAAGCAAAGAAAAGACAACAAAAAAAGAAAAGATTAGGAAAAAAGTATAGAAAGGAAAATAAAAGAATGGAAAGAACAGAAAGGAAAGAAAAGACAGGAAAGGAAAGGAAAGAAAGGTAAAGAAAAGAAAGGAAAGGTACGAAAAGAAAGGAAAGAAAAGAACTGAAAGAAAAGAAAGGAAAAGAAGAGGAAGTAAAAGAAAGAAAAGAAAGAAAAAGAAAGAAGGGAAAGGAAAAGGAAGGAAAAGAAAAACAATGAAATGGAAGGGAATGTACGGGAAATAAATGGAAAGAAAGCAGGGAAAGAAAGATTGTGAAAGAAGGGAAAGAAGAGAAAGGAAAAGAAAAGAAAGGAATGAAAGGAAAAAGGAAAGCAAGTAAAGGAAAGAAAGGGAAAGGTAAGAACGGTTAGAAAAGAAAGGAAAAGAAAAAAGAAAAGAAAGAAAGTAAAGAAAAGAAACGGAAAGAAAGGAAAAGAAAAGAAAGAAAAAGGAAAGGAATGTAAGGAAGGAAAAGATGGAAAAAACGGAAAATAAATAAAGGAAAAGAAAGAAAAAGAAAGAAGGGAAAGGAAAAGAAAGAAAGGAAAGAAAAGAAAGGAAAGTACAGAAAGCAAAAAGGAAAACAAGAAAGGAAAAACGAAAAGAAAAAGAAAGGAAAGAAAAGAAACGGATAGAAAGGAAAGAAAAGACAACAAAAAATGAAAAGAAAAGAAAGAAAAAGATAGAAAAGAAAAAGAAAGCAAGTAAAGAAAGGAAAGGAAAGAAAGGAAAGGAAAGGAAAGAAAGGGAACGAAATGAAAGGAAAGGTAAGAAAAGAAAAAGAAAGGATAGGAAAGAAACGGAAGGAAAGAAAAGACAACAAAAAAGAAAAGAAAAGGAAAGAAAGGGATAGAAAGGAAAAAGGAAAGCAAGTAAGAAAAGAAAGGAAAGGATCGAAAGGAAAAGCAAAGAAAGGAAGGAACAGAAAGAAAAATAAAGAATACAAAAGAAACGGAAAGGAAAGAAAAGACAACAAAAAAAGAAAAGAAAAGGAAAAAAGTATAGAAAGGAAAATAAAAGAATGGAAACAAAAGAAAGGAAAGGAAAGAACTGAAAGAAAAGAAAGGAAAAGAAAAGGAAGGAAAAGAAAAGAAAGAAAAGTAAAGAAAAGAAAGAAAAGTAAAGAAAAGAAAGAAGGGAAAGGAAAAGGAAGGAAAAGAAAAACAAAGAAATGGAATGGAATGTACGGGAAATAAATGGAAGGAAAGCAGGGAAAGAAAGTTTGTGAAAGAAGGGAAAGAAGAGAAAGGAAAAGAAATGAAAGGAATGAAAGGAAAATGGAAAGCAAGTAAAAGAAAGAAAAGAAAGGAAATAAAAGAACGGAAAGAAAAGGAAGGAAAAGAAAAATGAAAAGAAAGAGAGTAAAGAAATGAAAGGAAAGAAATGAAAGGAAAAGAAAGGAAAAGAAAAAAGAAAAGAAAGAAAGTAAAGCAAAGAAACAGAAAGAAAGGAAAGGAAAAGAAAGAAACAGAAAAGGAATGAAAGGAAGGAAAAGAAAGGAAAAAACGGAAAATAAAGAAAGGAAAAGAAAGTAAAAGAAAGACGGGAAAGGAAAAGAATGAAAGGAAAGAAAAGAAAGGAAAGTACAGAAAGCAAAAAGGAAATCAAGAAAGGAAGGAACGAAAAGAAAAAGAAACGAAAGAAAAGAAACGGAAAGAAAGGAAAGAAAAGACAACAAAAAATGAAAAGAAAAGGAAAGAAAAGGATAGAAATGAAAAAGAAAGCAAGTAAAGAAAAGAAAGGAATGAATAGAAAGGACAAGGAAAGAAAGGAAAATAAAAGAATGGAAAGAAAAGAAAGGAAAAGAAAGAAAGGAAAGGAAAGGAAAGAAAGGGAAAGAAAAGAAAGGAACGGTAAGAAAAGAAAGGAAAGAAAAGAACTGAAAGAAAAGAAAGGAAAAGAAATGAAAGAAAAGAAAGAAAAGACATCAAAAAAAAGAAAAGGAAAGAAAAGGATAGAATGGCAAAAGGAAAGCAAGTAAAGGAACGAAAGGAAAGGACAGAAAGCAAAAGGGAAAACAAGTAAAGGAAAGCAAAGAAAGGAGGAAAAGAAAAAGAAAGGATAGGAAACAAACGGAAGGAAAGAAAAGACAACAAAAAAGAAAAGAAAAGGAAAGAAAGGGATAGAAAGGAAAAAGGAGAGCAAGTAAGAAAAGAAAGGAAAGGATAGAAAGGAAAAGGAAAGAAAGGAAGGAACGGAAAGAACTGAAAGAAAAGAAAGGAAAAGAAAAGGAAGGAAAAGAAAAGAAAGAAAAGAAAGGAAAAGAAAAGGAAGGAAAAGAAAAGAAAGAAAAGAAAGGAAAAGAAAGAAGGGAAAGGAAAAGGAAGGAAAAGATAAACAAAGAAATGGAATGGAATGTACAGGAAATAAATGGAAAGAAAGCAGGGAAAGAAAGATTGTGAAAGAAGGGAAAGAAGTGAAAGGAAAAGAAAAGAAAGGAATGAAAGGAAAATGGAAAGCAAGTAAAGGAAAGAAAAGAAAGGAAAGAAAAGAACGGAAAGAAAAGAAACTGAAAGAAAGGAAAGGAAAAGAAAGAAAAAGGAAAGCAATGAAAGGAAGGAAAAGACAACAAAAAAAAAAGAAAAGGAAAGAAAAGGATAGAATGGCAAAAGGAGAGCAACTAAAGGAACGAAGGGAAAGGACAGAAAGCAAAAAGGAAAACAAGTAAAGGAAGGCAAAGAAAGGAAGAAAAGAAAAAGAAAGGATAGGAAAGAAACGGAAGGTAAGAAAAGACAACAAAAAAGAAAAGAAAAGGAAAGAAAGGGATAGAAAAGAAAAAGGAAAGCAAGTAAGAAAAGAAAGGAAAGGATAGAAAGGAAAAGGAAAGAAAGGAAGGAACGGAAAGAAAAATAAAGAAAACAAAAGAAAGTAAAGAAGGGAAAGAAATGACAACAAAAAAAGAAAAGGAAAGGAAAAAAAATATAGAAAGGAAAATAAAAGAATGGAAAGAAAAGAAAGGAAAGAAATGAAAGGAAAGGAAAGGAAAGAAAGGGAAAGAAAAGAAACGAAAGGTAAGAAAAGAAAGGTAAGAAAAGATCTGAAAGAAAAGAAAGGAAAAGAAAAGGAAGGAAAAGAAAAGAAAGAAAAGAAAGGAAAAGAAAGAAGGGAAAGGAAAAGGAAGGAAAAGAAAAACAAAGAAATGGAAGAGAATATACGGGAAGTAAATGGAAAGAAAGCAGGGAAAGAAAGATTGTGAAGGAAGGGAAAGAAGAGAAAGGAAAAGAAAAGAAAGGAATGAAAGGAAAATGGAAAGTAAGTAAAGGAAAGAAAGGAAAGGAAAGAAAAGAACGGAAAGAAAAGAAAGGAATGAAAGGAAAATGGAAAGCAAGTAATGGAAAGAAAGGAAAGGAAAGAAAAGAACAGAAAGAAAAGAAAGGAAAAGAAAAAAGAAAAGAAAGAAAGAAAAGAAACGGAAAGAAAGGAAAGGAAAAGAAAGAAAAAGGAAAGCAATGAAAGGAAGGAAAAGACAACAAAAAAAAAAGAAAAGGAAAGAAAAGGATAGAATGGCAAAAGGAGAGCAACTAAAGGAACGAAAGAAAAGGACAGAAAGCAAAAAGGAAAACAAGTAAAGGAAGGCAAAGAAAGGAAGAAAAGAAAAAGAAAGGATAGGAAAGAAACGGAAGGAAAGAAAAGACAACAAAAAAGAAAAGAAAAGGAAAGAAAGGCATAGAAAAGAAAAAGGAAAGCAAGTAAGAAAAGAAAGGAAAGGATAGAAAGGAAAAGGAAATAAAGGAAGGAACGGAAAGAAAAATAAAGAAAACAAAAGAAAGTAAAGAAGGGAAAGAAATTACAACAAAAAAAGAAAAGGAAAGGAAAAAAAATATAGAAAGGAAAATAAAAGAATGGAAAGAAAAGAAAGGAAAGAAATGAAAGGAAAGGAAAGGAAAGAAAGGGAAAGAAAAGAAACGAAAGGTAAGAAAAGAAAGGTAAGAAAAGATCTGAAAGAAAAGAAAGGAAAAGAAAAGGAAGGAAAAGAAAAGAAAGAAAAGAAAGGAAAAGAAAGAAGGGAAAGGAAAAGGAAGGAAAAGAAAAACAAAGAAATGGAAGAGAATATACGGGAAGTAAATGGAAAGAAAGCAGTGAAAGAAAGATTGTGAAGGAAGGGAAAGAAGAGAAAGGAAAAGAAAAGAAAGGAATGAAAGGAAAATGGAAAGCAAGTAAAGGAAAGAAAGGAAAGGAAAGAAAAGAACGGAAAGAAAAGAAAGGAAAAGAAAAAAAGAAAAGAAAGAAAGTAAAGAAAAGAAACGGAAAGAAAGGAAAGGAAAAGAAAGAAAAAGGAAAGGAATGTAAGGAAGGAAAAGAAAGGAAAAAATGGAAAATAAATAATTGAAAAGAAAGTAAAAGAAAGAAGGGAAAGGAAAAGAAAGAAAGGAAAGAAAAGAAAGGAAAGTACAGAAAGCAAAAAGGAAAACAAGAAAGGAAAAACGAAAAGAAAAATAAAGGAAAGAAAAGAAACGGAAAGAAAGGAAAGAAAAGACAACAAAAAATGAAAAGAAAAGAAAGAAAAAGATAGAAAAGAAAAAGAAAGTAAAAGAAAGAAGTGAAAGGGAAAGAAAGAAAGGAAAGAAAAGAAAGGAAAGTTCAGAAAGCAAAAAGGAAACCAAGAATGAAAGGAACGAAAAGAAATTGAAATGAAAGAAAGGAAACGGAAAGAAAGGAAAGAAAGGAACTGAAAGAAAAGAAAGGAAATGAAATGAAAGAAAGGAAAGAAAAGACAACAACAAAAAAAGAAAAGTTAAGAAAAGGATAGAATGGCAAAAGGAAAGCAAGTAAAGGAACGAAAGGAAAGGACAGAAAGCAAAAAGGAAAACAAGTAAAGGAAGGCAAAGAAAGGAAGAAAAGAAAAAGAAAGGATAGGGAAAAAACGGAAGCAAAGAAAAGACAACAAAAAAGAAAAGAAAAGGAAAGAAAGGGATAGAAAGGAAAAAGGAAAGCAAGTAAGAAAAGAAAGGAAAGAATAGAAAGGAAAAACAAAGAAAGGAAGGAACGGAAAGAAAAATAAAGAAAACAAAAGAAACGGAAAGAAAGGAAAGAAAAGACAACAAAAAATGAAAAGAAAAGAAAGAAAAAGATAGAAAAGAAAAAGAAAGTAAAAGAAAGAAGTGAAAGGAAAAGAAAGAAAGGAAAGAAAAGAAAGGAAAGTTCAGAAAGCAAAAAGGAAACCAAGAAAGAAAGGAACGAAAAGAAATTGAAATGAAAGAAAGGAAACGGAAAGAAAGGAAAGAAAAGAACTGAAAGAAAAGAAAGGAAAAGAAATGAAAGAAAGGAAAGAAAAGACAACAACAAAAAAAGAAAAGTTAAGAAAAGGATAGAATGGCAAAAGGAAAGCAAGTAAAGGAACGAAAGGAAAGGACAGAAAGCAAAAAGGAAAACAAGTAAAGGAAGGCAAAGAAAGGAAGAAAAGAAAAAGAAAGGATAGGAAAAAAACGGAAGCAAAGAAAAGACAACAAAAAAAGAAAAGATTAGGAAAAAAGTATAGAAAGGAAAATAAAAGAATGGAAAGAACAGAAAGGAAAGAAAAGACAGGAAAGGAAAGGAAAGAAAGGTAAAGAAAAGAAAGGAAAGGTACGAAAAGAAAGGAAAGAAAAGAACTGAAAGAAAAGAAAGGAAAAGAAGAGGAAGTAAAAGAAAGAAAAGAAAGAAAAAGAAAGAAGGGAAAGGAAAAGGAAGGAAAAGAAAAACAATGAAATGGAAGGGAATGTACGGGAAATAAATGGAAAGAAAGCAGGGAAAGAAAGATTGTGAAAGAAGGGAAAGAAGAGAAAGGAAAAGAAAAGAAAGGAATGAAAGGAAAAAGGAAAGCAAGTAAAGGAAAGAAAGGGAAAGGTAAGAACGGTTAGAAAAGAAAGGAAAAGAAAAAAGAAAAGAAAGAAAGTAAAGAAAAGAAACGGAAAGAAAGGAAAAGAAAAGAAAGAAAAAGGAAAGGAATGTAAGGAAGGAAAAGATGGAAAAAACGGAAAATAAATAAAGGAAAAGAAAGAAAAAGAAAGAAGGGAAAGGAAAAGAAAGAAAGGAAAGAAAAGAAAGGAAAGTACAGAAAGCAAAAAGGAAAACAAGAAAGGAAAAACGAAAAGAAAAAGAAAGGAAAGAAAAGAAACGGATAGAAAGGAAAGAAAAGACAACAAAAAATGAAAAGAAAAGAAAGAAAAAGATAGAAAAGAAAAAGAAAGCAAGTAAAGAAAGGAAAGGAAAGAAAGGAAAGGAAAGGAAAGAAAGGGAACGAAATGAAAGGAAAGGTAAGAAAAGAAAAAGAAAGGATAGGAAAGAAACGGAAGGAAAGAAAAGACAACAAAAAAGAAAAGAAAAGGAAAGAAAGGGATAGAAAGGAAAAAGGAAAGCAAGTAAGAAAAGAAAGGAAAGGATCGAAAGGAAAAGCAAAGAAAGGAAGGAACAGAAAGAAAAATAAAGAATACAAAAGAAACGGAAAGGAAAGAAAAGACAACAAAAAAAGAAAAGAAAAGGAAAAAAGTATAGAAAGGAAAATAAAAGAATGGAAACAAAAGAAAGGAAAGGAAAGAACTGAAAGAAAAGAAAGGAAAAGAAAAGGAAGGAAAAGAAAAGAAAGAAAAGTAAAGAAAAGAAAGAAAAGTAAAGAAAAGAAAGAAGGGAAAGGAAAAGGAAGGAAAAGAAAAACAAAGAAATGGAATGGAATGTACGGGAAATAAATGGAAGGAAAGCAGGGAAAGAAAGTTTGTGAAAGAAGGGAAAGAAGAGAAAGGAAAAGAAATGAAAGGAATGAAAGGAAAATGGAAAGCAAGTAAAAGAAAGAAAAGAAAGGAAATACAAGAACGGAAAGAAAAGGAAGGAAAAGAAAAATGAAAAGAAAGAGAGTAAAGAAATGAAAGGAAAGAAATGAAAGGAAAAGAAAGGAAAAGAAAAAAGAAAAGAAAGAAAGTAAAGCAAAGAAACGGAAAGAAAGGAAAGGAAAAGAAAGAAACAGAAAAGGAATGAAAGGAAGGAAAAGAAAGGAAAAAACGGAAAATAAAGAAAGGAAAAGAAAGTAAAAGAAAGAAGGGAAAGGAAAAGAATGAAAGGAAAGAAAAGAAAGGAAAGTACAGAAAGCAAAAAGGAAATCAAGAAAGGAAGGAACGAAAAGAAAAAGAAACGAAAGAAAAGAAACGGAAAGAAAGGAAAGAAAAGACAACAAAAAATGAAAAGAAAAGGAAAGAAAAGGATAGAAATGAAAAAGAAAGCAAGTAAAGAAAAGAAAGGACAAGGAAAGAAAGGAAAATAAAAGAATGGAAAGAAAAGAAAGGAAAAGAAAGAAAGGAAAGGAAAGGAAAGAAAGGGAAAGAAAAGAAAGGAAAGGTAAGAAAAGAAAGGAAAGAAAAGAACTGAAAGAAAAGAAAGAAAAGACAACAAAAAAAAAGAAAAGGAAAGAAAAGGATAGAATGGCAAAAGGAAAGCAAGTAAAGGAACGAAAGGAAAGGACAGAAAGCAAAAGGGAAAACAAGTAAAGGAAAGCAAAGAAAGGAGGAAAAGAAAAAGAAAGGATAGGAAACAAACGGAAGGAAAGAAAAGACAACAAAAAAGAAAAGAAAAGGAAAGAAAGGGATAGAAAGGAAAAAGGAGAGCAAGTAAGAAAAGAAAGGAAAGGATAGAAAGGAAAAGGAAAGAAAGGAAGGAACGGAAAGAACTGAAAGAAAAGAAAGGAAAAGAAAAGGAAGGAAAAGAAAAGAAAAGAAAGAAGGGAAAGGAAAAGGAAGGAAAAGATAAACAAAGAAATGGAATGGAATGTACAGGAAATAAATGGAAAGAAAGCAGGGAAAGAAAGATTGTGAAAGAAGGGAAAGAAGTGAAAGGAAAAGAAAAGAAAGGAATGAAAGGAAAATGGAAAGCAAGTAAAGGAAAGAAAAGAAAGGAAAGAAAAGAACGGAAAGAAAAGAAAGGAAAAGAAAGGAAAAGAAAAAAGAAAAGAAAGAAAGTAAAGAAAAGAAACGGAAAGAAAGGAAAGGAAAAGAAAGAAAAAGGAAAGGAATGAAAGGAAGGAAAAGACAACAAAAAAAAAGAAAAGGAAAGAAAAGGATAGAATGGCAAAAGGAGAGCAACTAAAGGAACGAAAGGAAAGGACAGAAAGCAAAAAGGAAAACAAGTAAAGGAAGGCAAAGAAAGGAAGAAAAGAAAAAGAAAGGATAGGAAAGAAACGGAAGGAAAGAAAAGAAAACAAAAAAGAAAAGAAAAGGAAAGAAAGGGATAGAAAAGAAAAAGGAAAGCAAGTAACAAAAGAAAGGAAAGGATAGAAAGGAAAAGGAAAGAAAGGAAGGAACGGAAAGAAAAATAAAGAAAACAAAAGAAACGGAAAGAAAGGAAAGAAAAGACAAGAAAAAATGAAAAGAAAAGAAAGAAAAAGAAAAGGAAGGAAAAGAAAAGAAAGAAAAGAAAGGAAAAGAAACAAGGGAAAGGAAAAGGAAGGAAAAGAAAAACAAAGAAATGGAAGAGAATATACGGGAAGTAAATGGAAAGAAAGCAGGGAAAGAAAGATTGTGAAGGAAGGGAAAGAAGATAAAGGAAAAGAAAAGAAAGGAATGAAAGGAAAATGGAAAGCAAGTAAAGGAAAGAAAGGAAAGGAAAGAAAAGAACGGAAAGAAAAGAAAGGAAAAGAAAAAAGAAAAGAAAGAAAGTAAAGAAAAGAAACGGAAAGAAAGGAAAGGAAAAGAAAGAAAAAGGAAAGGAATGTAAGGAAGTAAAAGAAAGGAAAAAACGGAAAATAAATAATTGAAAAGAAAGTAAAAGAAAGAAGGGAAAGGAAAAGAAAGAAAGGAAAGAAAAGAAAGGAAAGTACAGAAAGCAAAAAGGAAAACAAGAAAGGAAAAACGAAAAGAAAAATAAAGGAAAGAAAAGAAACGGAAAGAAAGGAAAGAAAAGACAACAAAAAATGAAAAGAAAAGAAAGAAAAAGATAGAAAAGAAAAAGAAAGTAAAAGAAAGAAGTGAAAGGGAAAGAAAGAAAGGAAAGAAAAGAAAGGAAAGTTCAGAAAGCAAAAAGGAAACCAAGAAAGAAAGGAACGAAAAGAAATTGAAATGAAAGAAAGGAAACGGAAAGAAAGGAAAGAAAAGAACTGAAAGAAAAGAAAGGAAAAGAAATGAAAGAAAGGAAAGAAAAGACAACAACAAAAAAAGAAAAGTTAAGAAAAGGATAGAATGGCAAAAGGAAAGCAAGTAAAGGAACGAAAGGAAAGGACAGAAAGCAAAAAGGAAAACAAGTAAAGGAAGGCAAAGAAAGGAAGAAAAGAAAAAGAAAGGATAGGAAAAAAACGGAAGCAAAGAAAAGACAACAAAAAAGAAAAGAAAAGGAAAGAAAGGGATAGAAAGGAAAAAGGAAAGCAAGTAAGAAAAGAAAGGAAAGAATAGAAAGGAAAAGGAAAGAAAGGAAGGAACGGAAAGAAAAATAAAGAAAACAAAAGAAACGGAAAGAAAGGAAAGAAAAGACAACAAAAAATGAAAAGAAAAGAAAGAAAAAGATAGAAAAGAAAAAGAAAGTAAAAGAAAGAAGTGAAAGGAAAAGAAAGAAAGGAAAGAAAAGAAAGGAAAGTTCAGAAAGCAAAAAGGAAACCAAGAAAGAAAGGAACGAAAAGAAATTGAAATGAAAGAAAGGAAACGGAAAGAAAGGAAAGAAAAGAACTGAAAGAAAAGAAAGGAAAAGAAATGAAAGAAAGGAAAGAAAAGACAACAACAAAAAAAGAAAAGTTAAGAAAAGGATAGAATGGCAAAAGGAAAGCAAGTAAAGGAACGAAAGGAAAGGACAGAAAGCAAAAAGGAAAACAAGTAAAGGAAGGCAAAGAAAGGAAGAAAAGAAAAAGAAAGGATAGGAAAAAAACGGAAGCAAAGAAAAGACAACAAAAAAAGAAAAGATTAGGAAAAAAGTATAGAAAGGAAAATAAAAGAATGGAAAGAACAGACAGGAAAGAAAAGACAGGAAAGGAAAGGAAAGAAAGGGAAAGAAAAGAAAGGAAAGGTAAGAAAAGAAAGGAAAGAAAAGAACTGAAAGAAAAGAAAGGAAAAGAAAAGGAAGTAAAAGAAAGAAAAGAAAGAAAAAGAAAGAAGGGAAAGGAAAAGGAAGGAAAAGAAAAACAATGAAATGGAAGGGAATATACGGGAAATAAATGGAAAGAAAGCAGGGAAAGAAAGATTGTGAAAGAAGGGAAAGAAGAGAAAGGAAAAGAAAAGAAAGGAATGAAAGGAAAAAGGAAAGCAAGTAAAGGAAAGAAAGGGAAAGGTAAGAACGGTTAGAAAAGAAAGGAAAAGAAAAAAGAAAAGAAAGAAAGTAAAGAAAAGAAACGGAAAGAAAGGAAAAGAAAAGAAAGGAATGAAAGGAAAAAGGAAAGCAAGTAAAGGAAAGAAAGGGAAAGGTAAGAACGGTTAGAAAAGAAAGGAAAAGGAAAAAGAAAAGAAAGAAAGTAAAGAAAAGAAACGGAAAGAAAGGAAAAGAAAAGAAAGAAAAAGGAAAGGAATGTAAGGAAGGAAAAGAAAGGAAAAAACGGAAAATAAATAAAGGAAAAGAAAGAAAAAGAAAGAAGGGAAAGGAAAAGAAAGAAAGGAAAGAAAAGAAAGGAAAGTACAGAAAGCAAAAAGGAAAACAAGAAAGGAAAAACGAAAAGAAAAAGAAAGGAAAGAAAAGAAACGGAATGAAAGGAAAGAAAAGACAACAAAAAAAGAAAAGAAAAGAAAGAAAAAGATAGAAAAGAAAAAGAAAGCAAGTAAAGAAAGGAAAGGAAAGGAAAGAAAGGAAAGGAAAGGAAAGGAAAGAAAGGGAACGAAATGAAAGGAAAGGTAAGAAAAGAAAAAGAAAGGATAGGAAAGAAACGGAAGGAAAGAAAAGACAACAAAAAAGAAAAGAAAAGGAAAGAAAGGGATAGAAAGGAAAAAGGAAAGCAAGTAAGAAAAGAAAGGAAAGGATAGAAAGGAAAAGCAAAGAAAGGAAGGAACGGAAAGAAAAATAAAGAATACAAAAGAAACGGAAAGGAAAGAAAAGACAACAAAAAAAGAAAAGAAAAGGAAAAAAGTATAGAAAGGAAAATAAAAGAATGGAAAGAAAAGAATGGAAACAAAAGAAAGGAAAGGAAAGAACTGAAAGAAAAGAAAGGAAAAGAAAAGGAAGGAAAAGAAAATAAAGAAAGGTAAAGAAAAGAAAGAAGGGAAAGGAAAAGGAAGGAAAAGAAAAACAAAGAAATGGAATGGAATGTACGGGAAATAAATGGAAGGAAAGCAGGGAAAGAAAGTTTGTGAAAGAAGGGAAAGAAGAGAAAGGAAAAGAAATGAAAGGAATGAAAGGAAAATGGAAAGCAAGTAAAAGAAAGAAAAGAAAGGAAAGAAAAGAACGGAAAGAAAAGGAAGGAAAAGAAAAATGAAAAGAAAGAGAGTAAAGAAATGAAAGGAAAGAAATGAAAGGAAAAGAAAAAGGAAAAGAAAGAAAGTAAAGAAAAGAAACGGAAAGAAAGGAAAGGAAAAGAAAGAAACAGAAAAGGAATGAAAGGTAGGAAAAGAAAGGAAAAAACGGAAAATAAAGAAAGGAAAAGAAAGGAAAAGAAAGAAGGGAAAGGAAAAGAAAAAGAAAGGAAAGAAAAGAAACGGAAAGAAAGGAAAGAAAAGACAACAAAAAATGAAAAGAAAAGGATAGAAAAGAAAAAGAAAGCAAGTAAAGAAAAGAAAGGAAAGGATAGAAAGGAAAAGGAAAGAAAGGAAAATAAGAGAATGGAAAGAAAAGAAAGGAAAGGAAAGAAAGGAAAGGAAAGGAAAGAAAGGGAAAGAAAAGAAAGGAAAGGTAAGAAAAGTAAGGAAAGAAAAGAACTGAAAGAAAAGAAAGGAAAAGAAATGAAAGAAAGGAAAGAAAAGACAACAACAAAAAAAGAAAAGTTAAGAAAAGGATAGAATGGCAAAAGGAAAGCAAGTAAAGGAACGAAAGGAAAGGACAGAAAGCAAAAAGGAAAACAAGTAAAGGAAGGCAAAGAAAGGAAGAAAAGAAAAAGAAAGGATAGGAAAAAAACGGAAGCAAAGAAAAGACAACAAAAAAGAAAAGAAAAGGAAAGAAAGGGATAGAAAGGAAAAAGGAAAGCAAGTAAGAAAAGAAAGGAAAGAATAGAAAGGAAAAGGAAAGAAAGGAAGGAACGGAAAGAAAAATAAAGAAAACAAAAGAAACGGAAAGAAAGGAAAGAAAAGACAACAAAAAATGAAAAGAAAAGAAAGAAAAAGATAGAAAAGAAAAAGAAAGTAAAAGAAAGAAGTGAAAGGAAAAGAAAGAAAGGAAAGAAAAGAAAGGAAAGTTCAGAAAGCAAAAAGGAAACCAAGAAAGAAAGGAACGAAAAGAAATTGAAATGAAAGAAAGGAAACGGAAAGAAAGGAAAGAAAAGAACTGAAAGAAAAGAAAGGAAAAGAAATGAAAGAAAGGAAAGAAAAGACAACAACAAAAAAAGAAAAGTTAAGAAAAGGATAGAATGGCAAAAGGAAAGCAAGTAAAGGAACGAAAGGAAAGGACAGAAAGCAAAAAGGAAAACAAGTAAAGGAAGGCAAAGAAAGGAAGAAAAGAAAAGGAAAGGATAGGAAAAAAACGGAAGCAAAGAAAAGACAACAAAAAAAGAAAAGATTAGGAAAAAAGTATAGAAAGGAAAATAAAAGAATGGAAAGAACAGAAAGGAAAGAAAAGACAGGAAAGGAAAGGAAAGAAAGGTAAAGAAAAGAAAGGAAAGGTACGAAAAGAAAGGAAAGAAAAGAACTGAAAGAAAAGAAAGGAAAAGAAAAGGAAGTAAAAGAAAGAAAAGAAAGAAAAAGAAAGAAGGGAAAGGAAAAGGAAGGAAAAGAAAAACAATGAAATGGAAGGGAATGTACGGGAAATAAATGGAAAGAAAGCAGGGAAAGAAAGATTGTGAAAGAAGGGAAAGAAGAGAAAGGAAAAGAAAAGAAAGGAATGAAAGGAAAAAGGAAAGCAAGTAAAGGAAAGAAAGGGAAAGGTAAGAACGGTTAGAAAAGAAAGGAAAAGAAAAAAGAAAAGAAAGAAAGTAAAGAAAAGAAACGGAAAGAAAGGAAAAGAAAAGAAAGGAATGAAAGGAAAAAGGAAAGCAAGTAAAGGAAAGAAAGGGAAAGGTAAGAACGGTTAGAAAAGAAAGGAAAAGGAAAAAGAAAAGAAAGAAAGTAAAGAAAAGAAACGGAAAGAAAGGAAAAGAAAAGAAAGAAAAAGGAAAGGAATGTAAGGAAGGAAAAGAAAGGAAAAAACGGAAAATAAATAAAGGAAAAGAAAGAAAAAGAAAGAAGGGAAAGGAAAAGAAAGAAAGGAAAGAAAAGAAAGGAAAGTACAGAAAGCAAAAAGGAAAACAAGAAAGGAAAAACGAAAAGAAAAAGAAAGGAAAGAAAAGAAACGGAAAGAAAGGAAAGAAAAGACAACAAAAAATGAAAAGAAAAGAAAGAAAAAGATAGAAAAGAAAAAGAAAGCAAGTAAAGAAAGGAATGGAAAGGAAAGAAAGGAAAGGAAAGGAAAGGAAAGAAAGGGAACGAAATGAAAGGAAAGGTAAGAAAAGAAAAAGAAAGGAAAGGAAAGAAACGGAAGGAAAGAAAATACAACAAAAATGAAAAGAAAAGGAAAGAAAGGGATAGGAAGGAAGAAGGAAAGCAAGTAAGAAAAGAAAGGAAAGGATAGAAAGGAAAAGCAAAGAAAGGAAGGAACGGAAAGAAAAATAAAGAATACAAAAGAAACGGAAAGGAAAGAAAAGACAACAAAAAAAGAAAAGAAAAGGAAAAAAGTATAGAAAGGAAAATAAAAGAATGGAAAGAAAAGAATGGAAACAAAAGAAAGGAAAGGAAAGAACTGAAAGAAAAGAAAGGAAAAGAAAAGGAAGGAAAAGAAAATAAAGAAAGGTAAAGAAAAGAAAGAAGGGAAAGGAAAAGGAAGGAAAAGAAAAACAAAGAAATGGAATGGAATGTACGGGAAATAAATGGAAGGAAAGCAGGGAAAGAAAGTTTGTGAAAGAAGGGAAAGAAGAGAAAGGAAAAGAAATGAAAGGAATGAAAGGAAAATGGAAAGCAAGTAAAAGAAAGAAAAGAACGGAAAGAAAAGGAAGGAAAAGAAAAATGAAAAGAAAGAGAGTAAAGAAATGAAAGGAAAGAAATGAAAGGAAAAGAAAAAAGAAAAGAAAGAAAGTAAAGAAAAGAAACGGAAAGAAAGGAAAGGAAAAGAAAGAAACAGAAAAGGAATGAAAGGTAGGAAAAGAAAGGAAAAAATGGAAAATAAAGAAAGGAAAAGAAAGTAAAAGAAAGAAGGGAAAGGAAAAGAAAAAGAAAGGAAAGAAAAGAAACGGAAAGAAAGGAAAGAAAAGACAACAAAAAATGAAAAGAAAAGGATAGAAAAGAAAAAGAAAGCAAGTAAAGAAAAGAAAGGAAAGGATAGAAAGGAAAAGGAAAGAAAGGAAAATAAGAGAATGGAAAGAAAAGAAAGGAAAGGAAAGAAAGGAAAGGAAAGGAAAGAAAGGAAAGAAAAGAACTGAAAGAAAAGAAAGGAAAAGAAATGAAAGAAAGGAAGGAAAAGACAAGAAAAAAAAAGAAAAGGAAAGAAAAGGATAGAATGGCAAAAGGAGAGCAACGAAAGGAACGATAGGAAAGGACAGAAAGCAAAAAGGAAAACAAGTAAAGGAAGGCAAAGAAAGGAAGAAAAGAAAAAGAAAGGATAGGAAAGAAACGGAAGGAAAGAAAAGACAACAAAAAAGAAAAGAAAAAGAAAGAAAGGGATAGAAAGGAAAAAGGAAAGCAAGTAAGAAAAGAAAGGAAAGGATTTCTATCCTTTCCTTTCTTTCCTTTCTTTCCGTTTCTTTTCTTTCGTTTCTTTTTCTTTTCCTTCCTTCCATTCTTGATTTCTTTTTTGCTTTCTTTACTTTCCTTTCTTTTCTTTCCTTTCATTCTTTTCCTTTCCCTTCTTTCTTTTACTTTCTTTACCTTTCTTTATTTTCATTTCCTTTCTTTCCGTTTCTTTTCTTTACTTTCTTTCCTTTCTTTTTCTTATCCTTTCTTTTCCTTTCATTTCTTTCCGTTCTTTTCTTTCCTTTCTTTTCTTTCCTTTACTTGCTTTCCATTTTCCTTTCATTCCTTTCTTTTCTTTTCCTTTCTCTTCTTAACCTTCTTTCACAATCTTTCTTTCCCTGCTTTCTTTCCATTTATTTCCCGTACATTCCCTTCCATTTCTTTGTTTTTCTTTTCCTTCCTTCTCCTTTCCCTTCTTTCTTTTTCTTTCTTTTCTTTCTTTTACATCCTTTTCTTTTCCTTTCTTTCCTTTCAGTTCTTTTCTTTCCTTTCTTTTCTTACCTTTCCTTTCTTTTCTTTCCCTTTCTTTCCTTTCCTTTCATTTCTGTCCTTTCTTTTATTTCCATTCTTTTATTTTCCTTTCTGTCCATTTTTTCCTTTCCTTTTCTTTTTTGTTGTCTTTTCTTTCCTTTCTTTCCGTTTCTTTTGTTTTCATTATTTTTCTTTCCGTTCCTTCCTTTCTTTCCTTTTCCTTTCTATTCTTTCCTTTCTTTTCTTACTTGCTTTCCTTTTTCCTTTCTATCCCTTTCTTTCCTTTTCTTTTCTTTTTGTTGTCTTTTCTTTGCTTCCGTTTTTTTCCTATCCTTTCTTTTTCTTTTCTTCCTTTCTTTGCCTTCCTTTACTTGTTTTCCTCTTTGCTTTCTGTCCTTTGCTTTCGTTCCTTTACTTGCTTTCCTTTTGCCATTCTATCCTTTTCTTAACTTTTCTTTTTTTTTGTTGTCTTTTCTTTCCTTTCTTTCATTTCTTTTCCTTTCTTTTCTTTCAGTATTTTTCTTTCCTTTCTTTTCTTACCTTTGCTTTCTTTTCTTTCCCTTTCTTTCCTTTCCTTTCCTTTCTTTCCTTTCCTTTCTTTTCTTTCCATTCTTTTATTTTCCTTTCTTTCCTTTTCCTTTCTTTTCTTTACTTGCTTTCTTTTTCCTTTCTATCCTTTTCTTTTCATTTTTTGTTGTCTTTTCTTTCCGTTTCTTTCCGTTTCCTTTCTTTCCTTTCATTTTCTTTTCGTTCCTTCCTTTCTTGGTTTCCTTTTTGCTTTCTGAACTTTCCTTTTTTTGCTTTCCTTTCATTCTTTTCCTTTCACTTCTTACTTTTACTTTCTTTTCCTTTCTTTATTTTCCGAAATTCCTTTCTTTTCCTTCCTTTCATTCCTTTCCTTTTTCTTTCTTTTCCTTTCTTTCCGTTTCTTTTCTTTACTTTCTTTCTTTTCTTTTTTCTTTTCCTTTCTTTTCCTTTCTTTTCTTTCCGTTCTTTTCTTTCTTTTCTTTTCTTTACTTGCTTTCCTTTTTCCTTTCATTCCTTTCTTTTCTTTTCCTTTCTCTTCTTTCCCTTCTTTCACAATCTTTCTTTCCCTGCTTTCTTTCCATTTATTTCCCGTACATTCCCTTCCATTTCTTTGTTTTTCTTTTCCTTCCTTTTCCTTTCCCTTCTTTCTTTTTCTTTCTTTTCTTTCTTTTACTTCCTTTTCTTTTCCTTTCTTTTCTTTCAGTTCTTTTCTTTCCTTTCTTTTCTTACCGTTCCTTTCTTTTCTTTCCCTTTCTTTCCTTTCCTTTCCTGTCTTTTCTTTCCTTTATGTTCTTTCCATTCTTTTATTTTCCTTTCTATACTTTTTTCCTATTCTTTTCTTTTTTGTTGTCTTTTCTTTCCTTTCTTTCCGTTTCTTTTGTTTTCTTTATTTTTCTTTCCGGTCCATCCTTTCTTTCCTTTTCTGCTGGAATGAAAGGAAAGAAAAGAAAGGAAAGTTCAGAAAGCAAAAAGGAAACCAAGAAAGGAAGGAACGAAAAGAAAATGAAAGGAAAGAAAGGAAACGGAAAGAAAGGAAAGAAAAGACAACAAAAAATGAAAAGAAATGGATAGAAAGGAAAAAGGAAAGCAAGTAAGAAAAGAAAGGAAAGGATAGAAAGGAAAAGCAAAGAAAGGAAGGAACGGAAAGAAAAATAAAGAATACAAAAGAAACGGAAAGGAAAGAAAAGACAACAAAAAAAGAAAAGAAAAGGAAAAAAAGTATAGAAAGGAAAATAAAAGAATGGAAAGAAAAGAATGGAAACAAAAGAAAGGAAAGGAAAGAACTGAAAGAAAAGAAAGGAAAAGAAAAGGAAGGAAAAGAAAAGAAAGAAAAGTAAAGAAAAGAAAGAAGGGAAAGGAAAAGGAAGGAAAAGAAAAACAAAGAAATGGAATGGAATGTACGGGAAATAAATGGAAGGAAAGCAGGGAAAGAAAGTTTGTGAAAGAAGGGAAAGAAGAGAAAGGAAAAGAAATGAAAGGAATGAAAGGAAAATGGAAAGCAAGTAAAAGAAAGAAAAGAAAGGAAATAAAAGAACGGAAAGAAAAGGAAGGAAAAGAAAAATGAAAAGAAAGAGAGTAAAGAAATGAAAGGAAAGAAATGAAAGGAAATGAAAGGAAAAGAAAAAAGAAAAGAAAGAAAGTAAAGCAAAGAAAGGGAAAGAAAGGAAAGGAAAAGAAAGAAACAGAAAAGGAATGAAAGGAAGGAAAAGAAAGGAAAAAACGGAAAATAAAGAAAGGAAAAGAAAGTAAAAGAAAGAAGGGAAAGGAAAAGAATGAAAGGAAAGAAAAGAAAGGAAAGTACAGAAAGCAAAAAGGAAATCAAGAAAGGAAGGAACGAAAAGAAAAAGAAACGAAAGAAAAGAAACGGAAAGAAAGGAAAGAAAAGACAACAAAAAATGAAAAGAAAAGGAAAGAAAAGGATAGAAATGAAAAAGAAAGCAAGTAAAGAAAAGAAAGGAATGGATAGAAAGGACAAGGAAAGAAAGGAAAATAAAAGAATGGAAAGAAAAGAAAGGAAAAGAAAGAAAGGAAAGGAAAGGAAAGAAAGGGAAAGAAAAGAAAGGAAAGGTAAGAAAAGAAAGGAAAGAAAAGAACTGAAAGAAAAGAAAGAAAAGACAACAAAAAAAAGAAAAGGAAAGAAAAGGATAGAATGGCAAAAGGAAAGCAAGTAAAGGAACGAAAGGAAAGGACAGAAAGCAAAAGGGCAAACAAGTAAAGGAAAGCAAAGAAAGGAGGAAAAGAAAAAGAAAGGATAGGAAACAAACGGAAGGAAAGAAAAGACAACAAAAAAGAAAAGAAAAGGAAAGAAAGGGATAGAAAGGAAAAAGGAAAGCAAGTAAGAAAAGAAAGGAAAGAATAGAAAGGAAAAGGAAAGAAAGGAAGGAACGGAAAGAACTGAAAGAAAAGAAAGGAAAAGAAAAGGAAGGAAAAGAAAAGAAAGAAAAGAAAGGAAAAGAAAGAAGGGAAAGGAAAAGGAAGGAAAAGATAAACAAAGAAATGGAATGGAATGTACAGGAAATAAATGGAAAGAAAGCAGGGAAAGAAAGATTGTGAAAGAAGGGAAAGAAGTGAAAGGAAAAGAAAAGAAAGGAATGAAAGGAAAATGGAAAGCAAGTAAAGGAAAGAAAAGAAAGGAAAGAAAAGAACGGAAAGAAAAGAAAGGAAAAGAAAGGAAAAGAAAAAAGAAAAGAAAGAAAGTAAAGAAAAGAAACGGAAAGAAAGGAAAGGAAAAGAAAGAAAAAGGAAAGCAATGAAAGGAAGGAAAAGACAACAACAAAAAAAGAAAAGGAAAGAAAAGGATAGAATGGCAAAAGGAGAGCAACTAAAGGAACGAAAGGAAAGGACAGAAAGCAAAAAATAAAACAAGTAAAGGAAGGCAAAGAAAGGAAGAAAAGAAAAAGAAAGGATAGGAAAGAAACGGAAGGAAAGAAAAGACAACAAAAAAGAAAAGAAAAGGAAAGAAAGGGATAGAAAAGAAAAAGGAAAGCAAGTAAGAAAAGAAAGGAAAGGATAGAAAGGAAAAGGAAATAAAGGAAGGAACGGAAAGAAAAATAAAGAAAACAAAAGAAAGTAAAGAAGGGAAAGAAATGACAACAAAAAAAGAAAAGGAAAGGAAAAAAAATATAGAAAGGAAAATAAAAGAATGGAAAGAAAAGAAAGGAAAGAAATGAAAGGAAAGGAAAGGAAAGAAAGGGAAAGAAAAGAAACGAAAGGTAAGAAAAGAAAGGTAAGAAAAGATCTGAAGGAAAAGAAAGGAAAAGAAAAGGAAGGAAAAGAAAAGAAAGAAAAGAAAGGAAAAGAAAGAAGGGAAAGGAAAAGGAAGGAAAAGAAAAACAAAGAAATGGAAGAGAATATACGGGAAGTAAATGGAAAGAAAGCAGGGAAAGAAAGATTGAGAAGGAAGGGAAAGAAGAGAAAGGAAAAGAAAAGAAAGGAATGAAAGGAAAATGGAAAGCAAGTAAAGGAAAGAAAGGAAAGGAAAGAAAAGAACGGAAAGAAAAGAAAGGAAAAGAAAAAAGAAAAGAAAGAAAGTAAAGAAAAGAAACGGAAAGAAAGGAAAGGAAAAGAAAGAAATAGGAAAGGAATGTAAGGAAGGAAAAGCAAGGAAAAAACGGAAAATAAATAATTGAAAAGAAAGTAAAAGAAAGAAGGGAAAGGAAAAGAAAGAAAGGAAAGAAAAGAAAGGAAAGTACAGAAAGCAAAAAGGAAAACAAGAAAGGAAAAACGAAAAGAAAAATAAAGGAAAGAAAAGAAACGGAAAGAAAGGAAAGAAAAGACAACAAAAAATGAAAAGAAAAGAAAGAAAAAGATAGAAAAGAAAAAGAAAGTAAAAGAAAGAAGTGAAAGGGAATGAAAGAAAGGAAAGAAAAGAAAGGAAAGTTCAGAAAGCAAAAAGGAAACCAAGAAAGAAATGGAATGGAATGTACGGGAAATAAATGGAAGGAAAGCAGGGAAAGAAAGTTTGTGAAAGAAGGGAAAGAAGAGAAAGGAAAAGAAATGAAAGGAATGAAAGGAAAATGGAAAGCAAGTAAAAGAAAGAAAAGAAAGGAAATAAAAGAACGGAAAGAAAAGGAAGGAGAAGAAAAATGAAAAGAAAGAGAGTAAAGAAATGAAAGGAAAGAAATGAAAGGAAAAGAAAGGAAAAGAAAAAAGAAAAGAAAGAAAGTAAAGCAAAGAAACGGAAAGAAAGGAAAGGAAAAGAAAGAAACAGAAAAGGAATGAAAGGAAGGAAAAGAAAGGAAAAAACGGAAAATAAAGAAAGGAAAAGAATGTAAAAGAAAGAAGGGAAAGGAAAAGAATGAAAGGAAAGAAAAGAAAGGAAAATACAGAAAGCAAAAAGGAAATCAAGAAAGGAAGGAACAAAAAGAAAAAGAAACGAAAGAAAAGAAACGGAAAGAAAGGAAAGAAAAGACAACAAAAAATGAAAAGAAAAGGAAAGAAAAGGATAGAAATGAAAAAGAAAGCAAGTAAAGAAAAGAAAGGAATGGATAGAAAGGACAAGGAAAGAAAGGAAAATAAAAGAATGGAAAGAAAAGAAAGGAAAAGAAAGAAAGGAAAGGAAAGGAAAGAAAGGGAAAGAAAAGAAAGGAAAGGTAAGAAAAGAAAGGAAAGAAAAGAACTGAAAGAAAAGAAAGAAAACACAACAAAAAAAAAGAAAAGGAAAGAAAAGGATAGAATGGCAAAAGGAAAGCAAGTAAAGGAACGAAAGGAAAGGACAGAAAGCAAAAGGGAAAACAAGTAAAGGAAAGCAAAGAAAGGAGGAAAAGAAAAAGAAAGGATAGGAAACAAACGGAAGGAAAGAAAAGACAACAAAAAAGAAAAGAAAAGGAAAGAAAGGGATAGAAAGGAAAAAGGAGAGCAAGTAAGAAAAGAAAGGAAAGGATAGAAAGGAAAAGGAAAGAAAGGAAGGAACGGAAAGAACTGAAAGAAAAGAAAGGAAAAGAAAAGGAAGGAAAAGAAAAGAAAAGAAAGAAGGGAAAGGAAAAGGAAGGAAAAGATAAACAAAGAAATGGAATGGAATGTACAGGAAATAAATGGAAAGAAAGCAGGGAAAGAAAGATTGTGAAAGAAGGGAAAGAAGTGAAAGGAAAAGAAAAGAAAGGAATGAAAGGAAAATGGAAAGCAAGTAAAGGAAAGAAAAGAAAGGAAAGAAAAGAACGGAAAGAAAAGAAAGGAAAAGAAAGGAAAAGAAAAAAGAAAAGAAAGAAAGTAAAGAAAAGAAACGGAAAGAAAGGAAAGGAAAAGAAAGAAAAAGGAAAGGAATGAAAGGAAGGAAAAGACAACAAAAAAAAAGAAAAGGAAAGAAAAGGATAGAATGGCAAAAGGAGAGCAACTAAAGGAACGAAAGGAAAGGACAGAAAGCAAAAAGGAAAACAAGTAAAGGAAGGCAAAGAAAGGAAGAAAAGAAAAAGAAAGGATAGGAAAGAAACGGAAGGAAAGAAAAGAAAACAAAAAAGAAAAGAAAAGGAAAGAAAGGGATAGAAAAGAAAAAGGAAAGCAAGTAACAAAAGAAAGGAAAGGATAGAAAGGAAAAGGAAAGAAAGGAAGGAACGGAAAGAAAAATAAAGAAAACAAAAGAAACGGAAAGAAAGGAAAGAAAAGACAAGAAAAAATGAAAAGAAAAGAAAGAAAAAGAAAAGGAAGGAAAAGAAAAGATAGAAAAGAAAGGAAAAGAAACAAGGGAAAGGAAAAGGAAGGAAAAGAAAAACAAAGAAATGGAAGAGAATATACGGGAAGTAAATGGAAAGAAAGCAGGGAAAGAAAGATTGTGAAGGAAGGGAAAGAAGATAAAGGAAAAGAAAAGAAAGGAATGAAAGGAAAATGGAAAGCAAGTAAAGGAAAGAAAGGAAAGGAAAGAAAAGAACGGAAAGAAAAGAAAGGAAAAGAAAAAAGAAAAGAAAGAAAGTAAAGAAAAGAAACGGAAAGAAAGGAAAGGAAAAGAAAGAAAAAGGAAAGGAATGTAAGGAAGTAAAAGAAAGGAAAAAACGGAAAATAAATAATTGAAAAGAAAGTAAAAGAAAGAAGGGAAAGGAAAAGAAAGAAAGGAAAGAAAAGAAAGGAAAGTACAGAAAGCAAAAAGGAAAACAAGAAAGGAAAAACGAAAAGAAAAATAAAGGAAAGAAAAGAAACGGAAAGAAAGGAAAGAAAAGACAACAAAAAATGAAAAGAAAAGAAAGAAAAAGATAGAAAAGAAAAAGAAAGTAAAAGAAAGAAGTGAAAGGGAAAGAAAGAAAGGAAAGAAAAGAAAGGAAAGTTCAGAAAGCAAAAAGGAAACCAAGAAAGAAAGGAACGAAAAGAAATTGAAATGAAAGAAAGGAAACGGAAAGAAAGGAAAGAAAAGAACTGAAAGAAAAGAAAGGAAAAGAAATGAAAGAAAGGAAAGAAAAGACAACAACAAAAAAAGAAAAGTTAAGAAAAGGATAGAATGGCAAAAGGAAAGCAAGTAAAGGAACGAAAGGAAAGGACAGAAAGCAAAAAGGAAAACAAGTAAAGGAAGGCAAAGAAAGGAAGAAAAGAAAAAGAAAGGATAGGAAAAAAACGGAAGCAAAGAAAAGACAACAAAAAAGAAAAGAAAAGGAAAGAAAGGGATAGAAAGGAAAAAGGAAAGCAAGTAAGAAAAGAAAGGAAAGAATAGAAAGGAAAAGGAAAGAAAGGAAGGAACGGAAAGAAAAATAAAGAAAACAAAAGAAACGGAAAGAAAGGAAAGAAAAGACAACAAAAAATGAAAAGAAAAGAAAGAAAAAGATAGAAAAGAAAAAGAAAGTAAAAGAAAGAAGTGAAAGGAAAAGAAAGAAAGGAAAGAAAAGAAAGGAAAGTTCAGAAAGCAAAAAGGAAACCAAGAAAGAAAGGAACGAAAAGAAATTGAAATGAAAGAAAGGAAACGGAAAGAAAGGAAAGAAAAGAACTGAAAGAAAAGAAAGGAAAAGAAATGAAAGAAAGGAAAGAAAAGACAACAACAAAAAAAGAAAAGTTAAGAAAAGGATAGAATGGCAAAAGGAAAGCAAGTAAAGGAACGAAAGGAAAGGACAGAAAGCAAAAAGGAAAACAAGTAAAGGAAGGCAAAGAAAGGAAGAAAAGAAAAAGAAAGGATAGGAAAAAAACGGAAGCAAAGAAAAGACAACAAAAAAAGAAAAGATTAGGAAAAAAGTATAGAAAGGAAAATAAAAGAATGGAAAGAACAGAAAGGAAAGAAAAGACAGGAAAGGAAAGGAAAGAAAGGGAAAGAAAAGAAAGGAAAGGTAAGAAAAGAAAGGAAAGAAAAGAACTGAAAGAAAAGAAAGGAAAAGAAAAGGAAGTAAAAGAAAGAAAAGAAAGAAAAAGAAAGAAGGGAAAGGAAAAGGAAGGAAAAGAAAAACAATGAAATGGAAGGGAATATACGGGAAATAAATGGAAAGAAAGCAGGGAAAGAAAGATTGTGAAAGAAGGGAAAGAAGAGAAAGGAAAAGAAAAGAAAGGAATGAAAGGAAAAAGGAAAGCAAGTAAAGGAAAGAAAGGGAAAGGTAAGAACGGTTAGAAAAGAAAGGAAAAGAAAAAAGAAAAGAAAGAAAGTAAAGAAAAGAAACGGAAAGAAAGGAAAAGAAAAGAAAGGAATGAAAGGAAAAAGGAAAGCAAGTAAAGGAAAGAAAGGGAAAGGTAAGAACGGTTAGAAAAGAAAGGAAAAGGAAAAAGAAAAGAAAGAAAGTAAAGAAAAGAAACGGAAAGAAAGGAAAAGAAAAGAAAGAAAAAGGAAAGGAATGTAAGGAAGGAAAAGAAAGGAAAAAACGGAAAATAAATAAAGGAAAAGAAAGAAAAAGAAAGAAGGGAAAGGAAAAGAAAGAAAGGAAAGAAAAGAAAGGAAAGTACAGAAAGCAAAAAGGAAAACAAGAAAGGAAAAACGAAAAGAAAAAGAAAGGAAAGAAAAGAAACGGAATGAAAGGAAAGAAAAGACAACAAAAAAAGAAAAGAAAAGAAAGAAAAAGATAGAAAAGAAAAAGAAAGCAAGTAAAGAAAGGAAAGGAAAGGAAAGAAAGGAAAGGAAAGGAAAGGAAAGAAAGGGAACGAAATGAAAGGAAAGGTAAGAAAAGAAAAAGAAAGGATAGGAAAGAAACGGAAGGAAAGAAAAGACAACAAAAAAGAAAAGAAAAGGAAAGAAAGGGATAGAAAGGAAAAAGGAAAGCAAGTAAGAAAAGAAAGGAAAGGATAGAAAGGAAAAGCAAAGAAAGGAAGGAACGGAAAGAAAAATAAAGAATACAAAAGAAACGGAAAGGAAAGAAAAGACAACAAAAAAAGAAAAGAAAAGGAAAAAAGTATAGAAAGGAAAATAAAAGAATGGAAAGAAAAGAATGGAAACAAAAGAAAGGAAAGGAAAGAACTGAAAGAAAAGAAAGGAAATGAAAAGGAAGGAAAAGAAAATAAAGAAAGGTAAAGAAAAGAAAGAAGGGAAAGGAAAAGGAAGGAAAAGAAAAACAAAGAAATGGAATGGAATGTACGGGAAATAAATGGAAGGAAAGCAGGGAAAGAAAGTTTGTGAAAGAAGGGAAAGAAGAGAAAGGAAAAGAAATGAAAGGAATGAAAGGAAAATGGAAAGCAAGTAAAAGAAAGAAAAGAAAGGAAAGAAAAGAACGGAAAGAAAAGGAAGGAAAAGAAAAATGAAAAGAAAGAGAGTAAAGAAATGAAAGGAAAGAAATGAAAGGAAAAGAAAAAGGAAAAGAAAGAAAGTAAAGAAAAGAAACGGAAAGAAAGGAAAGGAAAAGAAAGAAACAGAAAAGGAATGAAAGGTAGGAAAAGAAAGGAAAAAACGGAAAATAAAGAAAGGAAAAGAAAGGAAAAGAAAGAAGGGAAAGGAAAAGAAAAAGAAAGGAAAGAAAAGAAACGGAAAGAAAGGAAAGAAAAGACAACAAAAAATGAAAAGAAAAGGATAGAAAAGAAAAAGAAAGCAAGTAAAGAAAAGAAAGGAAAGGATAGAAAGGAAAAGGAAAGAAAGGAAAATAAGAGAATGGAAAGAAAAGAAAGGAAAGGAAAGAAAGGAAAGGAAAGGAAAGAAAGGGAAAGAAAAGAAAGGAAAGGTAAGAAAAGTAAGGAAAGAAAAGAACTGAAAGAAAAGAAAGGAAAAGAAATGAAAGAAAGGAAAGAAAAGACAACAACAAAAAAAGAAAAGTTAAGAAAAGGATAGAATGGCAAAAGGAAAGCAAGTAAAGGAACGAAAGGAAAGGACAGAAAGCAAAAAGGAAAACAAGTAAAGGAAGGCAAAGAAAGGAAGAAAAGAAAAAGAAAGGATAGGAAAAAAACGGAAGCAAAGAAAAGACAACAAAAAAGAAAAGAAAAGGAAAGAAAGGGATAGAAAGGAAAAAGGAAAGCAAGTAAGAAAAGAAAGGAAAGAATAGAAAGGAAAAGGAAAGAAAGGAAGGAACGGAAAGAAAAATAAAGAAAACAAAAGAAACGGAAAGAAAGGAAAGAAAAGACAACAAAAAATGAAAAGAAAAGAAAGAAAAAGATAGAAAAGAAAAAGAAAGTAAAAGAAAGAAGTGAAAGGAAAAGAAAGAAAGGAAAGAAAAGAAAGGAAAGTTCAGAAAGCAAAAAGGAAACCAAGAAAGAAAGGAACGAAAAGAAATTGAAATGAAAGAAAGGAAACGGAAAGAAAGGAAAGAAAAGAACTGAAAGAAAAGAAAGGAAAAGAAATGAAAGAAAGGAAAGAAAAGACAACAACAAAAAAAGAAAAGTTAAGAAAAGGATAGAATGGCAAAAGGAAAGCAAGTAAAGGAACGAAAGGAAAGGACAGAAAGCAAAAAGGAAAACAAGTAAAGGAAGGCAAAGAAAGGAAGAAAAGAAAAGGAAAGGATAGGAAAAAAACGGAAGCAAAGAAAAGACAACAAAAAAAGAAAAGATTAGGAAAAAAGTATAGAAAGGAAAATAAAAGAATGGAAAGAACAGAAAGGAAAGAAAAGACAGGAAAGGAAAGGAAAGAAAGGTAAAGAAAAGAAAGGAAAGGTACGAAAAGAAAGGAAAGAAAAGAACTGAAAGAAAAGAAAGGAAAAGAAAAGGAAGTAAAAGAAAGAAAAGAAAGAAAAAGAAAGAAGGGAAAGGAAAAGGAAGGAAAAGAAAAACAATGAAATGGAAGGGAATGTACGGGAAATAAATGGAAAGAAAGCAGGGAAAGAAAGATTGTGAAAGAAGGGAAAGAAGAGAAAGGAAAAGAAAAGAAAGTAATGAAAGGAAAAAGGAAAGCAAGTAAAGGAAAGAAAGGGAAAGGTAAGAACGGTTAGAAAAGAAAGGAAAAGAAAAAAGAAAAGAAAGAAAGTAAAGAAAAGAAACGGAAAGAAAGGAAAAGAAAAGAAAGGAATGAAAGGAAAAAGGAAAGCAAGTAAAGGAAAGAAAGGGAAAGGTAAGAACGGTTAGAAAAGAAAGGAAAAGGAAAAAGAAAAGAAAGAAAGTAAAGAAAAGAAACGGAAAGAAAGGAAAAGAAAAGAAAGAAACAGAAAAGGAATGAAAGGTAGGAAAAGAAAGGAAAAAACGGAAAATAAAGAAAGGAAAAGAAAGTAAAAGAAAGAAGGGAAAGGAAAAGAAAAAGAAAGGAAAGAAAAGAAACGGAAAGAAAGGAAAGAAAAGACAACAAAAAATGAAAAGAAAAGGATAGAAAAGAAAAAGAAAGCAAGTAAAGAAAAGAAAGGAAAGGATAGAAAGGAAAAGGAAAGAAAGGAAAATAAGAGAATGGAAAGAAAAGAAAGGAAAGGAAAGAAAGGAAAGGAAAGGAAAGAAAGGGAAAGAAAAGAAAGGAAAGTTAAGAAAAGAAAGGAAAGAAAAGAACTGAAAGAAAAGAAAGGAAAAGAAATGAAAGAAAGGAAGGAAAAGACAAGAAAAAAAAAGAAAAGGAAAGAAAAGGATAGAATGGCAAAAGGAGAGCAACGAAAGGAACGATAGGAAAGGACAGAAAGCAAAAAGGAAAACAAGTAAAGGAAGGCAAAGAAAGGAAGAAAAGAAAAAGAAAGGATAGGAAAGAAACGGAAGGAAAGAAAAGACAACAAAAAAGAAAAGAAAAAGAAAGAAAGGGATAGAAAGGAAAAAGGAAAGCAAGTAAGAAAAGAAAGGAAAGGATTTCTATCCTTTCCTTTCTTTCCTTTCTTTCCGTTTCTTTTCTTTCGTTTCTTTTTCTTTTCCTTCCTTCCATTCTTGATTTCTTTTTTGCTTTCTTTACTTTCCTTTCTTTTCTTTCCTTTCATTCTTTTCCTTTCCCTTCTTTCTTTTACTTTCTTTACCTTTCTTTATTTTCATTTCCTTTCTTTCCGTTTCTTTTCTTTACTTTCTTTCCTTTCTTTTTCTTATCCTTTCTTTTCCTTTCATTTCTTTCCGTTCTTTTCTTTCCTTTCTTTTCTTTCCTTTACTTGCTTTCCATTTTCCTTTCATTCCTTTCTTTTCTTTTCCTTTCTCTTCTTTACCTTCTTTCACAATCTTTCTTTCCCTGCTTTCTTTCCATTTATTTCCCGTACATTCCCTTCCATTTCTTTGTTTTTCTTTTCCTTCCTTCTCCTTTCCCTTCTTTCTTTTTCTTTCTTTTCTTTCTTTTACATCCTTTTCTTTTCCTTTCTTTCCTTTCAGTTCTTTTCTTTCCTTTCTTTTCTTACCTTTCCTTTCTTTTCTTTCCCTTTCTTTCCTTTCCTTTCATTTCTGTCCTTTCTTTTATTTCCATTCTTTTATTTTCCTTTCTGTCCATTTTTTCCTTTCCTTTTCTTTTTTGTTGTCTTTTCTTTCCTTTCTTTCCGTTTCTTTTGTTTTCATTATTTTTCTTTCCGTTCCTTCCTTTCTTTCCTTTTCCTTTCTATTCTTTCCTTTCTTTTCTTACTTGCTTTCCTTTTTCCTTTCTATCCCTTTCTTTCCTTTTCTTTTCTTTTTGTTGTCTTTTCTTTGCTTCCGTTTTTTTCCTATCCTTTCTTTTTCTTTTCTTCCTTTCTTTGCCTTCCTTTACTTGTTTTCCTCTTTGCTTTCTGTCCTTTGCTTTCGTTCCTTTACTTGCTTTCCTTTTGCCATTCTATCCTTTTCTTAACTTTTCTTTTTTTTTGTTGTCTTTTCTTTCCTTTCTTTCATTTCTTTTCCTTTCTTTTCTTTCAGTATTTTTCTTTCCTTTCTTTTCTTACCTTTGCTTTCTTTTCTTTCCCTTTCTTTCCTTTCCTTTCCTTTCTTTCCTTTCCTTTCTTTTCTTTCCATTCTTTTATTTTCCTTTCTTTCCTTTTCCTTTCTTTTCTTTACTTGCTTTCTTTTTCCTTTCTATCCTTTTCTTTTCATTTTTTGTTGTCTTTTCTTTCCGTTTCTTTCCGTTTCCTTTCTTTCCTTTCATTTTCTTTTCGTTCCTTCCTTTCTTGGTTTCCTTTTTGCTTTCTGAACTTTCCTTTTTTTGCTTTCCTTTCATTCTTTTCCTTTCACTTCTTACTTTTACTTTCTTTTCCTTTCTTTATTTTCCGAAATTCCTTTCTTTTCCTTCCTTTCATTCCTTTCCTTTTTCTTTCTTTTCCTTTCTTTCCGTTTCTTTTCTTTACTTTCTTTCTTTTCTTTTTTCTTTTCCTTTCTTTTCCTTTCTTTTCTTTCCGTTCTTTTCTTTCTTTTCTTTTCTTTACTTGCTTTCCTTTTTCCTTTCATTCCTTTCTTTTCTTTTCCTTTCTCTTCTTTCCCTTCTTTCACAATCTTTCTTTCCCTGCTTTCTTTCCATTTATTTCCCGTACATTCCCTTCCATTTCTTTGTTTTTCTTTTCCTTCCTTTTCCTTTCCCTTCTTTCTTTTTCTTTCTTTTCTTTCTTTTACTTCCTTTTCTTTTCCTTTCTTTTCTTTCAGTTCTTTTCTTTCCTTTCTTTTCTTACCGTTCCTTTCTTTTCTTTCCCTTTCTTTCCTTTCCTTTCCTGTCTTTTCTTTCCTTTATGTTCTTTCCATTCTTTTATTTTCCTTTCTATACTTTTTTCCTATTCTTTTCTTTTTTGTTGTCTTTTCTTTCCTTTCTTTCCGTTTCTTTTGTTTTCTTTATTTTTCTTTCCGGTCCTTCCTTTCTTTCCTTTTCTGCTGGAATGAAAGGAAAGAAAAGAAAGGAAAGTTCAGAAAGCAAAAAGGAAACCAAGAAAGGAAGGAACGAAAAGAAAATGAAAGGAAAGAAAGGAAACGGAAAGAAAGGAAAGAAAAGACAACAAAAAATGAAAAGAAAAGGAAAGAAAAGGATAGAAAGGAAAAAGAAAGCAAGTAAAGAAAAGAAAGGAAAAGGAAAGAAAGGAAAATAAAAGAATGGAAAGAAAAGAAAGGAAAGGAAAGAAAAGATAAGAAAAGGATAGAATGGCAAAAGGAAAGCAAGTAAAGGAACGAAAGGAAAGGACAGAAAGCAAAAAGGAAAACAAGTAAAGGAAGGCAAAGAAAGGAAGAAAAGAAAAAGAAAGGATAGGAAAAAAACGGAAGCAAAGAAAAGACAACAAAAAAGAAAAGAAAAGGAACGAAAGGGATAGAAAGGAAAAAGGAAAGCAAGTAAGAAAAGAAAGGAAAGAATAGAAAGGAAAAGGAAAGAAAGGAAGGAACGGAAAGAAAAATAAAGAAAACAAAAGAAACGGAAAGAAAGGAAAGAAAAGACAACAAAAAATGAAAAGAAAAGAAAGAAAAAGATAGAAAAGAAAAAGAAAGTAAAAGAAAGAAGTGAAAGGAAAAGAAAGAAAGGAAAGAAAAGTAAGGAAAGTTCAGAAAGCAAAAAGGAAACCAAGAAAGGAAGGAACGAAAAGAAATTGAAATGAAAGAAAGGAAACGGAAAGAAAGGAAAGAAAAGACGCCAAAAAATGAAAAGAAAAGGAAAGAAATGGATAGAAAGGAAAAAGGAAAGCAAGTAAGAAAAGAAAGGAAAGGATAGAAAGGAAAAGCAAAGAAAGGAAGGAACGGAAAGAAAAATAAAAAATACAAAAGAAACGGAAAGGAAAGAAAAGACAACAAAAAAAGAAAAGAAAAGGAAAAAAAGTATAGAAAGGAAAATAAAAGAATGGAAAGAAAAGAATGGAAACAAAAGAAAGGAAAGGAAAGAACTGAAAGAAAAGAAAGGAAAAGAAAAGGAAGGAAAAGAAAAGAAAGAAAAGTAAAGAAAAGAAAGAAGGGAAAGGAAAAGGAAGGAAAAGAAAAACAAAGAAATGGAATGGAATGTACGGGAAATAAATGGAAGGAAAGCAGGGAAAGAAAGTTTGTGAAAGAAGGGAAAGAAGAGAAAGGAAAAGAAATGAAAGGAATGAAAGGAAAATGGAAAGCAAGTAAAAGAAAGAAAAGAAAGGAAATAAAAGAACGGAAAGAAAAGGAAGGAAAAGAAAAATGAAAAGAAAGAGAGTAAAGAAATGAAAGGAAAGAAATGAAAGGAAATGAAAGGAAAAGAAAAAAGAAAAGAAAGAAAGTAAAGCAAAGAAAGGGAAAGAAAGGAAAGGAAAAGAAAGAAACAGAAAAGGAATGAAAGGAAGGAAAAGAAAGGAAAAAACGGAAAATAAAGAAAGGAAAAGAAAGTAAAAGAAAGAAGGGAAAGGAAAAGAATGAAAGGAAAGAAAAGAAAGGAAAGTACAGAAAGCAAAAAGGAAATCAAGAAAGGAAGGAACGAAAAGAAAAAGAAACGAAAGAAAAGAAACGGAAAGAAAGGAAAGAAAAGACAACAAAAAATGAAAAGAAAAGGAAAGAAAAGGATAGAAATGAAAAAGAAAGCAAGTAAAGAAAAGAAAGGAATGGATAGAAAGGACAAGGAAAGAAAGGAAAATAAAAGAATGGAAAGAAAAGAAAGGAAAAGAAAGAAAGGAAAGGAAAGGAAAGAAAGGGAAAGAAAAGAAAGGAAAGGTAAGAAAAGAAAGGAAAGAAAAGAACTGAAAGAAAAGAAAGAAAAGACAACAAAAAAAAGAAAAGGAAAGAAAAGGATAGAATGGCAAAAGGAAAGCCAGTAAAGGAACGAAAGGAAAGGACAGAAAGCAAAAGGGCAAACAAGTAAAGGAAAGCAAAGAAAGGAGGAAAAGAAAAAGAAAGGATAGGAAACAAACGGAAGGAAAGAAAAGACAACAAAAAAGAAAAGAAAAGGAAAGAAAGGGATAGAAAGGAAAAAGGAAAGCAAGTAAGAAAAGAAAGGAAAGAATAGAAAGGAAAAGGAAAGAAAGGAAGGAACGGAAAGAACTGAAAGAAAAGAAAGGAAAAGAAAAGGAAGGAAAAGAAAAGAAAGAAAAGAAAGGAAAAGAAAGAAGGGAAAGGAAAAGGAAGGAAAAGATAAACAAAGAAATGGAATGGAATGTACAGGAAATAAATGGAAAGAAAGCAGGGAAAGAAAGATTGTGAAAGAAGGGAAAGAAGTGAAAGGAAAAGAAAAGAAAGGAATGAAAGGAAAATGGAAAGCAAGTAAAGGAAAGAAAAGAAAGGAAAGAAAAGAACGGAAAGAAAAGAAAGGAAAAGAAAGGAAAAGAAAAAAGAAAAGAAAGAAAGTAAAGAAAAGAAACGGAAAGAAAGGAAAGGAAAAGAAAGAAAAAGGAAAGCAATGAAAGGAAGGAAAAGACAACAACAAAAAAAGAAAAGGAAAGAAAAGGATAGAATGGCAAAAGGAGAGCAACTAAAGGAACGAAAGGAAAGGACAGAAAGCAAAAAGTAAAACAAGTAAAGGAAGGCAAAGAAAGGAAGAAAAGAAAAAGAAAGGATAGGAAAGAAACGGAAGGAAAGAAAAGACAACAAAAAAGAAAAGAAAAGGAAAGAAAGGGATAGAAAAGAAAAAGGAAAGCAAGTAAGAAAAGAAAGGAAAGGATAGAAAGGAAAAGGAAATAAAGGAAGGAACGGAAAGAAA
The DNA here is from genome assembly GCF_037043375.1 of Chiloscyllium plagiosum. Taxonomy (NCBI): domain Eukaryota; kingdom Metazoa; phylum Chordata; class Chondrichthyes; order Orectolobiformes; family Hemiscylliidae; genus Chiloscyllium; species Chiloscyllium plagiosum. The sequence goes on from NW_028270140.1 coordinate 57,666,518, forward strand.
AATAAAGAAAACAAAAGAAAGTAAAGAAGGGAAAGAAATGACAACAAAAAAAGAAAAGGAAAGGAAAAAAATATAGAAAGGAAAATAAAAGAATGGAAAGAAAAGAAAGGAAAGAAATGAAAGGAAAGGAAAGGAAAGAAAGGGAAAGAAAAGAAACGAAAGGTAAGAAAAGAAAGGTAAGAAAAGATCTGAAGGAAAAGAAAGGAAAAGAAAAGGAAGGAAAAGAAAAGAAAGAAAAGAAAGGAAAAGAAAGAAGGGAAAGGAAAAGGAAGGAAAAGAAAAACAAAGAAATGGAAGAGAATATACGGGAAGTAAATGGAAAGAAAGCAGGGAAAGAAAGATTGAGAAGGAAGGGAAAGAAGAGAAAGGAAAAGAAAAGAAAGGAATGAAAGGAAAATGGAAAGCAAGTAAAGGAAAGAAAGGAAAGGAAAGAAAAGAACGGAAAGAAAAGAAAGGAAAAGAAAAAAGAAAAGAAAGAAAGTAAAGAAAAGAAACGGAAAGAAAGGAAAGGAAAAGAAAGAAATAGGAAAGGAATGTAAGGAAGGAAAAGCAAGGAAAAAACGGAAAATAAATAATTGAAAAGAAAGTAAAAGAAAGAAGGGAAAGGAAAAGAAAGAAAGGAAAGAAAAGAAAGGAAAGTACAGAAAGCAAAAAGGAAAACAAGAAAGGAAAAACGAAAAGAAAAATAAAGGAAAGAAAAGAAACGGAAAGAAAGGAAAGAAAAGACAACAAAAAATGAAAAGAAAAGAAAGAAAAAGATAGAAAAGAAAAAGAAAGTAAAAGAAAGAAGTGAAAGGGAATGAAAGAAAGGAAAGAAAAGAAAGGAAAGTTCAGAAAGCAAAAAGGAAACCAAGAAAGAAATGGAATGGAATGTACGGGAAATAAATGGAAGGAAAGCAGGGAAAGAAAGTTTGTGAAAGAAGGGAAAGAAGAGAAAGGAAAAGAAATGAAAGGAATGAAAGGAAAATGGAAAGCAAGTAAAAGAAAGAAAAGAAAGGAAATAAAAGAACGGAAAGAAAAGGAAGGAGAAGAAAAATGAAAAGAAAGAGAGTAAAGAAATGAAAGGAAAGAAATGAAAGGAAAAGAAAGGAAAAGAAAAAAGAAAAGAAAGAAAGTAAAGCAAAGAAACGGAAAGAAAGGAAAGGAAAAGAAAGAAACAGAAAAGGAATGAAAGGAAGGAAAAGAAAGGAAAAAACGGAAAATAAAGAAAGGAAAAGAATGTAAAAGAAAGAAGGGAAAGGAAAAGAATGAAAGGAAAGAAAAGAAAGGAAAATACAGAAAGCAAAAAGGAAATCAAGAAAGGAAGGAACAAAAAGAAAAAGAAACAAAAGAAAAGAAACGGAAAGAAAGGAAAGAAAAGACAACAAAAAATGAAAAGAAAAGGAAAGAAAAGGATAGAAATGAAAAAGAAAGCAAGTAAAGAAAAGAAAGGAATGGATAGAAAGGACAAGGAAAGAAAGGAAAATAAAAGAATGGAAAGAAAAGAAAGGAAAGAAAGGAAGGAACGGAAAGAAAAATAAAGAAAACAAAAGAAACGGAAAGAAAGGAAAGAAAAGACAACAAAAAAAGAAAAGATTAGGAAAAAAGTATAGAAAGGAAAATAAAAGAATGGAAAGAACAGAAAGGAAAGAAAAGACAGGAAAGGAAAGGAAAGAAAGGTAAAGAAAAGAAAGGAAAGATAAGAAAAGAAAGGAAAGAAAAGAACTGAAAGAAAAGAAAGGAAAAGAAAAGGAAGTAAAAGAAAGAAAAGAAAGAAAAAGAAAGAAGGGAAAGGAAAAGGAAGGAAAAGAAAAACAATGAAATGGAAAGGAATGTACGGGAAATAAATGGAAGGAAAGCAGGGAAAGAAAGTTTGTGAAAGAAGGGAAAGAAGAGAAAGGAAAAGAAATGAAAGGAATGAAAGGAAAATGGAAAGCAAGTAAAAGAAAGAAAAGAAAGGAAATAAAAGAACGGAAAGAAAAGGAAGGAAAAGAAAAATGAAAAGAAAGAGAGTAAAGAAATGAAAGGAAAGAAATGAAAGGAAAAGAAAGGAAAAGAAAAAAGAAAAGAAAGAAAGTAAAGCAAAGAAACGGAAAGAAAGGAAAGGAAAAGAAAGAAACAGAAAAGGAATGAAAGGAAGGAAAAGAAAGGAAAAAACGGAAAATAAAGAAAGGAAAAGAAAGTAAAAGAAAGAAGGGAAAGGAAAAGAATGAAAGGAAAGAAAAGAAAGGAAAGTACAGAAAGCAAAAAGGAAATCAAGAAAGGAAGGAACGAAAAGAAAAAGAAACGAAAGAAAAGAAACGGAAAGAAAGGAAAGAAAAGACAACAAAAAATGAAAAGAAAAGGAAAGAAAAGGATAGAAATGAAAAAGAAAGCAAGTAAAGAAAAGAAAGGAATGGATAGAAAGGACAAGGAAAGAAAGGAAAAGAAAAGAATGGAAAGAAAAGAAAGGAAAAGAAAGAAAGGAAAGGAAAGGAAAGAAAGGGAAAGAAAAGAAAGGAAAGGTAAGAAAAGAAAGGAAAGAAAAGAACTGAAAGAAAAGAAAGGAAAAGAAATGAAAGAAAAGAAAGAAAAGACAACAAAAAAAAGAAAAGGAAAGAAAAGGATAGAATGGCAAAAGGAAAGCAAGTAAAGGAACGAAAGGAAAGGACAGAAAGCAAAAGGGAAAACAAGTAAAGGAAAGCAAAGAAAGGAGGAAAAGAAAAAGAAAGGATAGGAAACAAACGGAAGGAAAGAAAAGACAACAAAAAAGAAAAGAAAAGGAAAGAAAGGGACAGAAAGGAAAAAGGAGAGCAAGTAAGAAAAGAAAGGAAAGGATAGAAAGGAAAAGGAAAGAAAGGAAGGAACGGAAAGAACTGAAAGAAAAGAAAGGAAAAGAAAAGGAAGGAAAAGAAAAGAAAGAAAAGAAAGGAAAAGAAAGAAGGGAAAGGAAAAGGAAGGAAAAGATAAACAAAGAAATGGAATGGAATGTACAGGAAATAAATGGAAAGAAAGCAGGGAAAGAAAGATTGTGAAAGAAGGGAAAGAAGTGAAAGGAAAAGAAAAGAAAGGAATGAAAGGAAAATGGAAAGCAAGTAAAGGAAAGAAAAGAAAGGAAAGAAAAGAACGGAAAGAAAAGAAAGGAAAAGAAAGGAAAAGAAAAAAGAAAAGAAAGAAAGTAAAGAAAAGAAACGGAAAGAAAGGAAAGGAAAAGAAAGAAAAAGGAAAGGAATGAAAGGAAGGAAAAGACAACAAAAAAAAAAGAAAAGGAAAGAAAAGGATAGAATGGCAAAAGGAGAGCAACTAAAGGAACGAAAGGAAAGGACAGAAAGCAAAAAGGAAAACAAGTAAAGGAAAGCAAAGAAAGGAAGAAAAGAAAAAGAAAGGATAGGAAAGAAACGGAAGGAAAGAAAAGACAACAAAAAAGAAAAGAAAAGGAAAGAAAGGGATAGAAAAGAAAAAGGAAAGCAAGTAAGAAAAGAAAGGAAAGGATAGAAAGGAAAAGGAAATAAAGGAAGGAACGGAAAGAAAAATAAAGAAAACAAAAGAAAGTAAAGAAGGGAAAGAAATTACAACAAAAAAAGAAAAGGAAAGGAAAAAAAATATAGAAAGGAAAATAAAAGAATGGAAAGAAAAGAAAGGAAAGAAATGAAAGGAAAGGAAAGGAAAGAAAGGGAAAGAAAAGAAACGAAAGGTAAGAAAAGAAAGGTAAGAAAAGATCTGAAAGAAAAGAAAGGAAAAGAAAAGGAAGGAAAAGAAAAGAAAGAAAAGAAAGGAAAAGAAAGAAGGGAAAGGAAAAGGAAGGAAAAGAAAAACAAAGAAATGGAAGAGAATATACGGGAAGTAAATGGAAAGAAAGCAGTGAAAGAAAGATTGTGAAGGAAGGGAAAGAAGAGAAAGGAAAAGAAAAGAAAGGAATGAAAGGAAAATGGAAAGCAAGTAAAGGAAAGAAAGGAAAGGAAAGAAAGGAACGGAAAGAAAAGAAAGGAAAAGAAAAAAGAAAAGAAAGAAAGTAAAGAAAAGAAACGGAAAGAAAGGAAAGGAAAAGAAAGAAAAAGGAAAGGAATTTAAGAAAGGAAAAGAAAGGAAAAAACGGAAAATAAATAATTGAAAAGAAAGTAAAAGAAAGAAGGGAAAGGAAAAGAAAGAAAGGAAAGAAAAGAAAGGAAAGTACAGAAAGCAAAAAGGAAAACAAGAAAGGAAAAACGAAAAGAAAAATAAAGGAAAGAAAAGAAACGGAAAGAAAGGAAAGAAAAGACAACAAAAAATGAAAAGAAAAGAAAGAAAAAGATAGAAAAGAAAAAGAAAGTAAAAGAAAGAAGTGAAAGGGAATGAAAGAAAGGAAAGAAAAGAAAGGAAAGTTCAGAAAGCAAAAAGGAAACCAAGAAAGAAAGGAACGAAAAGAAATTGAAATGAAAGAAAGGAAACGGAAAGAAAGGAAAGAAAAGAACTGAAAGAAAAGAAAGGAAAAGAAATGAAAGAAAGGAAAGAAAAGACAACAACAAAAAAAGAAAAGTTAAGAAAAGGATAGAATGGCAAAAGGAAAGCAAGTAAAGGAACGAAAGGAAAGGACAGAAAGCAAAAAGGAAAACAAGTAAAGGAAGGCAAAGAAAGGAAGAAAAGAAAAAGAAAGGATAGGAAAAAAACGGAAGCAAAGAAAAGACAACAAAAAAGAAAAGAAAAGGAAAGAAAGGGATAGAAAGGAAAAAGGAAAGCAAGTAAGAAAAGAAAGGAAAGAATAGAGAGGAAAAGGAAAGAAAGGAAGGAACGGAAAGAAAAATAAAGAAAACAAAAGAAACGGAAAGAAAGGAAAGAGAAGACAACAAAAACTGAAAAGAAAAGAAAGAAAAAGATAGAAAAGAAAAAGAAAGTAAAAGAAAGAAGTGAAAGGAAAAGAAAGAAAGGAAAGAAAAGAAAGGAAAGTTCAGAAAGCAAAAAGGAAACCAAGAAAGAAAGGAACGAAAAGAAATTGAAATGAAAGAAAGGAAACGGAAAGAAAGGAAAGAAAAGAACTGAAAGAAAAGAAAGGAAAAGAAATGAAAGAAAGGAAAGAAAAGACAACAACAAAAAAAGAAAAGTTAAGAAAAGGATAGAATGGCAAAAGGAAAGCAAGTAAAGGAACGAAAGGAAAGGACAGAAAGCAAAAAGGAAAACAAGTAAAGGAAGGCAAAGAAAGGAAGAAAAGAAAAAGAAAGGATAGGAAAAAAACGGAAGCAAAGAAAAGACAACAAAAAAGAAAAGAAAAGAAAAGGAAAGAAAGGGATAGAAAGGAAAAAGGAAAGCAAGTAAGAAAAGAAAGGAAAGAATAGAAAGGAAAAGGAAAGAAAGGAAGGAACGGAAAGAAAAATAAAGAAAACAAAAGAAACGGAAAGAAAGGAAAGAAAAGACAACAAAAAATAAAAAGAAAAGAAAGAAAAAGATAGAAAAGAAAAAGAAAGTAAAAGAAAGAAGTGAAAGGAAAAGAAAGGAAAGTTCAGAAAGCAAAAAGGAAACCAAGAAAGAAAGGAACGAAAAGAAATTGAAATGAAAGAAAGGAAACGGAAAGAAAGGAAAGAAAAGAACTGAAAGAAAAGAAAGGAAAAGAAATGAAAGAAAGGAAAGAAAAGACAACAACAAAAAAAGAAAAGTTAAGAAAAGGATAGAATGGCAAAAGGAAAGCAAGTAAACGAACGAAAGGAAAGGACAGAAAGCAAAAAGGAAAACAAGTAAAGGAAGGCAAAGAAAGGAAGAAAAGAAAAAGAAAGGATAGGAAAAAAACGGAAGCAAAGAAAAGACAACAAAAAAAGAAAAGATTAGGAAAAAAGTATAGAAAGGAAAATAAAAGAATGGAAAGAACAGAAAGGAAAGAAAAGACAGGAAAGGAAAGGAAAGAAAGGGAAAGAAAAGAAAGGAAAGAAAAGAACTGAAAGAAAAGAAAGGAAAAGAAAAGGAAGTAAAAGAAAGAAAAGAAAGAAAAAGAAAGAAGGGAAAGGAAAAGGAAGGAAAAGAAAAACAATGAAATGGGTAGGGAATGTACGGGAAATAAATGGAAAGAAAGCAGGGAAAGAAAGATTGTGAAAGAAGGGAAAGAAGAGAAAGGAAAAGAAAAGAAAGGAATGAAAGGAAAAAGGAAAGCAAGTAAAGGAAAGAAAGGGAAAGGTAAGAACGGTTAGAAAAGAAAGGAAAAGAAAAAAGAAAAGAAAGAAAGTAAAGAAAAGAAACGGAAAGAAAGGAAAAGAAAAGAAAGAAAAAGGAAAGGAATGTAAGGAAGGAAAAGAAAGGAAAAAACGGAAAATAAATAAAGGAAAAGAAAGAAAAAGAAAGAAGGGAAAGGAAAAGAAAGAAAGGAAAGAAAAGAAAGGAAAGTACAGAAAGCAAAAAGGAAAACAAGAAAGGAAAAACGAAAAGAAAAAGAAAGGGAAGAAAAGAAACGGAAAGAAAGGAAAGAAAAGACAACAAAAAATGAAAAGAAAAGAAAGAAAAAGATAGAAAAGAAAAAGAAAGCAAGTAAAGAAAGGAAAGGAAAGGAAAGAAAGGAAAGGAAAGGAAAGGAAAGAAAGGGAACGAAATGAAAGGAAAGGTAAGAAAAGAAAAAGAAAGGATAGGAAAGAAACGGAAGGAAAGAAAAGACAACAAAAAAGAAAAGAAAAGGAAAGAAAGGGATAGAAAGGAAAAAGGAAAGCAAGTAAGAAAAGAAAGGAAAGGATAGAAAGGAAAAGCAAAGAAAGGAAGGAACAGAAAGAAAAATAAAGAATACAAAAGAAACGGAAAGGAAAGAAAAGACAACAAAAAAGACAAGAAAAGGAAAAAAAGTATAGAAAGGAAAATAAAAGAATGGAAAGAAAAGAATGGAAACAAAAGAAAGGAAAGGAAAGAACTGAAAGAAAAGAAAGGAAAAGAAAAGGTAGGAAAAGAAAAGAAAGAAAAGTAAAGAAAAGAAAGAAGGGAAAGGAAAAGGAAGGAAAAGAAAAACAAAGAAATGGAATGGAATGTACGGGAAATAAATGGAAGGAAAGCAGGGAAAGAAAGTTTGTGAAAGAAGGGAAAGAAGAGAAAGGAAAAGAAATGAAAGGAATGAAAGGAAAATGGAAAGCAAGTAAAAGAAAGAAAAGAAAGGAAATAAAAGAACGGAAAGAATAGTTAGGAAAAGAAAAATGAAAAGAAAGAGAGTAAAGAAATGAAAGGAAAGAAATGAAAGGAAAAGAAAGGAAAAGAAAAAAGAAAAGAAAGAAAGTAAAGCAAAGAAACGGAAAGAAAGGAAAGGAAAAGAAAGAAACAGAAAAGGAATGAAAGGAAGGAAAAGAAAGGAAAAAACGGAAAATAAAGAAAGGAAAAGAAAGTAAAAGAAAGAAGGGAAAGGAAAAGAATGAAAGGAAAGAAAAGAAAGGAAAGTACAGAAAGCAAAAAGGAAATCAAGAAAGGAAGGAACGAAAAGAAAAAGAAACGAAAGAAAAGAAACGGAAAGAAAGGAAAGAAAAGACAACAAAAAATGAAAAGAAAAGGAAAGAAAAGGATAGAAATGAAAAAGAAAGCAAGTAAAGAAAAGAAAGGAATGGATAGAAAGGACAAGGAAAGAAAGGAAAATAAAAGAATGGAAAGAAAAGAAAGGAAAAGAAAGAAAGGAAAGGAAAGGAAAGAAAGGGAAAGAAAAGAAAGGAAAGGTAAGAAAAGAAAGGAAAGAAAAGAACTGAAAGAAAAGAAAGAAAAGACAACAAAAAAAAGAAAAGGATAGAATGGCAAAAGGAAAGCAAGTAAAGGAACGAAAGGAAAGGACAGAAAGCAAAAGGGAAAACAAGTAAAGGAAAGCAAAGAAAGGAGGAAAAGAAAAAGAAAGGATAGGAAACAAACGGAAGGAAAGAAAAGACAACAAAAAAGAAAAGAAAAGGAAAGAAAGGGATAGAAAGGAAACAGGAGAGCAAGAAAGAAAAGAAAGGAAAGGATAGAAAGGAAAAGGAAAGAAAGGAAGGAACGGAAAGAACTGAAAGAAAAGAAAGGAAAAGAAAAGGAAGGAAAAGAAAAGAAAGAAAAGTAAAGAAAAGAAAGAAGGGAAGGGAAAAGGAAGGAAAAGAAAAACAAAGAAATGCAATGGAATGTACGGGAAATAAATGGAAGGAAAGCAGGTAAAGAAAGTTTGTGAAAGAAGGGAAAGAAGAGAAAGGAAAAGAAATGAAAGGAATGAAAGGAAAATGGAAAGCAAGTAAAAGAAAGAAAAGAAAGGAAATAAAAGAACGGAAAGAAAAGGAAGGAGAAGAAAAATGAAAAGAAAGAGAGTAAAGAAATGAAAGGAAAGAAATGAAAGGAAAAGAAAGGAAAAGAAAAAAGAAAAGAAAGAAAGTAAAGCAAAGAAACGGAAAGAAAGGAAAGGAAAAGAAAGAAACAGAAAAGGAATGAAAGGAAGGAAAAGAAAGGAAAAAACGGAAAATAAAGAAAGGAAAAGAATGTAAAAGAAAGAAGGGAAAGGAAAAGAATGAAAGGAAAGAAAAGAAAGGAAAATACAGAAAGCAAAAAGGAAATCAAGAAAGGAAGGAACAAAAAGAAAAAGAAACGAAAGAAAAGAAACGGAAAGAAAGGAAAGAAAAGACAACAAAAAATGAAAAGAAAAGGAAAGAAAAGGATAGAAATGAAAAAGAAAGCAAGTAAAGAAAAGAAAGGAATGGATAGAAAGGACAAGGAAAGAAAGGAAAATAAAAGAATGGAAAGAAAAGAAAGGAAAAGAAAGAAAGGAAAGGAAAGGAAAGAAAGGGAAAGAAAAGAAAGGAAAGGTAAGAAAAGAAAGGAAAGAAAAGAACTGAAAGAAAAGAAAGAAAAGACAACAAAAAAAGAAAAGGAAAGAAAAGGATAGAATGGCAAAAGGAAAGCAAGTAAAGGAACGAAAGGAAAGGACAGAAAGCAAAAGGGAAAACAAGTAAAGGAAAGCAAAGAAAGGAGGAAAAGAAAAAGAAAGGATAGGAAACAAACGGAAGGAAAGAAAAGACAACAAAAAAGAAAAGAAAAGGAAAGAAAGGGATAGAAAGGAAAAAGGAGAGCAAGTAAGAAAAGAAAGGAAAGGATAGAAAGGAAAAGGAAAGAAAGGAAGGAACGGAAAGAACTGAAAGAAAAGAAAGGAAAAGAAAAGGAAGGAAAAGAAAAGAAAGAAAAGAAAGGAAAAGAAAGAAGGGAAAGGAAAAGGAAGGAAAAGATAAACAAAGAAATGGAATGGAATGTACAGGAAATAAATGGAAAGAAAGCAGGGAAAGAAAGATTGTGAAAGAAGGGAAAGAAGTGAAAGGAAAAGAAAAGAAAGGAATGAAAGGAAAATGGAAAGCAAGTAAAGGAAAGAAAAGAAAGGAAAGAAAAGAACGGAAAGAAAAGAAAGGAAAAGAAAGGAAAAGAAAAAAGAAAAGAAAGAAAGTAAAGAAAAGAAACGGAAAGAAAGGAAAGGAAAAGAAAGAAAAAGGAAAGGAATGAAAGGAAGGAAAAGACAACAAAAAAAAAAGAAAAGGAAAGAAAAGGATAGAATGGCAAAAGGAGAGCAACTAAAGGAACGAAAGGAAAGGACAGAAAGCAAAAAGGAAAACAAGTAAAGGAAAGCAAAGAAAGGAAGAAAAGAAAAAGAAAGGATAGGAAAGAAACGGAAGGAAAGAAAAGACAACAAAAAAGAAAAGAAAAGGAAAGAAAGGGATAGAAAAGAAAAAGGAAAGCAAGTAAGAAAAGAAAGGAAAGGATAGAAAGGAAAAGGAAATAAAGGAAGGAACGGAAAGAAAAATAAAGAAAACAAAAGAAAGTAAAGAAGGGAAAGAAATGACAACAAAAAAAGAAAAGGAAAGGAAAAAAAATATAGAAAGGAAAATAAAAGAATGGAAAGAAAAGAAAGGAAAGAAATGAAAGGAAAGGAAAGGAAAGAAAGGGAAAGAAAAGAAACGAAAGGTAAGAAAAGAAAGGTAAGAAAAGATCTGAAAGAAAAGAAAGGAAAAGAAAAGGAAGGAAAAGAAAAGAAAGAAAAGAAAGGAAAAGAAAGAAGGGAAAGGAAAAGGAAGGAAAAGAAAAACAAAGAAATGGAAGAGAATATACGGGAAGTAAATGGAAAGAAAGCAGTGAAAGAAAGATTGTGAAGGAAGGGAAAGAAGACAAAGGAAAAGAAAAGAAAGGAATGAAAGGAAAATGGAAAGCAAGTAAAGGAAAGAAAGGAAAGGAAAGAAAGGAACGGAAAGAAAAGAAAGGCAAAGAAAAAAGAAAAGAAAGAAAGTAAAGAAAAGAAACGGAAAGAAAGGAAAGGAAAAGAAAGAAAAAGGAAAGGAATTTAAGGAAGGAAAAGAAAGGAAAAAACGGAAAGTAAATAATTGAAAAGAAAGTAAAAGAAAGAAGGGAAAGGAAAAGAAAGAAAGGAAAGAAAAGAAAGGAAAGTACAGAAAGCAAAAAGGAAAACAAGAAAGGAAAAACGAAAAGAAAAATAAAGGAAAGAAAAGAAACGGAAAGAAAGGAAAGAAAAGACAACAAAAAATGAAAAGAAAAGAAAGAAAAAGATAGAAAAGAAAAAGAAAGTAAAAGAAAGAAGTGAAAGGGAATGAAAGAAAGGAAAGAAAAGAAAGGAAAGTTCAGAAAGCAAAAAGGAAACCAAGAAAGAAAGGAACGAAAAGAAATTGAAATGAAAGAAAGGAAACGGAAAGAAAGGAAAGAAAAGAACTGAAAGAAAAGAAAGGAAAAGAAATGAAAGAAAGGAAAGAAAAGACAACAACAAAAAAAGAAAAGTTAAGAAAAGGATAGAATGGCAATAGGAAAGCAAGTAAAGGAACGAAAGGAAAGGACAGAAAGCAAAAAGGAAAACAAGTAAAGGAAGGCAAAGAAAGGAAGAAAAGAAAAAGAAAGGATAGGAAAAAAACGGAAGCAAAGAAAAGACAACAAAAAAGAAAAGAAAAGGAAAGAAAGGGATAGAAAGGAAAAAGGAAAGCAAGTAAGAAAAGAAAGGAAAGAATAGAGAGGAAAAGGAAAGAAAGGAAGGAACGGAAAGAAAAATAAAGAAAACAAAAGAAACGGAAAGAAAGGAAAGAGAAGACAACAAAAACTGAAAAGAAAAGAAAGAAAAAGATAGAAAAGAAAAAGAAAGTAAAAGAAAGAAGTGAAAGGAAAAGTAAGAAAGGAAAGAAAAGAAAGGAAAGTTCAGAAAGCAAAAAGGAAACCAAGAAAGAAAGGAACGAAAAGAAATTGAAATGAAAGAAAGGAAACGGAAAGAAAGGAAAGAAAAGAACTGAAAGAAAAGAAAGGAAAAGAAATGAAAGAAAGGAAAGAAAAGACAACAACAAAAAAAGAAAAGTTAAGAAAAGGATAGAATGGCAAAAGGAAAGCAAGTAAAGGAACGAAAGGAAAGGACAGAAAGCAAAAAGGAAAACAAGTAAAGGAAGGCAAAGAAAGGAAGAAAAGAAAAAGAAAGGATAGGAAAAAAACGGAAGCAAAGAAAAGACAACAAAAAAGAAAAGAAAAGAAAAGGAAAGAAAGGGATAGAAAGGAAAAAGGAAAGCAAGTAAGAAAAGAAAGGAAAGAATAGAAAGGAAAAGGAAAGAAAGGAAGGAACGGAAAGAAAAATAAAGAAATCAAAAGAAACGGAAAGAAAGGAAAGAAAAGACAACAAAAAATGAAAAGAAAAGAAAGAAAAAGATAGAAAAGAAAAAGAAAGTAAAAGAAAGAAGTGAAAGGAAAAGAAAGGAAAGTTCAGAAAGCAAAAAGGAAACCAAGAAAGAAAGGAACGAAAAGAAATTGAAATGAAAGAAAGGAAACGGAAAGAAAGGAAAGAAAAGAACTGAAAGAAAAGAAAGGAATAGAAATGAAAGAAAGGAAAGAAAAGACAACAACAAAAAAAGAAAAGTTAAGAAAAGGATAGAATGGCAAAAGGAAAGCAAGTAAACGAACGAAAGGAAAGGACAGAAAGCAAAAAGGAAAACAAGTAAAGGAAGGCAAAGAAAGGAAGAAAAGAAAAAGAAAGGATAGGAAAAACACGGAAGCAAAGAAAAGACAACAAAAAAAGAAAAGATTAGGAAAAAAGTATAGAAAGGAAAATAAAAGAATGGAAAGAACAGAAAGGAAAGAAAAGACAGGAAAGGAAAGGAAAGAAAGGGAAAGAAAAGAAAGGAAAGAAAAGAACTGAAAGAAAAGAAAGGAAAAGAAAAGGAAGTAAAAGAAAGAAAAGAAAGAAAAAGAAAGAAGGGAAAGGAAAAGGAAGGAAAAGAAAAACAATGAAATGGGTAGGGAATGTACGGGAAATAAATGGAAAGAAAGCAGGGAAAGAAAGATTGTGAAAGAAGGGAAAGAAGAGAAAGGAAAAGAAAAGAAAGGAATGAAAGGAAAAAGGAAAGCAAGTAAAGGAAAGAAAGGGAAAGGTAAGAACGGTTAGAAAAGAAAGGAAAAGAAAAAAGAAAAGAAAGAAAGTAAAGAAAAGAAACGGAAAGAAAGGAAAAGAAAAGAAAGAAAAAGGAAAGGAATGTAAGGAAGGAAAAGAAAGGAAAAAACGGAAAATAAATAAAGGAAAAGAAAGAAAAAGAAAGAAGGGAAAGGAAAAGAAAGAAAGGAAAGAAAAGAAAGGAAAGTACAGAAAGCAAAAAGGAAAACAAGAAAGGAAAAACGGAAAGAAAAAGAAAGGGAAGAAAAGAAACGGAAAGAAAGGAAAGAAAAGACAACAAAAAATGAAAAGAAAAGAAAGAAAAAGATAGAAAAGAAAAAGAAAGCAAGTAAAGAAAGGAAAGGAAAGGAAAGAAAGGAAAGGAAAGGAAAGGAAAGAAAGGGAACGAAATGAAAGGAAAGGTAAGAAAAGAAAAAGAAAGGATAGGAAAGAAACGGAAGGAAAGAAAAGACAACAAAAAAGAAAAGAAAAGGAAAGAAAGGGATAGAAAGGAAAAAGGAAAGCAAGTAAGAAAAGAAAGGAAAGGATAGAAAGGAAAAGTAAAGAAAGGAAGGAACAGAAAGAAAAATAAAGAATACAAAAGAAACGGAAAGGAAAGAAAAGACAACAAAAAAGAAAAGAAAAGGAAAAAAGTATAGAAAGGAAAATAAAAGAATGGAAAGAAAAGAATGGAAACAAAAGAAAGGAAAGGAAAGAACTGAAAGAAAAGAAAGGAAAAGAAAAGGTAGGAAAAGAAAAGAAAGAAAAGTAAAGAAAAGAAAGAAGGGAAAGGAAAAGGAAGGAAAAGAAAAACAAAGAAATGGAATGGAATGTACGGGAAATAAATGGAAGGAAAGCAGGGAAAGAAAGTTTGTGAAAGAAGGGAAAGAAGAGAAAGGAAAAGAAATGAAAGGAATGAAAGGAAAATGGAAAGCAAGTAAAAGAAAGAAAAGAAAGGAAATAAAAGAACGGAAAGAAAAGGAAGGAAAAGAAAAATGAAAAGAAAGAGAGTAAACAAATGAAAGGAAAGAAATGAAAGGAAAAGAAAGGAAAAGAAAAAAGAAAAGAAAGAAAGTAAAGCAAAGAAACGGAAAGAAAGGAAAGGAAAAGAAAGAAACAGAAAAGGAATGAAAGGAAGGAAAAGAAAGGAAAAAACGGAAAATAAAGAAAGGAAAAGAAAGTAAAAGAAAGAAGGGAAAGGAAAAGAATGAAAGGAAAGAAAAGAAAGGAAAGTACAGAAAGCAAAAAGGAAATCAAGAAAGGAAGGAACGAAAAGAAAAAGAAACGAAAGAAAAGAAACGGAAAGAAAGGAAAGAAAAGACAACAAAAAATGAAAAGAAAAGGAAAGAAAAGGATAGAAATGAAAAAGAAAGCAAGTAAAGAAAAGAAAGGAATGGATAGAAAGGACAAGGAAAGAAAGGAAAATAAAAGAATGGAAAGAAAAGAAAGGAAAAGAAAGAAAGGAAAGGAAAGGAAAGAAAGGGAAAGAAAAGAAAGGAAAGGTAAGAAAAGAAAGGAAAGAAAAGAACTGAAAGAAAAGAAAGAAAAGACAACAAAAAAAAGAAAAGGAAAGAAAAGGATAGAATGGCAAAAGGAAAGCAAGTAAAGGAACGAAAGGAAAGGACAGAAAGCAAAAGGGAAAACAAGTAAAGGAAAGCAAAGAAAGGAGGAAAAGAAAAAGAAAGGATAGGAAACAAACGGAAGGAAAGAAAAGACAACAAAAAAGAAAAGAAAAGGAAAGAAAGGGATAGAAAGGAAAAAGGAGAGCAAGTAAGAAAAGAAAGGAAAGGATAGAAAGGAAAAGGAAAGAAAGGAAGGAACGGAAAGAACTGAAAGAAAAGAAAGGAAAAGAAAAGGAAGGAAAAGAAAAGAAAGAAAAGAAAGGAAAAGAAAGAAGGGAAAGGAAAAGGAAGGAAAAGATAAACATAGAAATGGAATGGAATGTACAGGAAATAAATGGAAAGAAAGCAGGGAAAGAAAGATTGTGAAAGAAGGGAAAGAAGTGAAAGGAAAAGAAAAGAAAGGAATGAAAGGAAAATGGAAAGCAAGTAAAGGAAAGAAAAGAAAGGAAAGAAAAGAACGGAAAGAAAAGAAAGGAAAAGAAAGGAAAAGAAAAAAGAAAAGAAAGAAAGTAAAGAAAAGAAACGGAAAGAAAGGAAAGGAAAAGAAAAAGGAAAGCAATGAAAGGAAGGAAAAGACAACAAAAAAAAAGAAAAGGAAAGAAAAGGATAGAATGGCAAAAGGAGAGCAACTAAAGGAACGAAAGAAAGGACAGAAAGTAAAAAGTAAAACAAGTAAAGGAAGGCAAAGAAAGGAAGAAAAGAAAAAGAAAGGATAGGAAAGAAACGGAAGGAAAGAAAAGACAACAAAAAAGAAAAGAAAAGGAAAGAAAGGGATAGAAAAGAAAAAGGAAAGCAAGTAAGAAAAGAAAGGAAAGGATAGAAAGGAAAAGGAAATAAAGGAAGGAACGGAAAGAAAAATAAAGAAAACAAAAGAAAGTAAAGAAGGGAAAGAAATGACAACAAAAAAAGAAAAGGAAAGGAAAAAAAATATAGAAAGGAAAATAAAAGAATGGAAAGAAAAGAAAGGAAAGAAATGAAAGGAAAGGAAAGGAAAGAAAGGGAAAGAAAAGAAACGAAAGGTAAGAAAAGAAAGGTAAGAAAAGATCTGAAAGAAAAGAAAGGAAAAGAAAAGGAAGGAAAAGAAAAGAAAGAAAAGAAAGGAAAAGAAAGAAGGGAAAGGAAAAGGAAGGAAAAGAAAAACAAAGAAATGGAAGAGAATATACGGGAAGTAAATGGAAAGAAAGCAGTGAAAGAAAGATTGTGAAGGAAGGGAAAGAAGAGAAAGGAAAAGAAAAGAAAGGAATGAAAGGAAAATGGAAAGCAAGTAAAGGAAAGAAAGGAAAGGAAAGAAAAGAACGGAAAGAAAAGAAAGGAAAAGAAAAAAGAAAAGAAAGAAAGTAAAGAAAAGAAACGGAAAGAAAGGAAAGGAAAAGAAAGAAAAAGGAAAGGAATTTAAGGAAGGAAAAGAAAGGAAAAAACGGAAAATAAATAATTGAAAAGAAAGTAAAAGAAAGAAGGGAAAGGAAAAGAAAGAAAGGAAAGAAAAGAAAGGAAAGTACAGAAAGCAAAAAGGAAAACAAGAAAGGAAAAACGAAAAGAAAAATAAAGGAAAGAAAAGAAACGGAAAGAAAGGAAAGAAAAAACAACAAAAAATGAAAAGAAAAGAAAGAAAAAGATAGAAAAGAAAAAGAAAGCAAGTAAAGAAAGGAAAGGAAAGGAAAGAAAGGAAAGGAAAGGAAAGGAAAGAAAGGGAACGAAATGAAAGGAAAGGTAAGAAAAGAAAAAGAAAGGATAGGAAAGAAACGGAAGGAAAGAAAAGACAACAAAAAAGAAAAGAAAAGGAAAGAAAGGGATAGAAAGGAAAAAGGAAAGCAAGTAAGAAAAGAAAGGAAAGGATAGAAAGGAAAAGCAAAGAAAGGAAGGAACAGAAAGAAAAATAAAGAATACAAAAGAAACGGAAAGGAAAGAAAAGACAACAAAAAAAGAAAAGAAAAGGAAAAAAAAGTATAGGAAGGAAAATAAAAGAATGGAAAGAAAAGAATGGAAACAAAAGAAAGGAAAGGAAAGAACTGAAAGAAAAGAAAGGAAAAGAAAAGGAAGGAAAAGAAAAGAAAGAAAAGTAAAGAAAAGAAAGAAGGGAAAGGAAAAGGAAGGAAAAGAAAAACAAAGAAATGGAATGGAATGTACGGGAAATAAATGGAAGGAAAGCAGGGAAAGAAAGTTTGTGAAAGAAGGGAAAGAAGAGAAAGGAAAAGAAATGAAAGGAATGAAAGGAAAATGGAAAGCAAGTAAAAGAAAGAAAAGAAAGGAAATAAAAGAACGGAAAGAAAAGGAAGGAAAAGAAAAATGAAAAGAAAGAGAGTAAAGAAATGAAAGGAAAGAAATGAAAGGAAAAGAAAGGAAAAGAAAAAAGAAAAGAAAGAAAGTAAAGCAAAGAAACGGAAAGAAAGGAAAGGAAAAGAAAGAAACAGAAAAGGAATGAAAGGAAGGAAAAGAAAGGAAAAAACGGAAAATAAAGAAAGGAAAAGAATGTAAAAGAAAGAAGGGAAAGGAAAAGAATGAAAGGAAAGAAAAGAAAGGAAAATACAGAAAGCAAAAAGGAAATCAAGAAAGGAAGGAACAAAAAGAAAAAGAAACGAAAGAAAAGAAACGGAAAGAAAGGAAAGAAAAGACAACAAAAAATGAAAAGAAAAGGAAAGAAAAGGATAGAAATGAAAAAGAAAGCAAGTAAAGAAAAGAAAGGAATGGATAGAAAGGACAAGGAAAGAAAGGAAAATAAAAGAATGGAAAGAAAAGAAAGGAAAAGAAAGAAAGGAAAGGAAAGGAAAGAAAGGGAAAGAAAAGAAAGGAAAGGTAAGAAAAGAAAGGAAAGAAAAGAACTGAAAGAAAAGAAAGAAAAGACAACAAAAAAAGAAAAGGAAAGAAAAGGATAGAATGGCAAAAGGAAAGCAAGTAAAGGAACGAAAGGAAAGGACAGAAAGCAAAAGGGAAAACAAGTAAAGGAAAGCAAAGAAAGGAGGAAAAGAAAAAGAAAGGATAGGAAACAAACGGAAGGAAAGAAAAGACAACAAAAAAGAAAAGAAAAGGAAAGAAAGGGATAGAAAGGAAAAAGGAGAGCAAGTAAGAAAAGAAAGGAAAGGATAGAAAGGAAAAGGAAAGAAAGGAAGGAACGGAAAGAACTGAAAGAAAAGAAAGGAAAAGAAAAGGAAGGAAAAGAAAAGAAAGAAAAGAAAGGAAAAGAAAGAAGGGAAAGGAAAAGGAAGGAAAAGATAAACAAAGAAATGGAATGGAATGTACAGGAAATAAATGGAAAGAAAGCAGGGAAAGAAAGATTGTGAAAGAAGGGAAAGAAGTGAAAGGAAAAGAAAAGAAAGGAATGAAAGGAAAATGGAAAGCAAGTAAAGGAAAGAAAAGAAAGGAAAGAAAAGAACGGAAAGAAAAGAAAGGAAAAGAAAGGAAAAGAAAAAAGAAAAGAAAGAAAGTAAAGAAAAGAAACGGAAAGAAAGGAAAGGAAAAGAAAGAAAAAGGAAAGGAATGAAAGGAAGGAAAAGACAACAAAAAAAAAGAAAAGGAAAGAAAAGGATAGAATGGCAAAAGGAGAGCAACTAAAGGAACGAAAGGAAAGGACAGAAAGCAAAAAGGAAAACAAGTAAAGGAAGGCAAAGAAAGGAAGAAAAGAAAAAGAAAGGATAGGAAAGAAACGGAAGGAAAGAAAAGACAACAAAAAAGAAAAGAAAAGGAAAGAAAGGGATAGAAAAGAAAAAGGAAAGCAAGTAAGAAAAGAAAGGAAAGGATAGAAAGGAAAAGGAAATAAAGGAAGGAACGGAAAGAAAAATAAAGAAAACAAAAGAAAGTAAAGAAGGGAAAGAAATGACAACAAAAAAAGAAAAGGAAAGGAAAAAAAATATAGAAAGGAAAATAAAAGAATGGAAAGAAAAGAAAGGAAAGAAATGAAAGGAAAGGAAAGGAAAGAAAGGGAAAGAAAAGAAACGAAAGGTAAGAAAAGAAAGGTAAGAAAAGATCTGAAAGAAAAGAAAGGAAAAGAAAAGGAAGGAAAAGAAAAGAAAGAAAAGAAAGGAAAAGAAAGAAGGGAAAGGAAAAGGAAGGAAAAGAAAAACAAAGAAATGGAAGAGAATATACGGGAACTAAATGGAAAGAAAGCAGTGAAAGAAAGATTGTGAAGGAAGGGAAAGAAGAGAAAGGAAAAGAAAAGAAAGGAATGAAAGGAAAATGGAAAGCAAGTAAAGGAAAGAAAGGAAAGGAAAGAAAAGAACGGAAAGAAAAGAAAGGAAAAGAAAAAAAGAAAAGAAAGAAAGTAAAGAAAAGAAACGGAAAGAAAGGAAAGGAAAAGAGAGAAAAAGGAAAGGAATGTAAGGAAGGAAAAGAAAGGAAAAAATGGAAAATAAATAATTGAAAAGAAAGTAAAAGAAAGAAGGGAAAGGAAAAGAAAGAAAGGAAAGAAAAGAAAGGAAAGTACAGAAAGCAAAAAGGAAAACAAGAAAGGAAAAACGAAAAGAAAAATAAAGGAAAGAAAAGAAACGGAAAGAAAGGAAAGAAAAAACAACAAAAAATGAAAAGAAAAGAAAGAAAAAGATAGAAAAGAAAAAGAAAGCAAGTAAAGAAAGGAAAGGAAAGGAAAGAAAGGAAAGGAAAGGAAAGGAAAGAACGGGAACGAAATGAAAGGAAAGGTAAGAAAAGAAAAAGAAAGGATAGGAAAGAAACGGAAGGAAAGAAAAGACAACAAAAAAGAAAAGAAAAGGAAAGAAAGGGATAGAAAGGAAAAAGGAAAGCAAGTAAGAAAAGAAAGGAAAGGATAGAAAGGAAAAGCAAAGAAAGGAAGGAACAGAAAGAAAAATAAAGAATACAAAAGAAACGGAAAGGAAAGAAAAGACAACAAAAAAAGAAAAGAAAAGGAAAAAAAAGTATAGAAAGGAAAATAAAAGAATGGAAAGAAAAGAATGGAAACAAAAGAAAGGAAAGGAAAGAACTGAAAGAAAAGAAAGGAAAAGAAAAGGAAGGAAAAGAAAAGAAAGAAAAGTAAAGAAAAGAAAGAAGGGAAAGGAAAAGGAAGGAAAAGAAAAACAAAGAAATGGAATGGAATGTACGGGAAATAAATGGAAGGAAAGCAGGGAAAGAAAGTTTGTGAAAGAAGGGAAAGAAGAGAAAGGAAAAGAAATGAAAGGAATGAAAGGAAAATGGAAAGCAAGTAAAAGAAAGAAAAGAAAGGAAATAAAAGAACGGAAAGAAAAGGAAGCAAAAGAAAAATGAAAAGAAAGAGAGTAAAGAAATGAAAGGAAAGAAATGAAAGGAAAAGAAAGGAAAAGAAAAAAGAAAAGAAAGAAAGTAAAGCAAAGAAACGGAAAGAAAGGAAAGGAAAAGAAAGAAACAGAATAGGAATGAAAGGAAGGAAAAGAAAGGAAAAAACGGAAAATAAAGAAAGGAAAAGAATGTAAAAGAAAGAAGGGAAAGGAAAAGAATGAAAGGAAAGAAAAGAAAGGAAAATACAGAAAGCAAAAAGGAAATCAAGAAAGGAAGGAACAAAAAGAAAAAGAAACGAAAGAAAAGAAACGGAAAGAAAGGAAAGAAAAGACAACAAAAAATGAAAAGAAAAGGAAAGAAAAGGATAGAAATGAAAAAGAAAGCAAGTAAAGAAAAGAAAGGAATGGATAGAAAGGACAAGGAAAGAAAGGAAAATAAAAGAATGGAAAGAAAAGAAAGGAAAAGAAAGAAAGGAAAGGAAAGGAAAGAAAGGGAAAGAAAAGAAAGGAAAGGTAAGAAAAGAAAGGAAAGAAAAGAACTGAAAGAAAAGAAAGAAAAGACAACAAAAAAAGAAAAGGAAAGAAAAGGATAGAATGGCAAAAGGAAAGCAAGTAAAGGAACGAAAGGAAAGGACAGAAAGCAAAAGGGAAAACAAGTAAAGGAAAGCAAAGAAAGTAGGAAAAGAAAAAGAAAGGATAGGAAACAAACGGAAGGAAAGAAAAGACAACAAAAAAGAAAAGAAAAGGAAAGAAAGGGATAGAAAGGAAAAAGGAGAGCAAGTAAGAAAAGAAAGGAAAGGATAGAAAGGAAAAGGAAAGAAAGGAAGGAACGGAAAGAACTGAAAGAAAAGAAAGGAAAAGAAAAGGAAGGAAAAGAAAAGAAAGAAAAGAAAGGAAAAGAAAGAAGGGAAAGGAAAAGGAAGGAAAAAATAAACAAAGAAATGGAATGGAATGTACAGGAAATAAATGGAAAGAAAGCAGGGAAAGAAAGATTGTGAAAGAAGGGAAAGAAGTGAAAGGAAAAGAAAAGAAAGGAATGAAAGGAAAATGGAAAGCAAGTAAAGGAAAGAAAAGAAAGGAAAGAAAAGAACGGAAAGAAAAGAAAGGAAAAGAAAGGAAAAGAAAAAAGAAAAGAAAGAAAGTAAAGAAAAGAAACGGAAAGAAAGGAAAGGAAAAGAAAGAAAAAGGAAAGGAATGAAAGGAAGGAAAAGACAACAAAAAAAAAGAAAAGGAAAGAAAAGGATAGAATGGCAAAAGGAGAGCAACTAAAGGAACGAAAGGAAAGGACAGAAAGCAAAAAGGAAAACAAGTAAAGGAAGGCAAAGAAAGGAAGAAAAGAAAAAGAAAGGATAGGAAAGAAACGGAAGGAAAGAAAAGACAACAAAAAAGAAAAGAAAAGGAAAGAAAGGGATAGAAAAGAAAAAGGAAAGCAAGTAAGAAAAGAAAGGAAAGGATAGAAAGGAAAAGGAAATAAAGGAAGGAACGGAAAGAAAAATAAAGAAAACAAAAGAAAGTAAAGAAGGGAAAGAAATGACAACAAAAAAAGTAAAAGGAAAGGAAAAAAAATATAGAAAGGAAAATAAAAGAATGGAAAGAAAAGAAAGGAAAGAAATGAAAGGAAAGGAAAGGAAAGAAAGGGAAAGAAAAGAAACGAAAGGTAAGAAAAGAAAGGTAAGAAAAGATCTGAAAGAAAAGAAAGGAAAAGAAAAGGAAGGAAAAGAAAAGAAAGAAAAGAAAGGAAAAGAAAGAAGGGAAAGGAAAAGGAAGGAAAAGAAAAACAAAGAAATGGAAGAGAATATACGGGAAGTAAATGGAAAGAAAGCAGTGAAAGAAAGATTGTGAAGGAAGGGAAAGAAGAGAAAGGAAAAGAAAAGAAAGGAATGAAAGGAAAATGGAAAGCAAGTAAAGGAAAGAAAGGAAAGGAAAGAAAAGAACGGAAAGAAAAGAAAGGAAAAGAAAAAAAGAAAAGAAAGAAAGTAAAGAAAAGAAACGGAAAGAAAGGAAAGGAAAAGAAAGAAAAAGGAAAGGAATGTAAGGAAGGAAAAGAAAGGAAAAAATGGAAAATAAATAATTGAAAAGAAAGTAAAAGAAAGAAGGGAAAGGAAAAGAAAGAAAGGAAAGAAAAGAAAGGAAAGTACAGAAAGCAAAAAGGAAAACAAGAAAGGAAAAACGAAAAGAAAAATAAAGGAAAGAAAAGAAACGGAAAGAAAGGAAAGAAAAAACAACAAAAAATGAAAAGAAAAGAAAGAAAAAGATAGAAAAGAAAAAGAAAGCAAGTAAAGAAAGGAAAGGAAAGGAAAGAAAGGAAAGGAAAGGAAAGGAAAGAAAGGGAACGAAATGAAAGGAAAGGTAAGAAAAGAAAAAGAAAGGATAGGAAAGAAACGGAAGGAAAGAAAAGACAACAAAAAAGAAAAGAAAAGGAAAGAAAGGGATAGAAAGGAAAAAGGAAAGCAAGTAAGAAAAGAAAGGAAAGGATAGAAAGGAAAAGCAAAGAAAGGAAGGAACAGAAAGAAAAATAAAGAATACAAAAGAAACGGAAAGGAAAGAAAAGACAACAAAAAAAGAAAAGAAAAGGAAAAAAAAGTATAGAAAGGAAAATAAAAGAATGGAAAGAAAAGAATGGAAACAAAAGAAAGGAAAGGAAAGAACTGAAAGAAAAGAAAGGAAAAGAAAAGGAAGGAAAAGAAAAGAAAGAAAAGTAAAGAAAAGAAAGAAGGGAAAGGAAAAGGAAGGAAAAGAAAAACAAAGAAATGGAATGGAATGTACGGGAAATAAATGGAAGGAAAGCAGGGAAAGAAAGTTTGTGAAAGAAGGGAAAGAAGAGAAAGGAAAAGAAATGAAAGGAATGAAAGGAAAATGGAAAGCAAGTAAAAGAAAGAAAAGAAAGGAAATAAAAGAACGGAAAGAAAAGGAAGCAAAAGAAAAATGAAAAGAAAGAGAGTAAAGAAATGAAAGGAAAGAAATGAAAGGAAAAGAAAGGAAAAGAAAAAAGAAAAGAAAGAAAGTAAAGCAAAGAAACGGAAAGAAAGGAAAGGAAAAGAAAGAAACAGAAAAGGAATGAAAGGAAGGAAAAGAAAGGAAAAAACGGAAAATAAAGAAAGGAAAAGAATGTAAAAGAAAGAAGGGAAAGGAAAAGAATGAAAGGAAAGAAAAGAAAGGAAAATACAGAAAGCAAAAAGGAAATCAAGAAAGGAAGGAACAAAAAGAAAAAGAAACGAAAGAAAAGAAACGGAAAGAAAGGAAAGAAAAGACAACAAAAAATGAAAAGAAAAGGAAAGAAAAGGATAGAAATGAAAAAGAAAGCAAGTAAAGAAAAGAAAGGAATGGATAGAAAGGACAAGGAAAGAAAGGAAAATAAAAGAATGGAAAGAAAAGAAAGGAAAAGAAAGAAAGGAAAGGAAAGGAAAGAAAGGGAAAGAAAAGAAAGGAAAGGTAAGAAAAGAAAGGAAAGAAAAGAACTGAAAGAAAAGAAAGAAAAGACAACAAAAAAAGAAAAGGAAAGAAAAGGATAGAATGGCAAAAGGAAAGCAAGTAAAGGAACGAAAGGAAAGGACAGAAAGCAAAAGGGAAAACAAGTAAAGGAAAGCAAAGAAAGGAGGAAAAGAAAAAGAAAGGATAGGAAACAAACGGAAGGAAAGAAAAGACAACAAAAAAGAAAAGAAAAGGAAAGAAAGGGATAGAAAGGAAAAAGGAGAGCAAGTAAGAAAAGAAAGGAAAGGATAGAAAGGAAAAGGAAAGAAAGGAAGGAACGGAAAGAACTGAAAGAAAAGAAAGGAAAAGAAAAGGAAGGAAAAGAAAAGAAAGAAAAGAAAGGAAAAGAAAGAAGGGAAAGGAAAAGGAAGGAAAAGATAAACAAAGAAATGGAATGGAATGTACAGGAAATAAATGGAAAGAAAGCAGGGAAAGAAAGATTGTGAAAGAAGGGAAAGAAGTGAAAGGAAAAGAAAAGAAAGGAATGAAAGGAAAATGGAAAGCAAGTAAAGGAAAGAAAAGAAAGGAAAGAAAAGAACGGAAAGAAAAGAAAGGAAAAGAAAGGAAAAGAAAAAAGAAAAGAAAGAAAGTAAAGAAAAGAAACGGAAAGAAAGGAAAGGAAAAGAAAGAAAAACGAAAGGAATGAAAGAAAGGAAAAGACAACAAAAAAAAAAGAAAAGGAAAGAAAATGATAGAATGGCAAAAGGAGAGCAACTAAAGGAACGAAAGGAAAGGACAGAAAGCAAAAAGGAAAACAAGTAAAGGAAGGCAAAGAAAGGAAGAAAAGAAAAAGAAAGGATAGGAAAGAAACGGAAGGAAAGAAAAGACAACAAAAAAGAAAAGAAAAGGAAAGAAAGGGATAGAAAAGAAAAAGGAAAGCAAGTAAGAAAAGAAAGGAAAGGATAGAAAGGAAAAGGAAATAAAGGAAGGAACGGAAAGAAAAATAAAGAAAACAAAAGAAAGTAAAGAAGGGAAAGAAATGACAACAAAAAAAGAAAAGGAAAGGAAAAAAAATATAGAAAGGAAAATAAAAGAATGGAAAGAAAAGAAAGGAAAGAAATGAAAGGAAAGGAAAGAAAGGGAAAGAAAAGAAACGAAAGGTAAGAAAAGAAAGGTAAGAAAAGATCTGAAAGAAAAGAAAGGAAAAGAAAAGGAAGGAAAAGAAAAGAAAGAAAAGAAAGGAAAAGAAAGAAGGGAAAGGAAAAGGAAGGAAAAGAAAAACAAAGAAATGGAAGAGAATATACGGGAAGTAAATGGAAAGAAAGCAGTGAAAGAAAGATTGTGAAAGAAGGGAAAGAAGAGAAAGGAAAAGAAAAGAAAGGAATGAAAGGAAAATGGAAAGCAAGTAAAGGAAAGAAAGGAAAGGAAAGAAAAGAACGGAAAGAAAAGAAAGGAAAAGAAAAAAGAAAAGAAAGAAAGTAAAGAAAAGAAACGGAAAGAAAGGAAAGGAAAAGAAAGAAAAAGGAAAGGAATTTAAGGAAGGAAAAGAAAGGAAAAAACGGAAAATAAATAATTGAAAAGAAAGTAAAAGAAAGAAGGGAAAGGAAAAGAAAGAAAGGAAAGAAAAGAAAGGAAAGTACAGAAAGCAAAAAGGAAAACAAGAAAGGAAAAACGAAAAGAAAAATAAAGGAAAGAAAAGAAACGGAAAGAAAGGAAAGAAAAGACAACAAAAAATGAAAAGAAAAGAAAGAAAAAGATAGAAAAGAAAAAGAAAGTAAAAGAAAGAAGTGAAAGGGAATGAAAGAAAGGAAAGAAAAGAAAGGAAAGTTCAGAAAGCAAAAGGAAACCAAGAAAGAAAGGAACGAAAAGAAATTGAAATGAAAGAAAGGAAACGGAAAGAAAGGAAAGAAAAGAACTGAAAGAAAAGAAAGGAAAAGAAATGAAAGAAAGGAAAGAAAAGACAACAACAAAAAAAGAAAAGTTAAGAAAAGGATAGAATGGCAAAAGGAAAGCAAGTAAAGGAACGAAAGGAAAGGACAGAAAGCAAAAAGGAAAACAAGTAAAGGAAGGCAAAGAAAGGAAGAAAAAAAAAAGAAAGGATAGGAAAAAAACGGAAGCAAAGAAAAGACAACAAAAAAGAAAAGAAAAGGAAAGAAAGGGATAGAAAGGAAAAAGGAAAGCAAGTAAGAAAAGAAAGGAAAGAATAGAAAGGAAAAGGAAAGAAAGGAAGGAACGGTAAGAAAAATAAAGAAAACAAAAGAAACGGAAAGAAAGGAAAGAGAAGACAACAAAAACTGAAAAGAAAAGAAAGAAAAAGATAGAAAAGAAAAAGAAAGTAAAAGAAAGAAGTGAAAGGAAAAGAAAGAAAGGAAAGAAAAGAAAGGAAAGTTCAGAAAGCAAAAAGGAAACCAAGAAAGAAAGGAACGAAAAGAAATTGAAATGAAAGAAAGGAAACGGAAAGAAAGGAAAGAAAAGAACTGAAAGAAAAGAAAGGAAAAGAAATGAAAGAAAGGAAAGAAAAGACAACAACAAAAAAAGAAAAGTTAAGAAAAGGATAGAATGGCAAAAGGAAAGCAAGTAAAGGAACGAAAGGAAAGGACAGAAAGCAAAAAGGAAAACAAGTAAAGGAAGGCAAAGAAAGGAAGAAAAGAAAAAGAAAGGATAGGAAAAAAACGGAAGCAAAGAAAAGACAACAAAAAAGAAAAGAAAAGGAAAGAAAGGGATAGAAAGGAAAAAGGAAAGCAAGTAAGAAAAGAAAGGAAAGAATAGAAAGGAAAAGGAAAGAAAGGAAGGAACGGAAAGAAAAATAAAGAAAACAAAAGAAACGGAAAGAAAGGAAAGAGAAGACAACAAAAACTGAAAAGAAAAGAAAGAAAAAGATAGAAAAGAAAAAGAAAGTAAAAGAAAGAAGTGAAAGGAAAAGAAAGGAAAGTTCAGAAAGCAAAAAGGAAACCAAGAAAGAAAGGAACGAAGAGAAATTGAAATGAAAGAAAGGAAACGGAAAGAAAGGAAAGAAAAGAACTGAAAGAAAAGAAAGAAAAGAAATGAAAGAAAGGAAAGAAAAGACAACAACAAAAAAAGAAAAGTTAAGAAAAGGATAGAATGGCAAAAGGAAAGCAAGTAAAGGAACGAAAGGAAAGGACAGAAAGCAAAAAGGAAAACAAGTAAAGGAAGGCAAAGAAAGGAAGAAAAGAAAAAGAAAGGATAGGAAAAAAACGGAAGCAAAGAAAAGACAACAAAAAAAGAAAAGATTAGGAAAAAAGTATAGAAAGGTAAATAAAAGAATGGAAAGAACAGAAAGGAAAGAAAAGACAGGAAAGGAAAGGAAAGAAAGGAAAAGAATAGAAAGGAAAGAAAAGAACTGAAAGAAAAGAAAGGAAAAGAAAAGGAAGTAAACGAAAGAAAAGAAAGACAAAGAAAGAAGGGAAAGGAAAAGGAAGGAAAAGAAAAACAATGAAATGGGTAGGGAATGTACGGGAAATAAATGGAAAGAAAGCAGGGAAAGAAAGATTGTGAAAGAAGGGAAAGAAGAGAAAGGAAAAGAAAAGAAAGGAATGAAAGGAAAAAGGAAAGCAAGTAAAGGAAAGAAAGGGAAAGGTAAGAACGGTTAGAAAAGAAAGGAAAAGAAAAAAGAAAAGAAAGAAAGTAAAGAAAAGAAACGGAAAGAAAGGAAAAGAAAAGAAAGAAAAAGGAAAGGAATGTAAGGAAGGAAAAGAAAGGAAAAAACGGAAAATAAATAAAGGAAAAGAAAGAAAAAGAAAGAAGGGAAAGGAAAAGAAAGAAAGGAAAGAAAAGAAAGGAAAGTACAGAAAGCAAAAAGGAAAACAAGAAAGGAAAAACGAAAAGAAAAAGAAAGGAAAGAAAAGAAACGGAAAGAAAGGAAAGGAAAGACAACAAAAAATGAAAAGAAAAGAAAGAAAAAGATAGAAAAGAAAAAGAAAGCAAGTAAAGAAAGGAAAGGAAAGGAAAGAAAGGAAAGGAAAGGAAAGAAAGGGAACGAAATGAAAGGAAAGGTAAGAAAAGAAAAAGAAAGGATAGGAAAGAAACAGAAGGAAAGAAAAGACAACAAAAAAGAAAAGAAAAGGAAAGAAAGGGATAGAAAGGAAAAAGGAAAGCAAGTAAGAAAAGAAAGGAAGAAAAGAAACGGAAAGAAAGGAAAGAAAAGACAACAAAAAATGAAAACAAAAGAAAGAAAAAGATAGAAAAGAAAAAGAAAGCAAGTAAAGAAAGGAAAGTTTTGGATAGAAAGGACAAGGAAAGAAAGTAAAATAAAAGAATGGAAAGAAAAGAATGGAAACAAAAGAAAGGAAAGGAAAGAACTGAAAGAAAAGAAAGGAAAAGAAAAGGAAGGAAAAGAAAAGAAAGAAAAGTAAAGAAAAGAAAGAAGGGAAAGGAAAAGGAAGGAAAAGAAAAACAAAGAAATGGAATGGAATGTACGGGAAATAAATGGAAGGAAAGCAGGGAAAGAAAGTTTGTGAAAGAAGGGAAAGAAGAGAAAGGAAAAGAAATGAAAGGAATGAAAGGAAAATGGAAAGCAAGTAAAAGAAAGAAAAGAAAGGAAATAAAAGAACGGAAAGAAAAGGAAGGAAAAGAAAAATGAAAAGAAAGAGAGTAAAGAAATGAAAGGAAAGAAATGAAAGGAAAAGAAAGGAAAAGAAAAAAGAAAAGAAAGAAAGTAAAGCAAAGAAACGGAAAGAAAGGAAAGGAAAAGAAAGAAACAGAAAAGGAATGAAAGGAAGGAAAAGAAAGGAAAAAACGGAAAATAAAGAAAGGAAAAGAAAGTAAAAGAAAGAAGGGAAAGGAAAAGAATGAATGGAAAGAAAAGAAAGGAAAGTACAGAAAGCAAAAAGGAAATCAAGAAAGGAAGGAACGAAAAGAAAAAGAAACGAAAGAAAAGAAACGGAAAGAAAGGAAAGAAAAGACAACAAAAAATGAAAAGAAAAGGAAAGAAAAGGATAGAAATGAAAAAGAAAGCAAGTAAAGAAAAGAAAGGAATGGATAGAAAGGACAAGGAAAGAAAGGAAAATAAAAGAATGGAAAGAAAAGAAAGGAAAAGAAAGAAAGGAAAGGAAAGGAAAGAAAGGGAAAGAAAAGAAAGGAAAGGTAAGAAAAGAAAGGAAAGAAAAGAACTGAAAGAAAAGAAAGAAAAGACAACAAAAAAAAGAAAAGGAAAGATAAGGATAGAATGGCAAAAGGAAAGCAAGTAAAGGAACGAAAGGAAAGGACAGAAAGCAAAAGGGAAAACAAGTAAAGGAAAGCAAAGAAAGGAGGAAAAGAAAAAGAAAGGATAGGAAACAAACGGAAGGAAAGAAAAGACAACAAAAAAGAAAAGAAAAGGAAAGAAAGGGATAGAAAGGAAAAAGGAGAGCAAGTAAGAAAAGAAAGGAAAGGATAGAAAGGAAAAGGAAAGAAAGGAAGGAACGGAAAGAACTGAAAGAAAAGAAAGGAAAAGAAAAGGAAGGAAAAGAAAAGAAAGAAAAGAAAGGAAAAGAAAGAAGGGAAAGGAAAAGGAAGGAAAAGATAAACATAGAAATGGAATGGAATGTACAGGAAATAAATGGAAAGAAAGCAGGGAAAGAAAGATTGTGAAAGAAGGGAAAGAAGTGAAAGGAAAAGAAAAGAAAGGAATGAAAGGAAAATGGAAAGCAAGTAAAGGAAAGAAAAGAAAGGAAAGAAAAGAACGGAAAGAAAAGAAAGGAAAAGAAAGGAAAAGAAAAAAGAAAAGAAAGAAAGTAAAGAAAAGAAACGGAAAGAAAGGAAAGGAAAAGAAAGAAAAAGGAAAGCAATGAAAGGAAGGAAAAGACAACAAAAAAAAAGAAAAGGAAAGAAAAGGATAGAATGGCAAAAGGAGAGCAACTAAAGGAACGAAAGGAAAGGACAGAAAGCAAAAAGGAAAACAAGTAAAGGAAGGCAAAGAAAGGAAGAAAAGAAAAAGAAAGGATAGGAAAGAAACGGAAGGAAAGAAAAGACAACAAAAAAGAAAAGAAAAGGAAAGAAAGGGATAGAAAAGAAAAAGGAAAGCAAGTAAGAAAAGAAAGGAAAGGATAGAAAGGAAAAGGAAATAAAGGAAGGAACGGAAAGAAAAATAAAGAAAACAAAAGAAAGTAAAGAAGGGAAAGAAATGACAACAAAAAAAGAAAAGGAAAGGAAAAAAAATATAGAAAGGAAAATAAAAGAATGGAAAGAAAAGAAAGGAAAGAAATGAAAGGAAAGGAAAGGAAAGAAAGGGAAAGAAAAGAAACGAAAGGTAAGAAAAGAAAGGTAAGAAAAGATCTGAAAGAAAAGAAAGGAAAAGAAAAGGAAGGAAAAGAAAAGAAAGAAAAGAAAGGAAAAGAAAGAAGGGAAAGGAAAAGGAAGGAAAAGAAAAACAAAGAAATGGAAGAGAATATACGGGAAGTAAATGGAAAGAAAGCAGGGAAAGAAAGATTGTGAAGGAAGGGAAAGAAGAGAAAGGAAAAGAAAAGAAAGGAATGAAAGGAAAATGGAAAGCAAGTAAAGGAAAGAAAGGAAAGGAAAGAAAAGAACGGAAAGAAAAGAAAGGAAAAGAAATGAAAGAAAGGAAAGAAAAGACAACAACAAAAAAAGAAAAGTTAAGAAAAGGATAGAATGGCAAAAGGAAAGCAAGTAAAGGAACGAAAATAAAGGACAGAAAGCAAAAAGGAAAACAAGTAAAGGAAGGCAAAGAAAGGAAGAAAAGAAAAAGAAAGGATAGGAAAGAAACGGAAGGAAAGAAAAGACAACAAAAAAGAAAAGAAAAGGAAAGAAAGGGATAGAAAAGAAAAAGGAAAGCAAGTAAGAAAAGAAAGGAAAGGATAGAAAGGAAAAGGAAATAAAGGATGGAACGGAAAGAAAAATAAAGAAAACAAAAGAAAGTCAAGGAGGGAAAGAAATGACAACAAAAAAAGAAAAGGAAAGAAAAAAAATATAGAAAGGAAAATAAAAGAATGGAAAGAAAAGAAAGGAAAGAAATGAAAGGAAAGGAAAGGAAAGAAAGGGAAAGAAAAGAAACGAAAGGTAAGAAAAGAAAGGTAAGAAAAGATCTGAAAGAAAAGAAAGGAAAAGAAAAGGAAGGAAAAGAAAAGAAAGAAAAGAATGGAAAAGAAAAAAGGGAAGGAAAAGGAAGGAAAAGAAAACCAAAGAAATGGAAGAGAATATACGGGAAGTAAATGGAAAGAAAGCAGGGAAAGAAAGATTGTGAAGGAAGGGAAAGAAGAAAAAGGAAAAGAAAAGAAAGGAATGAAAGGAAAATGGAAAGCAAGTAAAGGAAAGAAAGGAAAGGAAAGAAAAGAACGGAAAGAAAAGAAAGGAAAAGAAAAAAGAAAAGAAAGAAAGTAAAGAAAAGAAACGGAAAGAAAGGAAAGGAAAAGAAAGAAAAAGGAAAGGAATGTAAGGAAGGAAAAGAAAGGAAAAAAACGGAAAATAAATAATTGAAAAGAAAGTAAAAGAAAGAAGGGAAAGGAAAAGAAAGAAAGGAAAGAAAAGAAAGGAACGAAAGGAAAGGACAGAAAGCAAAAGGGAAAACAAGTAAAGGAAAGCAAAGAAAGGAAGAAAAGAAAAAGAAAGGATAGGAAACAAACGGAAGGAAAGAAAAGACAACAAAAAAGAAAAGAAAAGAATTGGAAAGAAAGGAAAGAAAAGACAACAAAAAAAGAAAAGAAAAGGAAAAAAGTATAGAAAGGAAAATATAAGAATGGAAAGAAAAGAAAGGAAAGAAAAGAAAGGAAAGGAAAGGAAAAAAAGGGAAGGAAAACAAAGGAAAGGAAAGAAAGGAAAGGAAAGACAGGAAAGGAAAGAAAGGATAGGAAAGAAAGGAATGAAAGGAAAAAGGAAAGCAAGTAAAGGAAAGAAAAGAACGGAAAGAAAAGAAAGGAAAAGAAAGGAAAAGAAAAAATAAAAGAAAGAAAGTTGTGAAAAGAAACAGAAAGAAAGGAAAGGAAAAGAAAGAAAAAGGAAAGGAAGGAAAAGAAAGGAAAAAACAGAAAAGAAAGAAAGGAAAAGAAAAGAAAGGAAAGTACAGAAAGCAAAATGGAAATCAAGAAAGGAAGGAAAGAAAAGAAAAAGAAAGGATAGGAAAAAAACGGAAGCAAAGAAAAGACAACAAAAAAAGAAAAGATTAGGAAAAAAGTATAGAAAGGAAAATAAAAGAATGGAAAGAACAGAAAGGAAAGAAAAGACAGGAAAGGAAAGGAAAGAAAGGGAAAGAGAAGAAAGGAAAGAAAAGAACTGAAAGAAAAGAAAGGAAAAGAAAAGGAAGTAAAAGAAAGAAAAGAAAGAAAAAGAAAGAAGGGAAAGGAAAAGGAAGGAAAAGAAAAACAATGAAATGGGTAGGGAATGTACGGGAAATAAATGGAAAGAAAGCAGGGAAAGAAAGATTGTGAAAGAAGGGAAAGAAGAGAAAGGAAAAGAAAAGAAAGGAATGAAAGGAAAAAGGAAAGCAAGTAAAGGAAAGAAAGGGAAAGGTAAGAACGGTTAGAAAAGAAAGGAAAAGAAAAAAGAAAAGAAAGAAAGTAAAGAAAAGAAACGGAAAGAAAGGAAAAGAAAAGAAAGAAAAAGGAAAGGAATGTAAGGAAGGAAAAGAAAGGAAAAAACGGAAAATAAATAAAGGAAAAGAAAGAAAAAGAAAGAAGGGAAAGGAAAAGAAAGAAAGGAAAGAAAAGAAAGGAAAGTACAGAAAGCAAAAAGGAAAACAAGAAAGGAAAAACGAAAAGAAAAAGAAAGGAAAGAAAAGAAACGGAAAGAAAGGAAAGAAAAGACAACAAAAAATGAAAAGAAAAGAAAGAAAAAGATAGAAAAGAAAAAGAAAGCAAGTAAAGAAAGGAAAGGAAAGGAAAGGAAAGGAAAGAAAGGGAACGAAATGAAAGGAAAGGTAAGAAAAGAAAAAGAAAGGATAGGAAAGAAACGGAAGGAAAGAAAAGACAACAAAAAAGAAAAGAAAAGGAAAGAAAGGGATAGAAAGGAAAAAGGAGAGCAAGTAAGAAAAGAAAGGAAAGGATAGAAAGGAAAAGGAAAGAAAGGAAGGAACGGAAAGAACTGAAAGAAAAGAAAGGAAAAGAATAGGACGGAAAAGAAAAGAAAGAAAAGAAAGGAAAAGAAAGAAGGGAAAGGAAAAGGAAGGAAAAGATAAACAAAGAAATGGAATGGAATGTACAGGAAATAAATGGAAAGAAAGCAGGGAAAGAAAGATTGTGAAAGAAGGGAAAGAAGTGAAAGGAAAAGAAAAGAAAGGAATGAAAGGAAAATGGAAAGCAAGTAAAGGAAAGAAAAGAAAGGAAAGAAAAGAACGGAAAGAAAAGAAAGGAAAAGAAAGGAAAAGAAAAAAGAAAAGAAAGAAAGTAAAGAAAAGAAACGGAAAGAAAGGAAAGGAAAAGAAAGAAAAACGAAAGGAATGAAAGGAAGGAAAAGACAACAAAAAAAAAGAAAAGGAAAGAAAAGGATAGAATGGCAAAAGGAGAGCAACTAAAGGAACGAAAGGAAAGGACAGGAAGCAAAAAGGAAAACAAGTAAAGGAAGGCAAAGAAAGGAAGAAAAGAAAAAGAAAGGATAGGAAAGAAACGGAAGGAAAGAAAAGACAACAAAAAAGAAAAGAAAAGGAAAGAAAGGGATAGAAAAGAAAAAGGAAAGCAAGTAAGAAAAGAAAGGAAAGGATAGAAAGGAAAAGGAAATAAAGGATGGAACGGAAAGAAAAATAAAGAAAACAAAAGAAAGTCAAGGAGGGAAAGAAATGACAACAAAAAAAGAAAAGGAAAGAAAAAAAATATAGAAAGGAAAATAAAAGAATGGAAAGAAAAGAAAGGAAAGAAATGAAAGGAAAGGAAAGGAAAGAAAGGGAAAGAAAAGAAACGAAAGGTAAGAAAAGAAAGGTAAGAAAAGATCTGAAAGAAAAGAAAGGAAAAGAAAAGGAAGGAAAAGAAAAGAAAGAAAAGAAAGGAAAAGAAAGAAGGGAAAGGAAAAGGAAGGAAAAGAAAAACAAAGAAATGGAAGAGAATATACGGGAAGTAAATGGAAGGAAAGCAGGGAAAGAAAGTTTGTGAAAGAAGGGAAAGAAGAGAAAGGAAAAGAAATGAAAGGAATGAAAGGAAAATGGAAAGCAAGTAAAAGAAAGAAAAGAAAGGAAATAAAAGAACGGAAAGAAAAGGAAGGAAAAGAAAAATGAAAAGAAAGAGAGTAAAGAAATGAAAGGAAAGAAATGAAAGGAAAAGAAAGGAAAAGAAAAAAGAAAAGAAAGAAAGTAAAGCAAAGAAACGGAAAGAAAGGAAAGGAAAAGAAAGAAACAGAAAAGGAATGAAAGGAAGGAAAAGAAAGGAAAAAACGGAAAATAAAGAAAGGAAAAGAAAGTAAAAGAAAGAAGGGAAAGGAAAAGAATGAAAGGAAAGAAAAGAAAGGAAAGTACAGAAAGCAAAAAGGAAATCAAGAAAGGAAGGAACGAAAAGAAAAAGAAACGAAAGAAAAGAAACGGAAAGAAAGGAAAGAAAAGACAACAAAAAATGAAAAGAAAAGGAAAGAAAAGGATAGAAATGAAAAAGAAAGCAAGTAAAGAAAAGAAAGGAATGGATAGAAAGGACAAGGAAAGAAAGGAAAATAAAAGAATGGAAAGAAAAGAAAGGAAAAGAAAGAAAGGAAAGGAAAGGAAAGAAAGGGAAAGAAAAGAAAGGAAAGGTAAGAAAAGAAAGGAAAGAAAAGAACTGAAAGAAAAGAAAGAAAAGACAACAAAAAAAAGAAAAGGAAAGAAAAGGATAGAATGGCAAAAGGAAAGCAAGTAAAGGAACGAAAGGAAAGGACAGAAAGCAAAAGGGAAAACAAGTAAAGGAAAGCAAAGAAAGTAGGAAAAGAAAAAGAAAGGATAGGAAACAAACGGAAGGAAAGAAAAGACAACAAAAAAGAAAAGAAAAGGAAAGAAAGGGATAGAAAGGAAAAAGGAGAGCAAGTAAGAAAAGAAAGGAAAGGATAGAAAGGAAAAGGAAAGAAAGGAAGGAACGGAAAGAACTGAAAGAAAAGAAAGGAAAAGAAAAGGAAGGAAAAGAAAAGAAAGAAAAGAAAGGAAAAGAAAGAAGGGAAAGGAAAAGGAAGGAAAAGATAAACATAGAAATGGAATGGAATGTACAGGAAATAAATGGAAAGAAAGCAGGGAAAGAAAGATTGTGAAAGAAGGGAAAGAAGTGAAAGGAAAAGAAAAGAAAGGAATGAAAGGAAAATGGAAAGCAAGTAAAGGAAAGAAAAGAAAGGAAAGAAAAGAACGGAAAGAAAAGAAAGGAAAAGAAAGGAAAAGAAAAAAGAAAAGAAAGAAAGTAAAGAAAAGAAACGGAAAGAAAGGAAAGGAAAAGAAAGAAAAAGGAAAGCAATGAAAGGAAGGAAAAGACAACAAAAAAAAAGAAAAGGAAAGAAAAGGATAGAATGGCAAAAGGAGAGCAACTAAAGGAACGAAAGAAAGGACAGAAAGTAAAAAGTAAAACAAGTAAAGGAAGGCAAAGAAAGGAAGAAAAGAAAAAGAAAGGATAGGAAAGAAACGGAAGGAAAGAAAAGACAACAAAAAAGAAAAGAAAAGGAAAGAAAGGGATAGAAAAGAAAAAGGAAAGCAAGTAAGAAAAGAAAGGAAAGGATAGAAAGGAAAAGGAAATAAAGGAAGGAACGGAAAGAAAAATAAAGAAACCAAAAGAAAGTAAAGAAGGGAAAGAAATGACAACAAAAAAAGAAAAGGAAAGGAAAAAAATATAGAAAGGAAAATAAAAGAATGGAAAGAAAAGAAAGGAAAGAAATGAAAGGAAAGGAAAGGAAAGAAAGGGAAAGAAAAGAAACGAAAGGTAAGAAAAGAAAGGTAAGAAAAGATCTGAAAGAAAAGAAAGGAAAAGAAAAGGAAGGAAAAGAAAAGAAAGAAAAGAAAGGAAAAGAAAGAAGGGAAAGGAAAAGGAAGGAAAAGAAAAACAAAGAAATGGAAGAGAATATACGGGAAGTAAATGGAAAGAAAGCAGTGAAAGAAAGATTGTGAAGGAAGGGAAAGAAGAGAAAGGAAAAGAAAAGAAAGGAATGAAAGGAAAATGGAAAGCAAGTAAAGGAAAGAAAGGAAAGGAAAGAAAAGAACGGAAAGAAAAGAAAGGAAAAGAAAAAAGAAAAGAAAGAAAGTAAAGAAAAGAAACGGAAAGAAAGGAAAGGAAAAGAAAGAAAAAGGAAAGGAATTTAAGGAAGGAAAAGAAAGGAAAAAACGGAAAATAAATAATTGAAAAGAAAGTAAAAGAAAGAAGGGAAAGGAAAAGAAAGAAAGGAAAGAAAAGAAAGGAAAGTACAGAAAGCAAAAAGGAAAACAAGAAAGGAAAAACGAAAAGAAAAATAAAGGAAAGAAAAGAAACGGAAAGAAAGGAAAGAAAAAACAACAAAAAATGAAAAGAAAAGAAAGAAAAAGATAGAAAAGAAAAAGAAAGCAAGTAAAGAAAGGAAAGGAAAGGAAAGAAAGGAAAGGAAAGGAAAGGAAAGAAAGGGAACGAAATGAAAGGAAAGGTAAGAAAAGAAAAAGAAAGGATAGGAAAGAAACGGAAGGAAAGAAAAGACAACAAAAAAGAAAAGAAAAGGAAAGAAAGGGATAGAAAGGAAAAAGGAAAGCAAGTAAGAAAAGAAAGGAAAGGATAGAAAGGAAAAGCAAAGAAAGGAAGGAACAGAAAGAAAAATAAAGAATACAAAAGAAACGGAAAGGAAAGAAAAGACAACAAAAAAAGAAAAGAAAAGGAAAAAAAAGTATAGAAAGGAAAATAAAAGAATGGAAAGAAAAGAATGGAAACAAAAGAAAGGAAAGGAAAGAACTGAAAGAAAAGAAAGGAAAAGAAAAGGAAGGAAAAGAAAAGAAAGAAAAGTAAAGAAAAGAAAGAAGGGAAAGGAAAAGGAAGGAAAAGAAAAACAAAGAAATGGAATGGAATGTACGGGAAATAAATGGAAGGAAAGCAGGGAAAGAAAGTTTGTGAAAGAAGGGAAAGAAGAGAAAGGAAAAGAAATGAAAGGAATGAAAGGAAAATGGAAAGCAAGTAAAAGAAAGAAAAGAAAGGAAATAAAAGAACGGAAAGAAAAGGAAGCAAAAGAAAAATGAAAAGAAAGAGAGTAAAGAAATGAAAGGAAAGAAATGAAAGGAAAAGAAAGGAAAAGAAAAAAGAAAAGAAAGAAAGTAAAGCAAAGAAACGGAAAGAAAGGAAAGGAAAAGAAAGAAACAGAAAAGGAATGAAAGGAAGGAAAAGAAAGGAAAAAACGGAAAATAAAGAAAGGAAAAGAATGTAAAAGAAAGAAGGGAAAGGAAAAGAATGAAAGGAAAGAAAAGAAAGGAAAATACAGAAAGCAAAAAGGAAATCAAGAAAGGAAGGAACAAAAAGAAAAAGAAACGAAAGAAAAGAAACGGAAAGAAAGGAAAGAAAAGACAACAAAAAATGAAAAGAAAAGGAAAGAAAAGGATAGAAATGAAAAAGAAAGCAAGTAAAGAAAAGAAAGGAATGGATAGAAAGGACAAGGAAAGAAAGGAAAATAAAAGAATGGAAAGAAAAGAAAGGAAAAGAAAGAAAGGAAAGGAAAGGAAAGAAAGGGAAAGAAAAGAAAGGAAAGGTAAGAAAAGAAAGGAAAGAAAAGAACTGAAAGAAAAGAAAGAAAAGACAACAAAAAAAGAAAAGGAAAGAAAAGGATAGAATGGCAAAAGGAAAGCAAGTAAAGGAACGAAAGGAAAGGACAGAAAGCAAAAGGGAAAACAAGTAAAGGAAAGCAAAGAAAGGAGGAAAAGAAAAAGAAAGGATAGGAAACAAACGGAAGGAAAGAAAAGACAACAAAAAAGAAAAGAAAAGGAAAGAAAGGGATAGAAAGGAAAAAGGAGAGCAAGTAAGAAAAGAAAGGAAAGGATAGAAAGGAAAAGGAAAGAAAGGAAGGAACGGAAAGAACTGAAAGAAAAGAAAGGAAAAGAAAAGGAAGGAAAAGAAAAGAAAGAAAAGAAAGGAAAAGAAAGAAGGGAAAGGAAAAGGAAGGAAAAGATAAACAAAGAAATGGAATGGAATGTACAGGAAATAAATGGAAAGAAAGCAGGGAAAGAAAGATTGTGAAAGAAGGGAAAGAAGTGAAAGGAAAAGAAAAGAAAGGAATGAAAGGAAAATGGAAAGCAAGTAAAGGAAAGAAAAGAAAGGAAAGAAAAGAACGGAAAGAAAAGAAAGGAAAAGAAAGGAAAAGAAAAAAGAAAAGAAAGAAAGTAAAGAAAAGAAACGGAAAGAAAGGAAAGGAAAAGAAAGAAAAAGGAAAGGAATGAAAGGAAGGAAAAGACAACAAAAAAAAAGAAAAGGAAAGAAAAGGATAGAATGGCAAAAGGAGAGCAACTAAAGGAACGAAAGGAAAGGACAGAAAGCAAAAAGGAAAACAAGTAAAGGAAGGCAAAGAAAGGAAGAAAAGAAAAAGAAAGGATAGGAAAGAAACGGAAGGAAAGAAAAGACAACAAAAAAGAAAAGAAAAGGAAAGAAAGGGATAGAAAAGAAAAAGGAAAGCAAGTAAGAAAAGAAAGGAAAGGATAGAAAGGAAAAGGAAATAAAGGATGGAACGGAAAGAAAAATAAAGAAAACAAAAGAAAGTAAAGAAGGGAAAGAAATGACAACAAAAAAAGAAAAGGAAAGGAAAAAAAATATAGAAAGGAAAATAAAAGAATGGAAAGAAAAGAAAGGAAAGAAATGAAAGGAAAGGAAAGGAAAGAAAGGGAAAGAAAAGAAACGAAAGGTAAGAAAAGAAAGGTAAGAAAAGATCTGAAAGAAAAGAAAGGAAAAGAAAAGGAAGGAAAAGAAAAGAAAGAAAAGAAAGGAAAAGAAAGAAGGGAAAGGAAAAGGAAGGAAAAGAAAAACAAAGAAATGGAAGAGAATATACGGGAACTAAATGGAAAGAAAGCAGTGAAAGAAAGATTGTGAAGGAAGGGAAAGAAGAGAAAGGAAAAGAAAAGAAAGGAATGAAAGGAAAATGGAAAGCAAGTAAAGGAAAGAAAGGAAAGGAAAGAAAAGAACGGAAAGAAAAGAAAGGAAAAGAAAAAAAGAAAAGAAAGAAAGTAAAGAAAAGAAACGGAAAGAAAGGAAAGGAAAAGAGAGAAAAAGGAAAGGAATGTAAGGAAGGAAAAGAAAGGAAAAAATGGAAAATAAATAATTGAAAAGAAAGTAAAAGAAAGAAGGGAAAGGAAAAGAAAGAAAGGAAAGAAAAGAAAGGAAAGTACAGAAAGCAAAAAGGAAAACAAGAAAGGAAAAACGAAAAGAAAAATAAAGGAAAGAAAAGAAACGGAAAGAAAGGAAAGAAAAAACAACAAAAAATGAAAAGAAAAGAAAGAAAAAGATAGAAAAGAAAAAGAAAGCAAGTAAAGAAAGGAAAGGAAAGGAAAGAAAGGAAAGGAAAGGAAAGGAAAGAAAGGGAACGAAATGAAAGGAAAGGTAAGAAAAGAAAAAGAAAGGATAGGAAAGAAACGGAAGGAAAGAAAAGACAACAAAAAAGAAAAGAAAAGGAAAGAAAGGGATAGAAAGGAAAAAGGAAAGCAAGTAAGAAAAGAAAGGAAAGGATAGAAAGGAAAAGCAAAGAAAGGAAGGAACAGAAAGAAAAATAAAGAATACAAAAGAAACGGAAAGGAAAGAAAAGACAACAAAAAAAGAAAAGAAAAGGAAAAAAAGTATAGAAAGGAAAATAAAAGAATGGAAAGAAAAGAATGGAAACAAAAGAAAGGAAAGGAAAGAACTGAAAGAAAAGAAAGGAAAAGAAAAGGAAGGAAAAGAAAAGAAAGAAAAGTAAAGAAAAGAAAGAAGGGAAAGGAAAAGGAAGGAAAAGAAAAACAAAGAAATGGAATGGAATGTACGGGAAATAAATGGAAGGAAAGCAGGGAAAGAAAGTTTGTGAAAGAAGGGAAAGAAGAGAAAGGAAAAGAAATGAAAGGAATGAAAGGAAAATGGAAAGCAAGTAAAAGAAAGAAAAGAAAGGAAATAAAAGAACGGAAAGAAAAGGAAGCAAAAGAAAAATGAAAAGAAAGAGAGTAAAGAAATGAAAGGAAAGAAATGAAAGGAAAAGAAAGGAAAAGAAAAAAGAAAAGAAAGAAAGTAAAGCAAAGAAACGGAAAGAAAGGACAGGAAAAGAAAGAAACAGAATAGGAATGAAAGGAAGGAAAAGAAAGGAAAAAACGGAAAATAAAGAAAGGAAAAGAATGTAAAAGAAAGAAGGGAAAGGAAAAGAATGAAAGGAAAGAAAAGAAAGGAAAATACAGAAAGCAAAAAGGAAATCAAGAAAGGAAGGAACAAAAAGAAAAAGAAACGAAAGAAAAGAAACGGAAAGAAAGGAAAGAAAAGACAACAAAAAATGAAAAGAAAAGGAAAGAAAAGGATAGAAATGAAAAAGAAAGCAAGTAAAGAAAAGAAAGGAATGGATAGAAAGGACAAGGAAAGAAAGGAAAATAAAAGAATGGAAAGAAAAGAAAGGAAAAGAAAGAAAGGAAAGGAAAGGAAAGAAAGGGAAAGAAAAGAAAGGAAAGGTAAGAAAAGAAAGGAAAGAAAAGAACTGAAAGAAAAGAAAGAAAAGACAACAAAAAAAGAAAAGGAAAGAAAAGGATAGAATGGCAAAAGGAAAGCAAGTAAAGGAACGAAAGGAAAGGACAGAAAGCAAAAGGGAAAACAAGTAAAGGAAAGCAAAGAAAGTAGGAAAAGAAAAAGAAAGGATAGGAAACAAACGGAAGGAAAGAAAAGACAACAAAAAAGAAAAGAAAAGGAAAGAAAGGGATAGAAAGGAAAAAGGAGAGCAAGTAAGAAAAGAAAGGAAAGGATAGAAAGGAAAAGGAAAGAAAGGAAGGAACGGAAAGAACTGAAAGAAAAGAAAGGAAAAGAAAAGGAAGGAAAAGAAAAGAAAGAAAAGAAAGGAAAAGAAAGAAGGGAAAGGAAAAGGAAGGAAAAAATAAACAAAGAAATGGAATGGAATGTACAGGAAATAAATGGAAAGAAAGCAGGGAAAGAAAGATTGTGAAAGAAGGGAAAGAAGTGAAAGGAAAAGAAAAGAAAGGAATGAAAGGAAAATGGAAAGCAAGTAAAGGAAAGAAAAGAAAGGAAAGAAAAGAACGGAAAGAAAAGAAAGGAAAAGAAAGGAAAAGAAAAAAGAAAAGAAAGAAAGTAAAGAAAAGAAACGGAAAGAAAGGAAAGGAAAAGAAAGAAAAAGGAAAGGAATGAAAGGAAGGAAAAGACAACAAAAAAAAAGAAAAGGAAAGAAAAGGATAGAATGGCAAAAGGAGAGCAACTAAAGGAACGAAAGGAAAGGACAGAAAGCAAAAAGGAAAACAAGTAAAGGAAGGCAAAGAAAGGAAGAAAAGAAAAAGAAAGGATAGGAAAGAAACGGAAGGAAAGAAAAGACAACAAAAAAGAAAAGAAAAGGAAAGAAAGGGATAGAAAAGAAAAAGGAAAGCAAGTAAGAAAAGAAAGGAAAGGATAGAAAGGAAAAGGAAATAAAGGAAGGAACGGAAAGAAAAATAAAGAAAACAAAAGAAAGTAAAGAAGGGAAAGAAATGACAACAAAAAAACAAAAGGAAAGGAAAAAAAATATAGAAAGGAAAATAAAAGAATGGAAAGAAAAGAAAGGAAAGAAATGAAAGGAAAGGAAAGGAAAGAAAGGGAAAGAAAAGAAACGAAAGGTAAGAAAAGAAAGGTAAGAAAAGATCTGAAAGAAAAGAAAGGAAAAGAAAAGGAAGGAAAAGAAAAGAAAGAAAAGAAAGGAAAAGAAAGAAGGGAAAGGAAAAGGAAGGAAAAGAAAAACAAAGAAATGGAATGGAATGTACAGGAAATAAATGGAAAGAAAGCAGGGAAAGAAAGATTGTGAAAGAAGGGAAAGAAGTGAAAGGAAAAGAAAAGAAAGGAATGAAAGGAAAATGGAAAGCAAGTAAAGGAAAGAAAAGAAAGGAAAGAAAAGAACGGAAAGAAAAGAAAGGAAAAGAAAGGAAAAGAAAAAAGAAAAGAAAGAAAGTAAAGAAAAGAAACGGAAAGAAAGGAAAG
Source organism: Chiloscyllium plagiosum (assembly GCF_037043375.1). Classification (NCBI taxonomy): domain Eukaryota; kingdom Metazoa; phylum Chordata; class Chondrichthyes; order Orectolobiformes; family Hemiscylliidae; genus Chiloscyllium; species Chiloscyllium plagiosum. The sequence continues at coordinate 57,707,025 of NW_028270140.1, forward strand.
GAAAAGAAAGAAAAAGGAAAGGAATGAAAGGAAGGAAAAGACAACAAAAAAAAAAGAAAAGGAAAGAAAAGGATAGAATGGCAAAAGGAGAGCAACTAAAGGAACGAAAGAAAGGACAGAAAGCAAAAAGGAAAACAAGTAAAGGAAGGCAAAGAAAGGAAGAAAAGAAAAAGAAAGGATAGGAAAGAAACGGAAGGAAAGAAAAGACAACAAAAAAGAAAAGAAAAGGAAAGAAAGGGATAGAAAAGAAAAAGGAAAGCAAGTAAGAAAAGAAAGGAAAGGATAGAAAGGAAAAGGAAATAAAGGAAGGAACGGAAAGAAAAATAAAGAAAACAAAAGAAAGTAAAGAAGGGAAAGAAATGACAACAAAAAAAGTAAAAGGAAAGGAAAAAAAATATAGAAAGGAAAATAAAAGAATGGAAAGAAAAGAAAGGAAAGAAATGAAAGGAAAGGAAAGGAAAGAAAGGGAAAGAAAAGAAACGAAAGGTAAGAAAAGAAAGGTAAGAAAAGATCTGAAAGAAAAGAAAGGAAAAGAAAAGGAAGGAAAAGAAAAGAAAGAAAAGAAAGGAAAAGAAAGAAGGGAAAGGAAAAGGAAGGAAAAGAAAAACAAAGAAATGGAAGAGAATATACGGGAAGTAAATGGAAAGAAAGCAGTGAAAGAAAGATTGTGAAGGAAGGGAAAGAAGAGAAAGGAAAAGAAAAGAAAGGAATGAAAGGAAAATGGAAAGCAAGTAAAGGAAAGAAAGGAAAGGAAAGAAAAGAACGGAAAGAAAAGAAAGGAAAAGAAAAAAAGAAAAGAAAGAAAGTAAAGAAAAGAAACGGAAAGAAAGGAAAGGAAAAGAAAGAAAAAGGAAAGGAATGTAAGGAAGGAAAAGAAAGGAAAAAATGGAAAATAAATAATTGAAAAGAAAGTAAAAGAAAGAAGGGAAAGGAAAAGAAAGAAAGGAAAGAAAAGAAAGGAAAGTACAGAAAGCAAAAAGGAAAACAAGAAAGGAAAAACGAAAAGAAAAATAAAGGAAAGAAAAGAAACGGAAAGAAAGGAAAGAAAAAACAACAAAAAATGAAAAGAAAAGAAAGAAAAAGATAGAAAAGAAAAAGAAAGCAAGTAAAGAAAGGAAAGGAAAGGAAAGAAAGGAAAGGAAAGGAAAGGAAAGAAAGGGAACGAAATGAAAGGAAAGGTAAGAAAAGAAAAAGAAAGGATAGGAAAGAAACGGAAGGAAAGAAAAGACAACAAAAAAGAAAAGAAAAGGAAAGAAAGGGATAGAAAGGAAAAAGGAAAGCAAGTAAGAAAAGAAAGGAAAGGATAGAAAGGAAAAGCAAAGAAAGGAAGGAACAGAAAGAAAAATAAAGAATACAAAAGAAACGGAAAGGAAAGAAAAGACAACAAAAAAAGAAAAGAAAAGGAAAAAAAAGTATAGAAAGGAAAATAAAAGAATGGAAAGAAAAGAATGGAAACAAAAGAAAGGAAAGGAAAGAACTGAAAGAAAAGAAAGGAAAAGAAAAGGAAGGAAAAGAAAAGAAAGAAAAGTAAAGAAAAGAAAGAAGGGAAAGGAAAAGGAAGGAAAAGAAAAACAAAGAAATGGAATGGAATGTACGGGAAATAAATGGAAGGAAAGCAGGGAAAGAAAGTTTGTGAAAGAAGGGAAAGAAGAGAAAGGAAAAGAAATGAAAGGAATGAAAGGAAAATGGAAAGCAAGTAAAAGAAAGAAAAGAAAGGAAATAAAAGAACGGAAAGAAAAGGAAGCAAAAGAAAAATGAAAAGAAAGAGAGTAAAGAAATGAAAGGAAAGAAATGAAAGGAAAAGAAAGGAAAAGAAAAAAGAAAAGAAAGAAAGTAAAGCAAAGAAACGGAAAGAAAGGAAAGGAAAAGAAAGAAACAGAAAAGGAATGAAAGGAAGGAAAAGAAAGGAAAAAACGGAAAATAAAGAAAGGAAAAGAATGTAAAAGAAAGAAGGGAAAGGAAAAGAATGAAAGGAAAGAAAAGAAAGGAAAATACAGAAAGCAAAAAGGAAATCAAGAAAGGAAGGAACAAAAAGAAAAAGAAACGAAAGAAAAGAAACGGAAAGAAAGGAAAGAAAAGACAACAAAAAATGAAAAGAAAAGGAAAGAAAAGGATAGAAATGAAAAAGAAAGCAAGTAAAGAAAAGAAAGGAATGGATAGAAAGGACAAGGAAAGAAAGGAAAATAAAAGAATGGAAAGAAAAGAAAGGAAAAGAAAGAAAGGAAAGGAAAGGAAAGAAAGGGAAAGAAAAGAAAGGAAAGGTAAGAAAAGAAAGGAAAGAAAAGAACTGAAAGAAAAGAAAGAAAAGACAACAAAAAAAGAAAAGGAAAGAAAAGGTTAGAATGGCAAAAGGAAAGCAAGTAAAGGAACGAAAGGAAAGGACAGAAAGCAAAAGGGAAAACAAGTAAAGGAAAGCAAAGAAAGGAGGAAAAGAAAAAGAAAGGATAGGAAACAAACGGAAGGAAAGAAAAGACAACAAAAAAGAAAAGAAAAGGAAAGAAAGGGATAGAAAGGAAAAAGGAGAGCAAGTAAGAAAAGAAAGGAAAGGATAGAAAGGAAAAGGAAAGAAAGGAAGGAACGGAAAGAACTGAAAGAAAAGAAAGGAAAAGAAAAGGAAGGAAAAGAAAAGAAAGAAAAGAAAGGAAAAGAAAGAAGGGAAAGGAAAAGGAAGGAAAAGATAAACAAAGAAATGGAATGGAATGTACAGGAAATAAATGGAAAGAAAGCAGGGAAAGAAAGATTGTGAAAGAAGGGAAAGAAGTGAAAGGAAAAGAAAAGAAAGGAATGAAAGGAAAATGTAAAGCAAGTAAAGGAAAGAAAAGAAAGGAAAGAAAAGAACGGAAAGAAAAGAAAGGAAAAGAAAGGAAAAGAAAAAAGAAAAGAAAGAAAGTAAAGAAAAGAAACGGAAAGAAAGGAAAGGAAAAGAAAGAAAAACGAAAGGAATGAAAGAAAGGAAAAGACAACAAAAAAAAAAGAAAAGGAAAGAAAATGATAGAATGGCAAAAGGAGAGCAACTAAAGGAACGAAAGGAAAGGACAGAAAGCAAAAAGGAAAACAAGTAAAGGAAGGCAAAGAAAGGAAGAAAAGAAAAAGAAAGGATAGGAAAGAAACGGAAGGAAAGAAAAGACAACAAAAAAGAAAAGAAAAGGAAAGAAAGGGATAGAAAAGAAAAAGGAAAGCAAGTAAGAAAAGAAAGGAAAGGATAGAAAGGAAAAGGAAATAAAGGAAGGAACGGAAAGAAAAATAAAGAAAACAAAAGAAAGTAAAGAAGGGAAAGAAATGACAACAAAAAAAGAAAAGGAAAGGAAAAAAAATATAGAAAGGAAAATAAAAGAATGGAAAGAAAAGAAAGGAAAGAAATGAAAGGAAAGGAAAGAAAGGGAAAGAAAAGAAACGAAAGGTAAGAAAAGAAAGGTAAGAAAAGATCTGAAAGAAAAGAAAGGAAAAGAAAAGGAAGGAAAAGAAAAGAAAGAAAAGAAAGGAAAAGAAAGAAGGGAAAGGAAAAGGAAGGAAAAGAAAAACAAAGAAATGGAAGAGAATATACGGGAAGTAAATGGAAAGAAAGCAGTGAAAGAAAGATTGTGAAAGAAGGGAAAGAAGAGAAAGGAAAAGAAAAGAAAGGAATGAAAGGAAAATGGAAAGCAAGTAAAGGAAAGAAAGGAAAGGAAAGAAAAGAACGGAAAGAAAAGAAAGGAAAAGAAAAAAGAAAAGAAAGAAAGTAAAGAAAAGAAACGGAAAGAAAGGAAAGGAAAAGAAAGAAAAAGGAAAGGAATTTAAGGAAGGAAAAGAAAGGAAAAAACGGAAAATAAATAATTGAAAAGAAAGTAAAAGAAAGAAGGGAAAGGAAAAGAAAGAAAGGAAAGAAAAGAAAGGAAAGTACAGAAAGCAAAAAGGAAAACAAGAAAGGAAAAACGAAAAGAAAAATAAAGGAAAGAAAAGAAACGGAAAGAAAGGAAAGAAAAGACAACAAAAAATGAAAAGAAAAGAAAGAAAAAGATAGAAAAGAAAAAGAAAGTAAAAGAAAGAAGTGAAAGGGAATGAAAGAAAGGAAAGAAAAGAAAGGAAAGTTCAGAAAGCAAAAGGAAACCAAGAAAGAAAGGAACGAAAAGAAATTGAAATGAAAGAAAGGAAACGGAAAGAAAGGAAAGAAAAGAACTGAAAGAAAAGAAAGGAAAAGAAATGAAAGAAAGGAAAGAAAAGACAACAACAAAAAAAGAAAAGTTAAGAAAAGGATAGAATGGCAAAAGGAAAGCAAGTAAAGGAACGAAAGGAAAGGACAGAAAGCAAAAAGGAAAACAAGTAAAGGAAGGCAAAGAAAGGAAGAAAAGAAAAAGAAAGGATAGGAAAAAAACGGAAGCAAAGAAAAGACAACAAAAAAGAAAAGAAAAGGAAAGAAAGGGATAGAAAGGAAAAAGGAAAGCAAGTAAGAAAAGAAAGGAAAGAATAGAAAGGAAAAGGAAAGAAAGGAAGGAACGGTAAGAAAAATAAAGAAAACAAAAGAAACGGAAAGAAAGGAATGAGAAGACAACAAAAACTGAAAAGAAAAGAAAGAAAAAGATAGAAAAGAAAAAGAAAGTAAAAGAAAGAAGTGAAAGGAAAAGAAAGAAAGGAAAGAAAAGAAAGGAAAGTTCAGAAAGCAAAAAGGAAACCAAGAAAGAAAGGAACGAAAAGAAATTGAAATGAAAGAAAGGAAACGGAAAGAAAGGAAAGAAAAGAACTGAAAGAAAAGAAAGGAAAAGAAATGAAAGAAAGGAAAGAAAAGACAACAACAAAAAAAGAAAAGTTAAGAAAAGGATAGAATGGCAAAAGGAAAGCAAGTAAAGGAACGAAAGGAAAGGACAGAAAGCAAAAAGGAAAACAAGTAAAGGAAGGCAAAGAAAGGAAGAAAAGAAAAAGAAAGGATAGGAAAAAAACGGAAGCAAAGAAAAGACAACAAAAAAGAAAAGAAAAGGAAAGAAAGGGATAGAAAGGAAAAAGGAAAGCAAGTAAGAAAAGAAAGGAAAGAATAGAAAGGAAAAGGAAAGAAAGGAAGGAACGGAAAGAAAAATAAAGAAAACAAAAGAAACGGAAAGAAAGGAAAGAGAAGACAACAAAAACTGAAAAGAAAAGAAAGAAAAAGATAGAAAAGAAAAAGAAAGTAAAAGAAAGAAGTGAAAGGAAAAGAAAGGAAAGTTCAGAAAGCAAAAAGGAAACCAAGAAAGAAAGGAACGAAGAGAAATTGAAATGAAAGAAAGGAAACGGAAAGAAAGGAAAGAAAAGAACTGAAAGAAAAGAAAGAAAAGAAATGAAAGAAAGGAAAGAAAAGACAACAACAAAAAAAGAAAAGTTAAGAAAAGGATAGAATGGCAAAAGGAAAGCAAGTAAAGGAACGAAAGGAAAGGACAGAAAGCAAAAAGGAAAACAAGTAAAGGAAGGCAAAGAAAGGAAGAAAAGAAAAAGAAAGGATAGGAAAAAAACGGAAGCAAAGAAAAGACAACAAAAAAAGAAAAGATTAGGAAAAAAGTATAGAAAGGAAAATAAAAGAATGGAAAGAACAGAAAGGAAAGAAAAGACAGGAAAGGAAAGGAAAGAAAGGAAAAGAATAGAAAGGAAAGAAAAGAACTGAAAGAAAAGAAAGGAAAAGAAAAGGAAGTAAAAGAAAGAAAAGAAAGAAAAAGAAAGAAGGGAAAGGAAAAGGAAGGAAAAGAAAAACAATGAAATGGGTAGGGAATGTACGGGAAATAAATGGAAAGAAAGCAGGGAAAGAAAGATTGTGAAAGAAGGGAAAGAAGAGAAAGGAAAAGAAAAGAAAGGAATGAAAGGAAAAAGGAAAGCAAGTAAAGGAAAGAAAGGGAAAGGTAAGAACGGTTAGAAAAGAAAGGAAAAGAAAAAAGAAAAGAAAGAAAGTAAAGAAAAGAAACGGAAAGAAAGGAAAAGAAAAGAAAGAAAAAGGAAAGGAATGTAAGGAAGGAAAAGAAAGGAAAAAACGGAAAATAAATAAAGGAAAAGAAAGAAAAAGAAAGAAGGGAAAGGAAAAGAAAGAAAGGAAAGAAAAGAAAGGAAAGTACAGAAAGCAAAAAGGAAAACAAGAAAGGAAAAACGAAAAGAAAAAGAAAGGAAAGAAAAGAAACGGAAAGAAAGGAAAGAAAAGACAACAAAAAATGAAAAGAAAAGAAAGAAAAAGATAGAAAAGAAAAAGAAAGCAAGTAAAGAAAGGAAAGGAAAGGAAAGAAAGGAAAGGAAAGGAAAGAAAGGGAACGAAATGAAAGGAAAGGTAAGAAAAGAAAAAGAAAGGATAGGAAAGAAACGGAAGGAAAGAAAAGACAACAAAAAAGAAAAGAAAAGGAAAGAAAGGGATAGAAAGGAAAAAGGAAAGCAAGTAAGAAAAGAAAGGAAGAAAAGAAACGGAAAGAAAGGAAAGAAAAGACAACAAAAAATGAAAACAAAAGAAAGAAAAAGATAGAAAAGAAAAAGAAAGCAAGTAAAGAAAGGAAAGTTTTGGATAGAAAGGACAAGGAAAGAAAGTAAAATAAAAGAATGGAAAGAAAAGAATGGAAACAAAAGAAAGGAAAGGAAAGAACTGAAAGAAAAGAAAGGAAAAGAAAAGGAAGGAAAAGAAAAGAAAGAAAAGTAAAGAAAAGAAAGAAGGGAAAGGAAAAGGAAGGAAAAGAAAAACAAAGAAATGGAATGGAATGTACGGGAAATAAATGGAAGGAAAGCAGGGAAAGAAAGTTTGTGAAAGAAGGGAAAGAAGAGAAAGGAAAAGAAATGAAAGGAATGAAAGGAAAATGGAAAGCAAGTAAAAGAAAGAAAAGAAAGGAAATAAAAGAACGGAAAGAAAAGGAAGCAAAAGAAAAATGAAAAGAAAGAGAGTAAAGAAATGAAAGGAAAGAAATGAAAGGAAAAGAAAGGAAAAGAAAAAAGAAAAGAAAGAAAGTAAAGCAAAGAAACGGAAAGAAAGGAAAGGAAAAGAAAGAAACAGAAAAGGAATGAAAGGAAGGAAAAGAAAGGAAAAAACGGAAAATAAAGAAAGGAAAAGAAAGTAAAAGAAAGAAGGGAAAGGAAAAGAATGAATGGAAAGAAAAGAAAGGAAAGTACAGAAAGCAAAAAGGAAATCAAGAAAGGAAGGAACGAAAAGAAAAAGAAACGAAAGAAAAGAAACGGAAAGAAAGGAAAGAAAAGACAACAAAAAATGAAAAGAAAAGGAAAGAAAAGGATAGAAATGAAAAAGAAAGCAAGTAAAGAAAAGAAAGGAATGGATAGAAAGGACAAGGAAAGAAAGGAAAATAAAAGAATGGAAAGAAAAGAAAGGAAAAGAAAGAAAGGAAAGGAAAGGAAAGAAAGGGAAAGAAAAGAAAGGAAAGGTAAGAAAAGAAAGGAAAGAAAAGAACTGAAAGAAAAGAAAGAAAAGACAACAAAAAAAAGAAAAGGAAAGATAAGGATAGAATGGCAAAAGGAAAGCAAGTAAAGGAACGAAAGGAAAGGACAGAAAGCAAAAGGGAAAACAAGTAAAGGAAAGCAAAGAAAGGAGGAAAAGAAAAAGAAAGGATAGGAAACAAACGGAAGGAAAGAAAAGACAACAAAAAAGAAAAGAAAAGGAAAGAAAGGGATAGAAAGGAAAAAGGAGAGCAAGTAAGAAAAGAAAGGAAAGGATAGAAAGGAAAAGGAAAGAAAGGAAGGAACGGAAAGAACTGAAAGAAAAGAAAGGAAAAGAAAAGGAAGGAAAAGAAAAGAAAGAAAAGAAAGGAAAAGAAAGAAGGGAAAGGAAAAGGAAGGAAAAGATAAACATAGAAATGGAATGGAATGTACAGGAAATAAATGGAAAGAAAGCAGGGAAAGAAAGATTGTGAAAGAAGGGAAAGAAGTGAAAGGAAAAGAAAAGAAAGGAATGAAAGGAAAATGGAAAGCAAGTAAAGGAAAGAAAAGAAAGGAAAGAAAAGAACGGAAAGAAAAGAAAGGAAAAGAAAGGAAAAGAAAAAAGAAAAGAAAGAAAGTAAAGAAAAGAAACGGAAAGAAAGGAAAGGAAAAGAAAGAAAAAGGAAAGCAATGAAAGGAAGGAAAAGACAACAAAAAAAAGAAAAGGAAAGAAAAGGATAGAATGGCAAAAGGAGAGCAACTAAAGGAACGAAAGGAAAGGACAGAAAGCAAAAAGGAAAACAAGTAAAGGAAGGCAAAGAAAGGAAGAAAAGAAAAAGAAAGTATAGGAAAGAAACGGAAGGAAAGAAAAGACAACAAAAAAGAAAAGAAAAGGAAAGAAAGGGATAGAAAAGAAAAAGGAAAGCAAGTAAGAAAAGAAAGGAAAGGATAGAAAGGAAAAGGAAATAAAGGAAGGAACGGAAAGAAAAATAAAGAAAACAAAAGAAAGTAAAGAAGGGAAAGAAATGACAACAAAAAAAGAAAAGGAAAGGAAAAAAAATATAGAAAGGAAAATAAAAGAATGGAAAGAAAAGAAAGGAAAGAAATGAAAGGAAAGGAAAGGAAAGAAAGGGAAAGAAAAGAAACGAAAGGTAAGAAAAGAAAGGTAAGAAAAGATCTGAAAGAAAAGAAAGGAAAAGAAAAGGAAGGAAAAGAAAAGAAAGAAAAGAAAGGAAAAGAAAGAAGGGAAAGGAAAAGGAAGGAAAAGAAAAACAAAGAAATGGAAGAGAATATACGGGAAGTAAATGGAAAGAAAGCAGGGAAAGAAAGATTGTGAAGGAAGGGAAAGAAGAGAAAGGAAAAGAAAAGAAAGGAATGAAAGGAAAATGGAAAGCAAGTAAAGGAAAGAAAGGAAAGGAAAGAAAAGAACGGAAAGAAAAGAAAGGAAAAGAAATGAAAGAAAGGAAAGAAAAGACAACAACAAAAAAAGAAAAGTTAAGAAAAGGATAGAATGGCAAAAGGAAAGCAAGTAAAGGAACGAAAATAAAGGACAGAAAGCAAAAAGGAAAACAAGTAAAGGAAGGCAAAGAAAGGAAGAAAAGAAAAAGAAAGGATAGGAAAGAAACGGAAGGAAAGAAAAGACAACAAAAAAGAAAAGAAAAGGAAAGAAAGGGATAGAAAAGAAAAAGGAAAGCAAGTAAGAAAAGAAAGGAAAGGATAGAAAGGAAAAGGAAATAAAGGATGGAACGGAAAGAAAAATAAAGAAAACAAAAGAAAGTCAAGGAGGGAAAGAAATGACAACAAAAAAAGAAAAGGAAAGAAAAAAAATATAGAAAGGAAAATAAAAGAATGGAAAGAAAAGAAAGGAAAGAAATGAAAGGAAAGGAAAGGAAAGAAAGGGAAAGAAAAGAAACGAAAGGTAAGAAAAGAAAGGTAAGAAAAGATCTGAAAGAAAAGAAAGGAAAAGAAAAGGAAGGAAATGAAAAGAAAGAAAAGAATGGAAAAGAAAAAAGGGAAGGAAAAGGAAGGAAAAGAAAACCAAAGAAATGGAAGAGAATATACGGGAAGTAAATGGAAAGAAAGCAGGGAAAGAAAGATTGTGAAGGAAGGGAAAGAAGAAAAAGGAAAAGAAAAGAAAGGAATGAAAGGAAAATGGAAAGCAAGTAAAGGAAAGAAAGGAAAGGAAAGAAAAGAACGGAAAGAAAAGAAAGGAAAAGAAAAAAGAAAAGAAAGAAAGTAAAGAAAAGAAACGGAAAGAAAGGAAAGGAAAAGAAAGAAAAAGGAAAGGAATGTAAGGAAGGAAAAGAAAGGAAAAAAACGGAAAATAAATAATTGAAAAGAAAGTAAAAGAAAGAAGGGAAAGGAAAAGAAAGAAAGGAAAGAAAAGAAAGGAACGAAAGGAAAGGACAGAAAGCAAAAGGGAAAACAAGTAAAGGAAAGCAAAGAAAGGAAGAAAAGAAAAAGAAAGGATAGGAAACAAACGGAAGGAAAGAAAAGACAACAAAAAAGAAAAGAAAAGAATTGGAAAGAAAGGAAAGAAAAGACAACAAAAAAAGAAAAGAAAAGGAAAAAAGTATAGAAAGGAAAATATAAGAATGGAAAGAAAAGAAAGGAAAGAAAAGAAAGGAAAGGAAAGGAAAAAAAGGGAAGGAAAACAAAGGAAAGGAAAGAAAGGAAAGGAAAGACAGGAAAGGAAAGAAAGGATAGGAAAGAAAGGAATGAAAGGAAAAAGGAAAGCAAGTAAAGGAAAGAAAAGAACGGAAAGAAAAGAAAGGAAAAGAAAGGAAAAGAAAAAATAAAAGAAAGAAAGTTGTGAAAAGAAACAGAAAGAAAGGAAAGGAAAAGAAAGAAAAAGGAAAGGAAGGAAAAGAAAGGAAAAAACAGAAAAGAAAGAAAGGAAAAGAAAAGAAAGGAAAGTACAGAAAGCAAAATGGAAATCAAGAAAGGAAGGAAAGAAAAGAAAAAGAAAGGATAGGAAAAAAACGGAAGCAAAGAAAAGACAACAAAAAAAGAAAAGATTAGGAAAAAAGTATAGAAAGGAAAATAAAAGAATGGAAAGAACAGAAAGGAAAGAAAAGACAGGAAAGGAAAGGAAAGAAAGGGAAAGAGAAGAAAGGAAAGAAAAGAACTGAAAGAAAAGAAAGGAAAAGAAAAGGAAGTAAAAGAAAGAAAAGAAAGAAAAAGAAAGAAGGGAAAGGAAAAGGAAGGAAAAGAAAAACAATGAAATGGGTAGGGAATGTACGGGAAATAAATGGAAAGAAAGCAGGGAAAGAAAGATTGTGAAAGAAGGGAAAGAAGAGAAAGGAAAAGAAAAGAAAGGAATGAAAGGAAAAAGGAAAGCAAGTAAAGGAAAGAAAGGGAAAGGTAAGAACGGTTAGAAAAGAAAGGAAAAGAAAAAAGAAAAGAAAGAAAGTAAAGAAAAGAAACGGAAAGAAAGGAAAAGAAAAGAAAGAAAAAGGAAAGGAATGTAAGGAAGGAAAAGAAAGGAAAAAACGGAAAATGAATAAAGGAAAAGAAAGAAAAAGAAAGAAGGGAAAGGAAAAGAAAGAAAGGAAAGAAAAGAAAGGAAAGTACAGAAAGCAAAAAGGAAAACAAGAAAGGAAAAACGAAAAGAAAAAGAAAGGAAAGAAAAGAAACGGAAAGAAAGGAAAGAAAAGACAACAAAAAATGAAAAGAAAAGAAAGAAAAAGATAGAAAAGAAAAAGAAAGCAAGTAAAGAAAGGAAAGGAAAGGAAAGGAAAGGAAAGAAAGGGAACGAAATGAAAGGAAAGGTAAGAAAAGAAAAAGAAAGGATAGGAAAGAAACGGAAGGAAAGAAAAGACAACAAAAAAGAAAAGAAAAGGAAAGAAAGGGATAGAAAGGAAAAAGGAGAGCAAGTAAGAAAAGAAAGGAAAGGATAGAAAGGAAAAGGAAAGAAAGGAAGGAACGGAAAGAACTGAAAGAAAAGAAAGGAAAAGAATAGGACGGAAAAGAAAAGAAAGAAAAGAAAGGAAAAGAAAGAAGGGAAAGGAAAAGGAAGGAAAAGATAAACAAAGAAATGGAATGGAATGTACAGGAAATAAATGGAAAGAAAGCAGGGAAAGAAAGATTGTGAAAGAAGGGAAAGAAGTGAAAGGAAAAGAAAAGAAAGGAATGAAAGGAAAATGTAAAGCAAGTAAAGGAAAGAAAAGAAAGGAAAGAAAAGAACGGAAAGAAAAGAAAGGAAAAGAAAGGAAAAGAAAAAAGAAAAGAAAGAAAGTAAAGAAAAGAAACGGAAAGAAAGGAAAGGAAAAGAAAGAAAAACGAAAGGAATGAAAGGAAGGAAAAGACAACAAAAAAAAAGAAAAGGAAAGAAAAGGATAGAATGGCAAAAGGAGAGCAACTAAAGGAACGAAAGGAAAGGACAGAAAGCAAAAAGGAAAACAAGTAAAGGAAGGCAAAGAAAGGAAGAAAAGAAAAAGAAAGGATAGGAAAGAAACGGAAGGAAAGAAAAGACAACAAAAAAGAAAAGAAAAGGAAAGAAAGGGATAGAAAAGAAAAAGGAAAGCAAGTAAGAAAAGAAAGGAAAGGATAGAAAGGAAAAGGAAATAAAGGATGGAACGGAAAGAAAAATAAAGAAAACAAAAGAAAGTCAAGGAGGGAAAGAAATGACAACAAAAAAAGAAAAGGAAAGAAAAAAAATATAGAAAGGAAAATAAAAGAATGGAAAGAAAAGAAAGGAAAGAAATGAAAGGAAAGGAAAGGAAAGAAAGGGAAAGAAAAGAAACGAAAGGTAAGAAAAGAAAGGTAAGAAAAGATCTGAAAGAAAAGAAAGGAAAAGAAAAGGAAGGAAAAGAAAAGAAAGAAAAGAATGGAAAAGAAAAAAGGGAAGGAAAAGGAAGGAAAAGAAAACCAAAGAAATGGAAGAGAATATACGGGAAGTAAATGGAAAGAAAGCAGGGAAAGAAAGATTGTGAAGGAAGGGAAAGAAGAAAAAGGAAAAGAAAAGAAAGGAATGAAAGGAAAATGGAAAGCAAGTAAAGGAAAGAAAGGAAAGGAAAGAAAAGAACGGAAAGAAAAGAAAGGAAAAGAAAAAAGAAAAGAAAGAAAGTAAAGAAAAGAAACGGAAAGAAAGGAAAGGAAAAGAAAGAAAAAGGAAAGGAATGTAAGGAAGGAAAAGAAAGGAAAAAAACGGAAAATAAATAATTGAAAAGAAAGTAAAAGAAAGAAGGGAAAGGAAAAGAAAGAAAGGAAAGAAAAGAAAGGAACGAAAGGAAAGGACAGAAAGCAAAAGGGAAAACAAGTAAAGGAAAGCAAAGAAAGGAAGAAAAGAAAAAGAAAGGATAGGAAACAAACGGAAGGAAAGAAAAGACAACAAAAAAGAAAAGAAAAGAATTGGAAAGAAAGGAAAGAAAAGACAACAAAAAAAGAAAAGAAAAGGAAAAAAGTATAGAAAGGAAAATATAAGAATGGAAAGAAAAGAAAGGAAAGAAAAGAAAGGAAAGGAAAGGAAAAAAAGGGAAGGAAAACAAAGGAAAGGAAAGAAAGGAAAGGAAAGACAGGAAAGGAAAGAAAGGATAGGAAAGAAAGGAATGAAAGGAAAAAGGAAAGCAAGTAAAGGAAAGAAAAGAACGGAAAGAAAAGAAAGGAAAAGAAAGGAAAAGAAAAAATAAAAGAAAGAAAGTTGTGAAAAGAAACAGAAAGAAAGGAAAGGAAAAGAAAGAAAAAGGAAAGGAAGGAAAAGAAAGGAAAAAACAGAAAAGAAAGAAAGGAAAAGAAAAGAAAGGAAAGTACAGAAAGCAAAATGGAAATCAAGAAAGGAAGGAAAGAAAAGAAAAAGAAAGGATAGGAAAAAAACTGAAGCAAAGAAAAGACAACAAAAAAAGAAAAGATTAGGAAAAAAGTATAGAAAGGAAAATAAAAGAATGGAAAGAACAGAAAGGAAAGAAAAGACAGGAAAGGAAAGGAAAGAAAGGGAAAGAGAAGAAAGGAAAGAAAAGAACTGAAAGAAAAGAAAGGAAAAGAAAAGGAAGTAAAAGAAAGAAAAGAAAGAAAAAGAAAGAAGGGAAAGGAAAAGGAAGGAAAAGAAAAACAATGAAATGGGTAGGGAATGTACGGGAAATAAATGGAAAGAAAGCAGGGAAAGAAAGATTGTGAAAGAAGGGAAAGAAGAGAAAGGAAAAGAAAAGAAAGGAATGAAAGGAAAAAGGAAAGCAAGTAAAGGAAAGAAAGGGAAAGGTAAGAACGGTTAGAAAAGAAAGGAAAAGAAAAAAGAAAAGAAAGAAAGTAAAGAAAAGAAACGGAAAGAAAGGAAAAGAAAAGAAAGAAAAAGGAAAGGAATGTAAGGAAGGAAAAGAAAGGAAAAAACGGAAAATAAATAAAGGAAAAGAAAGAAAAAGAAAGAAGGGAAAGGAAAAGAAAGAAAGGAAAGAAAAGAAAGGAAAGTACAGAAAGCAAAAAGGAAAACAAGAAAGGAAAAACGAAAAGAAAAAGAAAGGAAAGAAAAGAAACGGAAAGAAAGGAAAGAAAAGACAACAAAAAATGAAAAGAAAAGAAAGAAAAAGATAGAAAAGAAAAAGAAAGCAAGTAAAGAAAGGAAAGGAAAGGAAAGGAAAGGAAAGAAAGGGAACGAAATGAAAGGAAAGGTAAGAAAAGAAAAAGAAAGGATAGGAAAGAAACGGAAGGAAAGAAAAGACAACAAAAAAGAAAAGAAAAGGAAAGAAAGGGATAGAAAGGAAAAAGGAGAGCAAGTAAGAAAAGAAAGGAAAGGATAGAAAGGAAAAGGAAAGAAAGGAAGGAACGGAAAGAACTGAAAGAAAAGAAAGGAAAAGAATAGGACGGAAAAGAAAAGAAAGAAAAGAAAGGAAAAGAAAGAAGGGAAAGGAAAAGGAAGGAAAAGATAAACAAAGAAATGGAATGGAATGTACAGGAAATAAATGGAAAGAAAGCAGGGAAAGAAAGATTGTGAAAGAAGGGAAAGAAGTGAAAGGAAAAGAAAAGAAAGGAATGAAAGGAAAATGTAAAGCAAGTAAAGGAAAGAAAAGAAAGGAAAGAAAAGAACGGAAAGAAAAGAAAGGAAAAGAAAGGAAAAGAAAAAAGAAAAGAAAGAAAGTAAAGAAAAGAAACGGAAAGAAAGGAAAGGAAAAGAAAGAAAAACGAAAGGAATGAAAGGAAGGAAAAGACAACAAAAAAAAAAGAAAAGGAAAGAAAAGGATAGAATGGCAAAAGGAGAGCAACTAAAGGAACGAAAGGAAAGGACAGAAAGCAAAAAGGAAAACAAGTAAAGGAAGGCAAAGAAAGGAAGAAAAGAAAAAGAAAGGATAGGAAAGAAACGGAAGGAAAGAAAAGACAACAAAAAAGAAAAGAAAAGGAAAGAAAGGGATAGAAAAGAAAAAGGAAAGCAAGTAAGAAAAGAAAGGAAAGGATAGAAAGGAAAAGGAAATAAAGGATGGAACGGAAAGAAAAATAAAGAAAACAAAAGAAAGTAAAGGAGGGAAAGAAATGACAACAAAAAAAGAAAAGGAAAGAAAAAAATATAGAAAGGAAAATAAAAGAATGGAAAGAAAAGAAAGGAAAGAAATGAAAGGAAAGGAAAGGAAAGAAAGGGAAAGAAAAGAAACGAAAGGTAAGAAAAGAAAGGTAAGAAAAGATCTGAAAGAAAAGAAAGGAAAAGAAAAGGAAGGAAAAGAAAAGAAAGAAAAGAATGGAAAAGAAAAAAGGGAAGGAAAAGGAAGGAAAAGAAAACCAAAGAAATGGAAGAGAATATACGGGAAGTAAATGGAAAGAAAGCAGGGAAAGAAAGATTGTGAAGGAAGGGAAAGAAGAAAAAGGAAAAGAAAAGAAAGGAATGAAAGGAAAATGGAAAGCAAGTAAAGGAAAGAAAGGAAAGGAAAGAAAAGAACGGAAAGAAAAGAAAGGAAAAGAAAAAAGAAAAGAAAGAAAGTAAAGAAAAGAAACGGAAAGAAAGGAAAGGAAAAGAAAGAAAAAGGAAAGGAATGTAAGGAAGGAAAAGAAAGGATAAAAACGGAAAATAAATAATTGAAAAGAAAGTAAAAGAAAGAAGGGAAAGGAAAAGAAAGAAAGGAAAGAAAAGAAAGGAACGAAAGGAAAGGACAGAAAGCAAAAGGGAAAACAAGTAAAGGAAAGCAAAGAAAGGAAGAAAAGAAAAAGAAAGGATAGGAAACAAACGGAAGGAAAGAAAAGACAACAAAAAAGAAAAGAAAAGAATTGGAAAGAAAGGAAAGAAAAGACAACAAAAAAAGAAAAGAAAAGGAAAAAAAGTATAGAAAGGAAAATATAAGAATGGAAAGAAAAGAAAGGAAAGAAAAGAAAGGAAAGGAAAGGAAAAAAGGGAAGGAAAACAAAGGAAAGGAAAGAAAGGAAAGGAAAGACAGGAAAGGAAAGAAAGGATAGGAAAGAAAGGAATGAAAGGAAAAAGGAAAGCAAGTAAAGGAAAGAAAAGAACGGAAAGAAAAGAAAGGAAAAGAAAGGAAAAGAAAAAATAAAAGAAAGAAAGTTGTGAAAAGAAACAGAAAGAAAGGAAAGGAAAAGAAAGAAAAAGGAAAGGAAGGAAAAGAAAGGAAAAAACAGAAAAGAAAGAAAGGAAAAGAAAAGAAAGGAAAGTACAGAAAGCAAAATGGAAATCAAGAAAGGAAGGAAAGAAAAGAAAAAGAAAGGATAGGAAAAAAACGGAAGCAAAGAAAAGACAACAAAAAAAGAAAAGATTAGGAAAAAAGTATAGAAAGGAAAATAAAAGAATGGAAAGAACAGAAAGGAAAGAAAAGACAGGAAAGGAAAGGAAAGAAAGGGAAAGAGAAGAAAGGAAAGAAAAGAACTGAAAGAAAAGAAAGGAAAAGAAAAGGAAGTAAAAGAAAGAAAAGAAAGAAAAAGAAAGAAGGGAAAGGAAAAGGAAGGAAAAGAAAAACAATGAAATGGGTAGGGAATGTACGGGAAATAAATGGAAAGAAAGCAGGGAAAGAAAGATTGTGAAAGAAGGGAAAGAAGAGAAAGGAAAAGAAAAGAAAGGAATGAAAGGAAAAAGGAAAGCAAGTAAAGGAAAGAAAGGGAAAGGTAAGAACGGTTAGAAAAGAAAGGAAAAGAAAAAAGAAAAGAAAGAAAGTAAAGAAAAGAAACGGAAAGAAAGGAAAAGAAAAGAAAGAAAAAGGAAAGGAATGTAAGGAAGGAAAAGAAAGGAAAAAACGGAAAATAAATAAAGGAAAAGAAAGAAAAAGAAAGAAGGGAAAGGAAAAGAAAGAAAGGAAAGAAAAGAAAGGAAAGTACAGAAAGCAAAAAGGAAAACAAGAAAGGAAAAACGAAAAGAAAAAGAAAGGAAAGAAAAGAAACGGAAAGAAAGGAAAGAAAAGACAACAAAAAATGAAAAGAAAAGAAAGAAAAAGATAGAAAAGAAAAAGAAAGCAAGTAAAGAAAGGAAAGGAAAGGAAAGGAAAGGAAAGAAAGGGAACGAAATGAAAGGAAAGGTAAGAAAAGAAAAAGAAAGGATAGGAAAGAAACGGAAGGAAAGAAAAGACAACAAAAAAGAAAAGAAAAGGAAAGAAAGGGATAGAAAGGAAAAAGGAGAGCAAGTAAGAAAAGAAAGGAAAGGATAGAAAGGAAAAGGAAAGAAAGGAAGGAACGGAAAGAACTGAAAGAAAAGAAAGGAAAAGAATAGGACGGAAAAGAAAAGAAAGAAAAGAAAGGAAAAGAAAGAAGGGAAAGGAAAAGGAAGGAAAAGATAAACAAAGAAATGGAATGGAATGTACAGGAAATAAATGGAAAGAAAGCAGGGAAAGAAAGATTGTGAAAGAAGGGAAAGAAGTGAAAGGAAAAGAAAAGAAAGGAATGAAAGGAAAATGTAAAGCAAGTAAAGGAAAGAAAAGAAAGGAAAGAAAAGAACGGAAAGAAAAGAAAGGAAAAGAAAGGAAAAGAAAAAAGAAAAGAAAGAAAGTAAAGAAAAGAAACGGAAAGAAAGGAAAGGAAAAGAAAGAAAAACGAAAGGAATGAAAGGAAGGAAAAGACAACAAAAAAAAAGAAAAGGAAAGAAAAGGATAGAATGGCAAAAGGAGAGCAACTAAAGGAACGAAAGGAAAGGACAGAAAGCAAAAAGGAAAACAAGTAAAGGAAGGCAAAGAAAGGAAGAAAAGAAAAAGAAAGGATAGGAAAGAAACGGAAGGAAAGAAAAGACAACAAAAAAGAAAAGAAAAGGAAAGAAAGGGATAGAAAAGAAAAAGGAAAGCAAGTAAGAAAAGAAAGGAAAGGATAGAAAGGAAAAGGAAATAAAGGATGGAACGGAAAGAAAAATAAAGAAAACAAAAGAAAGTCAAGGAGGGAAAGAAATGACAACAAAAAAAGAAAAGGAAAGAAAAAAAATATAGAAAGGAAAATAAAAGAATGGAAAGAAAAGAAAGGAAAGAAATGAAAGGAAAGGAAAGGAAAGAAAGGGAAAGAAAAGAAACGAAAGGTAAGAAAAGAAAGGTAAGAAAAGATCTGAAAGAAAAGAAAGGAAAAGAAAAGGAAGGAAAAGAAAAGAAAGAAAAGAATGGAAAAGAAAAAAGGGAAGGAAAAGGAAGGAAAAGAAAACCAAAGAAATGGAAGAGAATATACGGGAAGTAAATGGAAAGAAAGCAGGGAAAGAAAGATTGTGAAGGAAGGGAAAGAAGAAAAAGGAAAAGAAAAGAAAGGAATGAAAGGAAAATGGAAAGCAAGTAAAGGAAAGAAAGGAAAGGAAAGAAAAGAACGGAAAGAAAAGAAAGGAAAAGAAAAAAGAAAAGAAAGAAAGTAAAGAAAAGAAACGGAAAGAAAGGAAAGGAAAAGAAAGAAAAAGGAAAGGAATGTAAGGAAGGAAAAGAAAGGAAAAAAACGGAAAATAAATAATTGAAAAGAAAGTAAAAGAAAGAAGGGAAAGGAAAAGAAAGAAAGGAAAGAAAAGAAAGGAACGAAAGGAAAGGACAGAAAGCAAAAGGGAAAACAAGTAAAGGAAAGCAAAGAAAGGAAGAAAAGAAAAAGAAAGGATAGGAAACAAACGGAAGGAAAGAAAAGACAACAAAAAAGAAAAGAAAAGAATTGGAAAGAAAGGAAAGAAAAGACAACAAAAAAAGAAAAGAAAAGGAAAAAAGTATAGAAAGGAAAATATAAGAATGGAAAGAAAAGAAAGGAAAGAAAAGAAAGGAAAGGAAAGGAAAAAAAGGGAAGGAAAACAAAGGGAAGGAAAGAAAGGAAAGGAAAGACAGGAAAGGAAAGAAAGGATAGGAAAGAAAGGAATGAAAGAAAAAAGGAAAGCAAGTAAAGGAAAGAAAAGAACGGAAAGAAAAGAAAGGAAAAGAAAGGAAAAGAAAAAATAAAAGAAAGAAAGTTGTGAAAAGAAACAGAAAGAAAGGAAAGGAAAAGAAAGAAAAAGGAAAGGAAGGAAAAGAAAGGAAAAAACAGAAAAGAAAGAAAGGAAAAGAAAAGAAAGGAAAGTACAGAAAGCAAAATGGAAATCAAGAAAGGAAGGAAAGAAAAGAAAAAGAAAGGATAGGAAAAAAACGGAAGCAAAGAAAAGACAACAAAAAAAGAAAAGATTAGGAAAAAAGTATAGAAAGGAAAATAAAAGAATGGAAAGAACAGAAAGGAAAGAAAAGACAGGAAAGGAAAGGAAAGAAAGGGAAAGAGAAGAAAGGAAAGAAAAGAACTGAAAGAAAAGAAAGGAAAAGAAAAGGAAGTAAAAGAAAGAAAAGAAAGAAAAAGAAAGAAGGGAAAGGAAAAGGAAGGAAAAGAAAAACAATGAAATGGGTAGGGAATGTACGGGAAATAAATGGAAAGAAAGCAGGGAAAGAAAGATTGTGAAAGAAGGGAAAGAAGAGAAAGGAAAAGAAAAGAAAGGAATGAAAGGAAAAAGGAAAGCAAGTAAAGGAAAGAAAGGGAAAGGTAAGAACGGTTAGAAAAGAAAGGAAAAGAAAAAAGAAAAGAAAGAAAGTAAAGAAAAGAAACGGAAAGAAAGGAAAAGAAAAGAAAGAAAAAGGAAAGGAATGTAAGGAAGGAAAAGAAAGGAAAAAACGGAAAATAAATAAAGGAAAAGAAAGAAAAAGAAAGAAGGGAAAGGAAAAGAAAGAAAGGAAAGAAAAGAAAGGAAAGTACAGAAAGCAAAAAGGAAAACAAGAAAGGAAAAACGAAAAGAAAAAGAAAGGAAAGAAAAGAAACGGAAAGAAAGGAAAGAAAAGACAACAAAAAATGAAAAGAAAAGAAAGAAAAAGATAGAAAAGAAAAAGAAAGCAAGTAAAGAAAGGAAAGGAAAGGAAAGGAAAGGAAAGAAAGGGAACGAAATGAAAGGAAAGGTAAGAAAAGAAAAAGAAAGGATAGGAAAGAAACGGAAGGAAAGAAAAGACAACAAAAAAGAAAAGAAAAGGAAAGAAAGGGATAGAAAGGAAAAAGGAGAGCAAGTAAGAAAAGAAAGGAAAGGATAGAAAGGAAAAGGAAAGAAAGGAAGGAACGGAAAGAACTGAAAGAAAAGAAAGGAAAAGAATAGGACGGAAAAGAAAAGAAAGAAAAGAAAGGAAAAGAAAGAAGGGAAAGGAAAAGGAAGGAAAAGATAAACAAAGAAATGGAATGGAATGTACAGGAAATAAATGGAAAGAAAGCAGGGAAAGAAAGATTGTGAAAGAAGGGAAAGAAGTGAAAGGAAAAGAAAAGAAAGGAATGAAAGGAAAATGTAAAGCAAGTAAAGGAAAGAAAAGAAAGGAAAGAAAAGAACGGAAAGAAAAGAAAGGAAAAGAAAGGAAAAGAAAAAAGAAAAGAAAGAAAGTAAAGAAAAGAAACGGAAAGAAAGGAAAGGAAAAGAAAGAAAAACGAAAGGAATGAAAGGAAGGAAAAGACAACAAAAAAAAAAGAAAAGGAAAGAAAAGGATAGAATGGCAAAAGGAGAGCAACTAAAGGAACGAAAGGAAAGGACAGAAAGCAAAAAGGAAAACAAGTAAAGGAAGGCAAAGAAAGGAAGAAAAGAAAAAGAAAGGATAGGAAAGAAACGGAAGGAAAGAAAAGACAACAAAAAAGAAAAGAAAAGGAAAGAAAGGGATAGAAAAGAAAAAGGAAAGCAAGTAAGAAAAGAAAGGAAAGGATAGAAAGGAAAAGGAAATAAAGGATGGAACGGAAAGAAAAATAAAGAAAACAAAAGAAAGTAAAGGAGGGAAAGAAATGACAACAAAAAAAGAAAAGGAAAGAAAAAAATATAGAAAGGAAAATAAAAGAATGGAAAGAAAAGAAAGGAAAGAAATGAAAGGAAAGGAAAGGAAAGAAAGGGAAAGAAAAGAAACGAAAGGTAAGAAAAGAAAGGTAAGAAAAGATCTGAAAGAAAAGAAAGGAAAAGAAAAGGAAGGAAAAGAAAAGAAAGAAAAGAATGGAAAAGAAAAAAGGGAAGGAAAAGGAAGGAAAAGAAAACCAAAGAAATGGAAGAGAATATACGGGAAGTAAATGGAAAGAAAGCAGGGAAAGAAAGATTGTGAAGGAAGGGAAAGAAGAAAAAGGAAAAGAAAAGAAAGGAATGAAAGGAAAATGGAAAGCAAGTAAAGGAAAGAAAGGAAAGGAAAGAAAAGAACGGAAAGAAAAGAAAGGAAAAGAAAAAAGAAAAGAAAGAAAGTAAAGAAAAGAAACGGAAAGAAAGGAAAGGAAAAGAAAGAAAAAGGAAAGGAATGTTAGGAAGGAAAAGAAAGGAAAAAAACGGAAAATAAATAATTGAAAAGAAAGTAAAAGAAAGAAGGGAAAGGAAAAGAAAGAAAGGAAAGAAAAGAAAGGAACGAAAGGAAAGGACAGAAAGCAAAAGGGAAAACAAGTAAAGGAAAGCAAAGAAAGGAAGAAAAGAAAAAGAAAGGATAGGAAACAAACGGAAGGAAAGAAAAGACAACAAAAAAGAAAAGAAAAGAATTGGAAAGAAAGGAAAGAAAAGACAACAAAAAAAGAAAAGAAAAGGAAAAAAAGTATAGAAAGGAAAATATAAGAATGGAAAGAAAAGAAAGGAAAGAAAAGAAAGGAAAGGAAAGGAAAAAAAGGGAAGGAAAACAAAGGAAAGGAAAGAAAGGAAAGGAAAGACAGGAAAGGAAAGAAAGGATAGGAAAGAAAGGAATGAAAGGAAAAAGGAAAGCAAGTAAAGGAAAGAAAAGAACGGAAAGAAAAGAAAGGAAAAGAAAGGAAAAGAAAAAATAAAAGAAAGAAAGTTGTGAAAAGAAACAGAAAGAAAGGAAAGGAAAAGAAAGAAAAAGGAAAGGAAGGAAAAGAAAGGAAAAAACAGAAAAGAAAGAAAGGAAAAGAAAAGAAAGGAAAGTACAGAAAGCAAAATGGAAATCAAGAAAGGAAGGAAAGAAAAGAAAAAGAAAGGAAAGAAAAGACAACAAAAAAAGAAAAGAAAAGGAAAGAAAAGGATAGAAAGGAAAAAAGAATGCAAGTAAAGAAAAGAAAGGAAAGGATAGAAAGGAAAAGGAAAGAAAGGAAAATAAAAGAATGGAAAGAAAAGAAAGGAAAGGAAAGAAAGGAAAGGAAAGGAAAGAAAGGGAAAGAAATGAAAGGAAAGGAAAGAAAGGAAAGGAAAGAAAGGAAAGGAAAGAAAGAAGTGAAAGGAAAAGGAAGGAAAAGAAAGAAGGGTAAGGAAAAGGAAGGGAAAAAAAAAGAAATGGAAGGGAATGTACGGGAAATAAATGGAAAGAAAGCAGGGAAAGAAAGATTGTGAAAGAAGGGAAAGAAGAGAAAGGAAAAGAAAAGAAAGGAATGAAAGGAAAATGGAAAGCAAGTAAAGGAAAGAAAAGAAAGGAAAGAAAAGAACGGAAAGAAATGAAAGGAAAAGAAAGGATAAGAAAAAGAAAGGAAAGAAAGTAAAGAAAAGAAACGGAAAGAAAGGAAATGAAAATAAAGAAAGGTAAAGAAAGTAAAAGAAAGAAGGGAAAGGAAAAGAATGAAAGGAAAGAAAAGAAAGGAAAGTAACGAAAGCAAAAAGGAAATCAAGAAAGGAAGGAACGAAAAGAAAAGAAACGAAAGAAAAGAAACGGAAAGAAAGGAAAGGATAGAAATCCTTTCCTTTCTTTTCTTACTTGCTTTCCTTTTTCCTTTCTATCCCTTTCTTTCCTTTTCTTTTCTTTTTTGTTGTCTTTTCTTTCCTTCCGTTTTTTTCCTATCCTTTCTTTTTCTTTTCTTTCTTTCTTTGCCTTCCTTTACTTGTTTTCCTTTTTGCTTTCTGTCCTTTCCTTTCGTTCCTTTCGTTGCTCTCCTTTTGCCATTCTATCCTTTTCTTTCCTTTTCTTTTTTTTCTTGTCTTTTCCTTCCTTTCTTTCATTTCTTTTCCTTTCTTTTCTTTCAGTTCTTTTCTTTCCTTTCTTTTCTTACCTTTCCTTTCTTTTCTTTCCCTTTCTTTCCTTTCCTTTCCTTTCTTTCCTTTCCTTTCTTTTCTTTCCATTCTCTTCTTTTCCTTTCTTTCCTTTTCCTTTCTATCCTTTCCTTTCTTTTCTTTACTTGCTTTCTTTTTCTTTTCTATCCTTTTTTTTTCATTTTTTGTTGTCTTTTCTTTCCTTTCTTTCCGTTTCTTTTCTTTCCTTTCTTTTTCTTTTCCTTTCCCTTCTTTCTTTTACTTTCTTTTCCTTTCTTTATTTTTCGTTTTTTCCTTTCTTTTCCTACCTTTCATTCCTTTTCTGTTTCTTTCTTTTCCTTTCCTTTCTTTCCGTTTCTTTTCTTTACTTTCTTTCTTTTCTTTTTTCTTTTCCTTTCATTTCTTTCCTTTCATTTCTTTACTCTCTTTCTTTTCATTTTTCTTTTCCTTCCTTTTCTTTCCGTTCTTTTCTTTCCTTACTTTTCTTTCTTTTACTTGATTTCCATTTTCCTTTCATTCCTTTCATTTCTTTTCCTTTCTCTTCTTTCCCTTCTTTCACAAACTTTCTTTCCCTGCTTTCCTTCCATTTATTTCCCGTACATTCCATTCCATTTCTTTGTTTTTCTTTTCCTTCCTTTTCCTTTCCCTTCTTTCTTTTCTTTACCTTTCATTATTTTCTTTTCCTTCCTTTTCTTTTCCTTTCTTTTCTTTCAGTTCTTTCCTTTCCTTTCTTTTGTTTCCATTCTTTTCTTTCCATTCTTTTATTTTCCTTTCTATACTTTTTTTTATTTTCTTTTCTTTTTTTGTTGTCTTTTCTTTCCTTTCCGTTTCTTTTGTAGTCTTTATTTTTCTTTCCGTTCCTTCCTTTCTTTGCTTTTCCTTTCTATCCTTTCCTTTCTTTTCTTACTTGCCTTCGTTTTTCCTTTCTATCCCTTTCTTTCCTTTTCTTTTCTTTTTTTGTTGTCTTTTCTTTCCTTCCGTTTCTTTCCTATCCTTTCTTTTTCTTTTCTTCCTTTCTATGCCTTCCTTTACTTGTTTTCCTTTTGGTTTCTGTATTTTCCTTTCTTTGCCTTCCTTTACTTGTTTTCCTTTTTCCTTTCTGTTGTTTCCTTTCTTTCCTTAACTTGCTTTCCTTTTGCCTTTCTATCCTTTTCTTTCCTTTTCTTTTCTTTTTTTTTGTCTTTTCTTTCTTGTCTTTCCATTTCTTTTCTTTCCTTTCCTTTTCTTTTCGTTCCTCCCTTTCTTTGCCTTCCTTTGTTTGTTTCCCTTTTTGCTTGGTGTCGTTTCCATTCTTTTCTTTCCTTTCCTTTCTTTTCTTTCCCTTTCTTTTTCTTTTCTTTCCCTTTCTTTCCTTTTCTTTCCTTTCTTTTCTTTCCTTTCTTTTCTTTCCATTCTTTTATTATCCTTTCTTTCCTTTCCCTTTCTTTCCTTTCCTTTCTTTCCTATCCTTTCTTTTCATTCCATTCTTTTATTTTCCGTTCTATACTTTTTTTCCTTTTCTTTTCATTTTTTGTTGTCTTTTCTTTCCTTTCTTTCCGTTTCTTTTGTTTTCTTTATTTTTCTTTCCGTTCCTTCCTTTCTTTCCTTTTCCTTTCTATCCTTTCCTTTCTTTTCTTACTTGCTTTCCTTTTTCCTTTCTATCCCTTTCTTCCTTTTCTTTTCTTATTTGTTGTCTTTTCTTTCCTTCCGTTTCTTTCCTATCCTTTCTTTTTCTTTTCTTCCTTTCTTTGCCTTCCTTTACTTGTTTTCTTTTTGGTTTCTGTATTTTCCTTTCTTTGCCTTCCTTTACTTGTTTTCCTTTTTCCTTTCTGTCGTTTCCTTTCTTTCCTTAACTTGCTTTTCATTTGCCTTTCTATCCTTTTCTTTCCTTTTCTTTTCTTTTCTTTTCTTTTCTTGTTGTCTTTTCTTTCCAGTCTTTCCGTTTCTTTTCTTTCCTTTCTTTTCCTTTTCGTTCCTTCCTTTCTTGATTTCCTTTTTGCTTTCTGTACTTTCCTTTCTTTTCTTTCCTTTCTTTCTTTTCCTTTCCCTTCTTTCTTTTACTTTCTTTTCCTTTCCTTATTTTCAGTTTTTTCCTTTCTTTTCCTTCCTTTCATTCCTTTGCTTTTTCTTTCTTTTCCTTTGCTTTCTTTCCGTTTCTTTTCTTTTCTTTCTTTTCTTTTTTCTTTTCCTTTCTTTTCCATTCTTTTCTTTCCTATCTTTTCTTTCCCTTCTTTCTTTTACTTTCTTTTCCTTTCTTTATTTTCAGTTTTTTCCTTTCTTTGCCTTCCTTTCATTCCTTTCCTTTTTCTTTCTTTTCCTTTACTTTCTTGCCGTTTCTTTTCTTTACTTTCTTTCTTTTCTTTTCTGTTCCTTTCTTTTCTTTCCGTTCTTTTCTTTCCTTTCTTTTCTTTCCTTTACTTGCTTTCCATTTTCCTTTCATTCCTTTCTTTTCCTTTCCTTTCTCTTCTTTCCCTTCTTTCACAATCTTTCTTTCCCTGCTTTCTTTCCATTTATTTCCCGTACATTCCCTTCCATTTCTTTTTTTTCCTTCCTTTTCCTTACCCTTCTTTCTTTTCCTTCCTTTTCTTTCTTTTCTTTTCCTTCCTTTTCCTTTCACTTCTTTCTTTCCTTTCCTTTCTTTCCTTTCCTTTCTTTCCTTTCCTTTCATTTCTTTCCCTTTCTTTCCTTTCCTTTCCTTTCTTTCCTTTCCTTTCTTTTCTTTCCATTCTTTTATTTTCCTTTCTTTCCTTTTCCTTTCTATCCTTTCCTTTCTTTTCTTTACTTGCATTCTTTTTTCCTTTCTATCCTTTTCTTTCCTTTTCTTTTCTTTTTTTGTTGTCTTTTCTTTCCTTTCTTTTTCTTTTCTTTCCTTCCTTTCTTGATTTCCATTTTGCTTTCTGTACTTTCCTTTCTTTTTCTTTTCCTTTCTTTCTTTTCTGTTTTTTCCTTTCTTTTCCTTCCTTTCATTCCTTTCCTTTTTCTTTCTTTTCCTTTCCTTTCTTTCTGTTTCTTTCCGTTCTTTTCTTTCCTTTACTTGCTTTCCTTTTTCCTTTCATTCCTTTCTTTCCTATCCTTTCTTTCCTTTCCTGTCTTTCCTTTCCTTTCTTTCCTTTCCTTTGTTTTCCTTCCCTTTTTTTCCTTTCCTTACCTTTCTTTCCTTTCCTTTCTTTTCTTTCCATTCTTATATTTTCCATTCTATACTTTTTTTCCTTTCCTTTTCTTTTTTTGTTGTCTTTTCTTTCCTTTCTTTCCGTTTCTTTTGTTTTCTTTATTTTTCTTTCCGTTCGTTCCTTTCTTTCCTTTTCCTTTCTATCCTTTCCTTTCTTTTCTTACTTGCTTTCCTTTTTCCTTTCTATCCCTTTCTTTCCATTTCTTTTCTTTTCTTTTTTGTTGTCTTTTCTTTCCTTCCGTTTGTTTCCTATCCTTTCTTTTTCTTTTCTTCCTTTCTTTGCTTTCCTTTACTTGTTTTCCCTTTTGCTTTCTGTCCTTTCCTTTCGTTCCTTTACTTGCTTTCCTTTTGCCATTCTATCCTTTTCTTTCCTTTTCTTTTTTTGTTGTCTTTTCTTTCCTTTACTTGCTTTCCTTTTTCCTTTCATTCCTTTCTTTTCTTTTCCTTTCTCTTCTTTCCCTTCTTTCACAATCTTTCTTTCCCTGCTTTCTTTCCATTTATTTCCCGTACATTCCCTTCCATTTCTTTGTTTTTCTTTTCCTTCCTTTTCCTTTCCCTTCTTTCTTTTCCTTTCTTTTCTTTCAGTTCTATTCCTTCCTTTCTTTTCTTACCTTTCCTTTCTTTTATTTCCCTTTCTTT
This sequence comes from Chiloscyllium plagiosum, assembly GCF_037043375.1. Classification (NCBI taxonomy): domain Eukaryota; kingdom Metazoa; phylum Chordata; class Chondrichthyes; order Orectolobiformes; family Hemiscylliidae; genus Chiloscyllium; species Chiloscyllium plagiosum. Next base: position 57,733,424 of record NW_028270140.1, read on the forward strand.
CCTTTCATTTCCTTTCTTTTCTTTCCTTTCTTTTCTTTCCATTCTTTTATTTTCCTTTCTATACTTTTTTTCCTTTCCTTTTCTTTTTTTGTTGTCATTTCTTTCCCTTCTTTACTTTCATTTGTTTTGTTTATTTTTTTTTCCGTTCCTTCCTTTCTTTCCTTTTCCTTTCTATCCTTTCCTTTCTTTTCTTACTTGCTTTCCTTTTTCCTTTCTATCCCTTTCTTTCCTTTTCTTTTCTTTTTTTGTTGTCTTTTCTTTCCTTCCGTTTCTTTCCTATCCTTTCTTTTTCTTTTCTTCCTTTCTATGCCTTCCTTTACTTGTTTTCCTTTTGGTTTCTGTATTTTCCTTTCTTTGCCTTCCTTTACTTGTTTTCCTTTTTCCTTTCTGTTGTTTCCTTTCTTTCCTTACCTTGCTTTCCTTTTGCTTTTCTATCCTTTTCTTTCCTTTTCTTTACTTTTTTTGTTGTCTTTTCATTCTTGTCTTTCCGTTTCTTTTCTTTCCGTTCCTTTTCTTTTCGTTCCTCCCTTTCATTGCCTTCCTTTATTTGTTTTCCTTTTTGCTTTGTGTCGTTTCCATTCTTTTCTTTCCTTTCTTTTCTTTCCCTTTCTTTTTCTTTTCGTTCCCTTTCTTTCCTTTTCTTTCCTTTCTTTTCTTTCCTTTCTTTTATTTTCCTTTCTTTCCTTTCCCTTTCTTTCCTTTCCTTTCTTTCCTATCCTTTCTTTTCATTCCATTCTTTTATTTTCCTTTCTATACTTTTTTACTTTTCTTTTCATTTTTTGTTGTCTTTTCTTTCCTTTCTTTCCGTTTCTTTTGTTTTCTTTATTTTTCTTTCCGTTCCTTCCTTTCTTTCCTTTTCCTTTCAATCCTTTCCTTTCTTTTCTTACTTGCTTTCCTTTTTCCTTTCTATCCCTTTCTTTCTTTTCTTTTCTTATTTGTTGTCTTTTCTTTCCTTCCGTTTCTTTCCTATCCTTTCTTTTTCTTTTCTTCCTTTCTTTGCCTTCCTTTACTTGTTTTCCTTTTGGTTTCTGTATTTTCCTTTCTTTGCCTTCCTTTACTTGTTTTCCTTTTTCCTTTCTGTTGTTTCCTTTCATTCCTTAACTTGCTTTCCTTTTGCCTTTCTATCCTTTTCTTTCCTTTTCTTTTCTTTTTCGTTGTCTTTTCTTTCTTGTCTTTCCGTTTCTTTTCTTTCCGTTCCTTTTCTTTTCGTTCCTCCCTTTCATTGCCTTCCTTTATTTGTTTTCCTTTTTGCTTTGTGTCGTTTCCATTCTTTTCTTTCCTTTCCTTTCTTTTCTTTCCCTTTCTTTTTCTTTCCCTTTCTTTCCTTTTCTTTCCTTTCTTTTCTTTCCTTTCTTTTCTTTCCATTCTTTTATTTTCCTTTCTTTCCTTTCCCTTTCTTTCCTTTCCATTCTTTCCTATCCTTTCTTTTCATTCCATTATTTTATTTTCCTTTCTATACTTTTTTCCTTTTCTTTTCATTTTTTGTTGTCTTTTCTTTCCTTTCTTTCCGTTTCTTTTGTTTTCTTTATTTTTCTTTCCGTTCCTTCCTTTCTTTCCTTTTCCTTTCTATCCTTTCCTTTCTTTTATTACTTGCTTTCCTTTCTATCCCTTTCTTCCTTTTCTTTACTTATTTGTTGTCTTTTCTTACCTTCCGTTTCTTTCCTATCCTTTCTTTTTCTTTTCTTCCTTTCTTTGCCTTCCTTTACTTGTTTTCCTTTTGGTTTCTGTCGTTTCCTTTCTTGCCTTAACTTGCTTTTCATTTGCCTTTCTATCCTTTTCTTTCCTTTTCTTTTCTTTTCTTTTCTTGTTGTCTTTTCTTTCCAGTCTTTCCGTTTCTTTTCTTTCCTTTATTTTCCTTTTCGTTCCTTCCTTTCTTGATTTCCTTTTTGCTTTCTGTACTTTCCTTTCTTTTCTTTCCTTTCTTTCCTTTCCTTTCCATTCTTTCTTTTACTTTCTTTTCCTTTCCTGATTTTCAGTTTTTTCCTTTCTTTTCCTTCCTTTCATTCCTTTGCTTTTTCTTTTCCTTTGCTTTCTTTCCGTTTCTTTTCTTTACTTTCTTTCTTTTCTTTTTTCTTTTCCTTTCTTTTCCATTCTTTTCTTTCCTATCTTTTCTTTCCCTTCTTTCTTTTACTTTCTTTTCCTTTCTTTATTTTCAGTTTTTTCCTTTCTTTGCCTTCCTTTCATTCCATAACTTCTTCTTTCTTTTCCTTTACTTTCTTGCCGTTTCTTTTCTTTACTTTCTTTCTTTTCTTTTTTCTTTTCCTTTCTTTTCCTTTCTTTTCTTTCCATTCTTTTATTTTCCTTTCTATACTTTTTTCCTTTTCTTTTCTTTTTTTGTTGTCTTTTCTTTCCTTTCTTTCCGTTTCTTTCGTTTCCTTTATTTTTCTTTCCGTTCCTTCCTTTCTTTCCTTTTCCTTTCTATCATTTCCTTTCTTTTCTTACTTGCTTTCCTTTTTCCTTTCTATCCCTTTCTTTCCTTTTCTTTTCTTTTTTTGTTGTCTTTTCTTTCCTTCCGTTTCTTTCCTATCCTTTCTTTTTCTTTTCTTCCTTTCTATGCCTTCCTTTACTTGTTTTCCTTTTGGTTTCTATATTTTCCTTTCTTTGCCTTCCTTTACTTGTTTTCCTTTTTCCTTTCTGTTGTTTCCTTTCTTTCCTTACCTTGCTTTCCTTTTGCTTTTCTATCCTTTTCTTTCCTTTTCTTTTCTTTTTTTATTGTCTTTTCTTTCTTGTCTTTCCGTTTCTTTTCTTTCCGTTCCTTTTCTTTTCGTTCCTCACTTTCATTGCCTTCCTTTATTTGTTTTCCTTTTTGCTTTGTGTCGTTTCCATTCTTTTCTTTCCTTTCCTTTCTTTTCTTTCCCTTTCTTTTTCTTTTCTTTCCCTTTCTTTCCTTTTCTTTCCTTTCTTTTCTTTCCTTTCTTTTCTTTCCATTCTTTTATTTTCCTTTCTTTCCTTTCCCTTTCTTTCCTTTCCTTTCTTTCCTATCCTTTCTTTTCATTCCATTATTTTATTTTCCTTTCTATACTTTTTTCCTTTTCTTTTCATTTTTTGTTGTCTTTTCTTTCCTTTCTTTCCGTTTCTTTTGTTTTCTTTATTTTTCTTTCCGTTCCTTCCTTTCTTTCCTTTTCCTTTCTATCCTTTCCTTTCTTTTCTTACTTGCTTTCCTTTTTCCTTTCTATCCCTTTCTTCCTTTTCTTTTCTTATTTGTTGTCTTTTCTTTCCTTCCATTTCTTTCCTATCCTTTCTTTTTCTTTTCTTCCTTTCTTTGCCTTCCTTTACTTGTTTTCCTTTTGGTTTCTGTATTTTCCTTTCTTTGCCTTCCTTTACTTGTTTTCCTTTTTCCTTTCTGTTGTTTCCTTTCATTCCTTAACTTGCTTTCCTTTTGCCTTTCTATCCTTTTCTTTCCTTTTCTTTTCTTCTTTTGTTGTCTTTTCTTTCTTGTCTTTCCGTTTCTTTTCTTTCCTTTCCTTTTCTTTACGTTCCTCCCTTTCATTGCCTTCCTTTATTTGTTTTCCTTTTTGCTTTGTGTCGTTTCCATTCTTTTCTTTCCTTTCCTTTCTTTTCTTTCCCTTTCTTTTTCTTTTCTTTCCCTTTCTTTCCTTTTCTTTCCTTTCTTTTCCTTCCTTTCTTTTCTTTCCATTCTTTTATTTTCCTTTCTTTCCTTTCCCTTTCTTTCCTTTCCTTTCTTTCCTATCCTTTCATTTCATTCCATTATTTTTTTTTTCCTTTCTATACTTTTTTCCTTTTCTTTTCATTTTTTGTTGTCTTTTCTTTCCTTTCTTTCTGTTTCTTTTGTTTTCTTTATTTTTCTTTCCGTTCCTTCCTTTCTTTCCTTTTCCTTTCTATCCTTTCCTTTCTTTTCTTACTTGCTTTCCTTTTTCCTTTCTATCCCTTTCTTCCTTTTCTTTACTTATTTGTTGTCTTTTCTTACCTTCCGTTTCTTTCCTATCCTTTCTTTTTCTTTTCTTCCTTTCTTTGCCTTCCTTTACTTGTTTTCCTTTTGGTTTCTGTCGTTTCCTTTCTTTCCTTAACTTGCTTTTCATTTGCCTTTCTATCCTTTTCTTTCCTTTTCTTTTCTTTTCTTTTCTTGTTGTCTTTTCTTTCCAGTTTTTCCGTTTCTTTTCTTTCCTTTCTTTTCCTTTTCGTTCCTTCCTTTCTTGATTTCCTTTTTGCTTTCTGTACTTTCCTTTCTTTTCTTTCCTTTCTTTCTTTTCCTTTCCATTCTTTCTTTTACTTTCTTTTCCTTTCCTGATTTTCAGTTTTTTCCTTTCTTTTCCTTCCTTTCGTTCCTTTGCTTTTTCTTTTCCTTTGCTTTCTTTCCGTTTCTTTTCTTTACTTTCTTTCTTTTCTTTTTTCTTTTCCTTTCTTTTCCATTCTTTTCTTTCCTATCTTTTCTTTCCCTTCTTTCTTTTACTTTCTTTTCCTTTCTTTATTTTCAGTTTTTTCCTTTCTTTGCCTTCCTTTCATTCCATAACTTCTTCTTTCTTTTCCTTTACTTTCTTGCCGTTTCTTTTCTTTACTTTCTTTCTTTTCTTTTTTCTTTTCCTTTCTTTTCCTTTCTTTTCTTTCCGTTCTTTTCTTTTCTTTCCCTTTCTTTCCTTTCCTTTCTTTCCTTTCCTTTCTTTTCTTTCCATTCTTTTATTTTCCTTTCTATACTTTTTTCCTTTTCTTTTCTTTTTTTGTTGTCTTTTCTTTCCTTTCTTTCCGTTTCTTTCGTTTCCTTTATTTTTCTTTCCGTTCCTTCCTTTCTTTCCTTTTCCTTTCTATCATTTCCTTTCTTTTCTTACTTGCTTTCCTTTTTCCTTTCTATCCCTTTCTTTCCTTTTCTTTTCTTTTTTTGTTGTCTTTTCTTTCCTTCCGTTTCTTTCCTATCCTTTCTTTTTCTTTTCTTCCTTTCTATGCCTTCCTTTACTTGTTTTCCTTTTGGTTTCTATATTTTCCTTTCTTTGCCTTCCTTTACTTGTTTTCCTTTTTCCTTTCTGTTGTTTCCTTTCTTTCCTTACCTTGCTTTCCTTTTGCTTTTCTATCCTTTTCTTTCCTTTTCTTTTCTTTTTTTATTGTCTTTTCTTTCTTGTCTTTCCGTTTCTTTTCTTTCCGTTCCTTTTCTTTTCGTTCCTCACTTTCATTGCCTTCCTTTATTTGTTTTCCTTTTTGCTTTGTGTCGTTTCCATTCTTTTCTTTCCTTTCCTTTCTTTTCTTTCCCTTTCTTTTTCTTTTCTTTCCCTTTCTTTCCTTTTCTTTCCTTTCTTTTCTTTCCTTTCTTTTCTTTCCATTCTTTTATTTTCCTTTCTTTCCTTTCCCTTTCTTTCCTTTCCTTTCTTTCCTATCCTTTCTTTTCATTCCATTATTTTATTTTCCTTTCTATACTTTTTTCCTTTTCTTTTCATTTTTTGTTGTCTTTTCTTTCCTTTCTTTCCGTTTCTTTTGTTTTCTTTATTTTTCTTTCCGTTCCTTCCTTTCTTTCCTTTTCCTTTCTATCCTTTCCTTTCTTTTCTTACTTGCTTTCCTTTTTCCTTTCTATCCCTTTCTTCCTTTTCTTTTCTTATTTGTTGTCTTTTCTTTCCTTCCATTTCTTTCCTATCCTTTCTTTTTCTTTTCTTCCTTTCTTTGCCTTCCTTTACTTGTTTTCCTTTTGGTTTCTGTATTTTCCTTTCTTTGCCTTCCTTTACTTGTTTTCCTTTTTCCTTTCTGTTGTTTCCTTTCATTCCTTAACTTGCTTTCCTTTTGCCTTTCTATCCTTTTCTTTCCTTTTCTTTTCTTCTTTTGTTGTCTTTTCTTTCTTGTCTTTCCGTTTCTTTTCTTTCCTTTCCTTTTCTTTACGTTCCTCCCTTTCATTGCCTTCCTTTATTTGTTTTCCTTTTTGCTTTGTGTCGTTTCCATTCTTTTCTTTCCTTTCCTTTCTTTTCTTTCCCTTTCTTTTTCTTTTCTTTCCCTTTCTTTCCTTTTCTTTCCTTTCTTTTCCTTCCTTTCTTTTCTTTCCATTCTTTTATTTTCCTTTCTTTCCTTTCCCTTTCTTTCCTTTCCTTTCTTTCCTATCCTTTCTTTTCATTCCATTATTTTTTTTTCCTTTCTATACTTTTTTCCTTTTCTTTTCATTTTTTGTTGTCTTTTCTTTCCTTTCTTTCTGTTTCTTTTGTTTTCTTTATTTTTCTTTCCGTTCCTTCCTTACTTTCCTTTTCCTTTCTATCCTTTCCTTTCTTTTCTTACTTGCTTTCCTTTTTCCTTTCTATCCCTTTCTTCCTTTTCTTTACTTATTTGTTGTCTTTTCTTACCTTCCGTTTCTTTCCTATCCTTTCTTTTTCTTTTCTTCCTTTCTTTGCCTTCCTTTACTTGTTTTCCTTTTGGTTTCTGTCGTTTCCTTTCTTTCCTTAACTTGCTTTTCATTTGCCTTTCTATCCTTTTCTTTCCTTTTCTTTTCTTTTCTTTTCTTGTTGTCTTTTCTTTCCAGTTTTTCCGTTTCTTTTCTTTCCTTTCTTTTCCTTTTCGTTCCTTCCTTTCTTGATTTCCTTTTTGCTTTCTGTACTTTCCTTTCTTTTCTTTCCTTTCTTTCTTTTCCTTTCCATTCTTTCTTTTACTTTCTTTTCCTTTCCTGATTTTCAGTTTTTTCCTTTCTTTTCCTTCCTTTCGTTCCTTTGCTTTTTCTTTTCCTTTGCTTTCTTTCCGTTTCTTTTCTTTACTTTCTTTCTTTTCTTTTTTCTTTTCCTTTCTTTTCCATTCTTTTCTTTCCTATCTTTTCTTTCCCTTCTTTCTTTTACTTTCTTTTCCTTTCTTTATTTTCAGTTTTTTCCTTTCTTTGCCTTCCTTTCATTCCATAACTTCTTCTTTCTTTTCCTTTACTTTCTTGCCGTTTCTTTTCATTACTTACTTTCTTTTCTTTTTTCTTTTCCTTTCTTTTCCTTTCTTTTCTTTCCGTTCTTTTCTTTTCTTTCCCTTTCTTTCCTTTCCTTTCTTTCCTTTCCTTTCTTTTCTTTCCATTCTTTTATTTTCCTTTCTATACTTTTTTCCTTTTCTTTTCTTTTTTTGTTGTCTTTTCTTTCCTTTCTTTCCGTTTCTTTCGTTTCCTTTATTTTTCTTTCCGTTCCTTCCTTTCTTTCCTTTTCCTTTCTATCATTTCCTTTCTTTTCTTACTTGCTTTCCTTTTTCCTTTCTATCCCTTTCTTTCCTTTTCTTTTCTTTTTTTGTTGTCTTTTCTTTCCTTCCGTTTCTTTCCTATCCTTTCTTTTTCTTTTCTTCCTTTCTATGCCTTCCTTTACTTGTTTTCCTTTTGGTTTCTATATTTTCCTTTCTTTGCCTTCCTTTACTTGTTTTCCTTTTTCCTTTCTGTTGTTTCCTTTCTTTCCTTACCTTGCTTTCCTTTTGCTTTTCTATCCTTTTCTTTCCTTTTCTTTTCTTTTTTTATTGTCTTTTCTTTCTTGTCTTTCCGTTTCTTTTCTTTCCGTTCCTTTTCTTTTCGTTCCTCACTTTCATTGCCTTCCTTTATTTGTTTTCCTTTTTGCTTTGTGTCGTTTCCATTCTTTTCTTTCCTTTCCTTTCTTTTCTTTCCCTTTCTTTTTCTTTTCTTTCCCTTTCTTTCCTTTTCTTTCCTTTCTTTTCTTTCCTTTCTTTTCTTTCCATTCTTTTATTTTCCTTTCTTTCCTTTCCCTTTCTTTCCTTTCCTTTCTTTCCTATCCTTTCTTTTCATTCCATTATTTTATTTTCCTTTCTATACTTTTTTCCTTTTCTTTTCATTTTTTGTTGTCTTTTCTTTCCTTTCTTTCCGTTTCTTTTGTTTTCTTTATTTTTCTTTCCGTTCCTTCCTTTCTTTCCTTTTCCTTTCTATCCTTTCCTTTCTTTTCTTACTTGCTTTCCTTTTTCCTTTCTATCCCTTTCTTCCTTTTCTTTTCTTATTTGTTGTCTTTTCTTTCCTTCCATTTCTTTCCTATCCTTTCTTTTTCTTTTCTTCCTTTCTTTGCCTTCCTTTACTTGTTTTCCTTTTGGTTTCTGTATTTTCCTTTCTTTGCCTTCCTTTACTTGTTTTCCTTTTTCCTTTCTGTTGTTTCCTTTCATTCCTTAACTTGCTTTCCTTTTGCCTTTCTATCCTTTTCTTTCCTTTTCTTTTCTTCTTTTGTTGTCTTTTCTTTCTTGTCTTTCCGTTTCTTTTCTTTCCTTTCCTTTTCTTTACGTTCCTCCCTTTCATTGCCTTCCTTTATTTGTTTTCCTTTTTGCTTTGTGTCGTTTCCATTCTTTTCTTTCCTTTCCTTTCTTTTCTTTCCCTTTCTTTTTCTTTTCTTTCCCTTTCTTTCCTTTTCTTTCCTTTCTTTTCCTTCCTTTCTTTTCTTTCCATTCTTTTATTTTCCTTTCTTTCCTTTCCCTTTCTTTCCTTTCCTTTCTTTCCTATCCTTTCTTTTCATTCCATTATTTTTTTTTCCTTTCTATACTTTTTTCCTTTTCTTTTCATTTTTTGTTGTCTTTTCTTTCCTTTCTTTCTGTTTCTTTTGTTTTCTTTATTTTTCTTTCCGTTCCTTCCTTTCTTTCCTTTTCCTTTCTATCCTTTCCTTTCTTTTCTTACTTGCTTTCCTTTTTCCTTTCTATCCCTTTCTTCCTTTTCTTTACTTATTTGTTGTCTTTTCTTACCTTCCGTTTCTTTCCTATCCTTTCTTTTTCTTTTCTTCCTTTCTTTGCCTTCCTTTACTTGTTTTCCTTTTGGTTTCTGTCGTTTCCTTTCTTTCCTTAACTTGCTTTTCATTTGCCTTTCTATCCTTTTCTTTCCTTTTCTTTTCTTTTCTTTTCTTTTCTTGTTGTCTTTTCTTTCCAGTTGTTCCGTTTCTTTTCTTTCCTTTCTTTTCCTTTTCGTTCCTTCCTTTCTTGATTTCCTTTTTGCTTTCTGTACTTTCCTTTCTTTTCTTTCCTTTCTTTCTTTTCCTTTCCATTCTTTCTTTTACTTTCTTTTCCTTTCCTGATTTTCAGTTTTTTCCTTTCTTTTCCTTCCTTTCGTTCCTTTGCTTTTTCTTTTCCTTTGCTTTCTTTCCGTTTCTTTTCTTTACTTTCTTTCTTTTCTTTTTTCTTTTCCTTTCTTTTCCATTCTTTTCTTTCCTATCTTTTCTTTCCCTTCTTTCTTTTACTTTCTTTTCCTTTCTTTATTTTCAGTTTTTTCCTTTCTTTGCCTTCCTTTCATTCCATAACTTCTTCTTTCTTTTCCTTTACTTTCTTGCCGTTTCTTTTCTTTACTTTCTTTCTTTTCTTTTTTCTTTTCCTTTCTTTTCCTTTCTTTTCTTTCCGTTCTTTTCTTTTCTTTCCCTTTCTTTCCTTTCCTTTCTTTCCTTTCCTTTCTTTTCTTTCCATTCTTTTATTTTCCTTTCTATACTTTTTTCCTTTTCTTTTCTTTTTTTGTTGTCTTTTCTTTCCTTTCTTTCCGTTTCTTTCGTTTCCTTTATTTTTCTTTCCGTTCCTTCCTTTCTTTCCTTTTCCTTTCTATCATTTCCTTTCTTTTCTTACTTGCTTTCCTTTTTCCTTTCTATCCCTTTCTTTCCTTTTCTTTTCTTTTTTTGTTGTCTTTTCTTTCCTTCCGTTTCTTTCCTATCCTTTCTTTTTCTTTTCTTCCTTTCTATGCCTTCCTTTACTTGTTTTCCTTTTGGTTTCTATATTTTCCTTTCTTTGCCTTCCTTTACTTGTTTTCCTTTTTCCTTTCTGTTGTTTCCTTTCTTTCCTTACCTTGCTTTCCTTTTGCTTTTCTATCCTTTTCTTTCCTTTTCTTTTCTTTTTTTATTGTCTTTTCTTTCTTGTCTTTCCGTTTCTTTTCTTTCCGTTCCTTTTCTTTTCGTTCCTCACTTTCATTGCCTTCCTTTATTTGTTTTCCTTTTTGCTTTGTGTCGTTTCCATTCTTTTCTTTCCTTTCCTTTCTTTTCTTTCCCTTTCTTTTTCTTTTCTTTCCCTTTCTTTCCTTTTCTTTCCTTTCTTTTCTTTCCTTTCTTTTCTTTCCATTCTTTTATTTTCCTTTCTTTCCTTTCCCTTTCTTTCCTTTCCTTTCTTTCCTATCCTTTCTTTTCATTCCATTATTTTATTTTCCTTTCTATACTTTTTTCCTTTTCTTTTCATTTTTTGTTGTCTTTTCTTTCCTTTCTTTCCGTTTCTTTTGTTTTCTTTATTTTTCTTTCCGTTCCTTCCTTTCTTTCCTTTTCCTTTCTATCCTTTCCTTTCTTTTCTTACTTGCTTTCCTTTTTCCTTTCTATCCCTTTCTTCCTTTTCTTTTCTTATTTGTTGTCTTTTCTTTCCTTCCATTTCTTTCCTATCCTTTCTTTTTCTTTTCTTCCTTTCTTTGCCTTCCTTTACTTGTTTTCCTTTTGGTTTCTGTATTTTCCTTTCTTTGCCTTCCTTTACTTGTTTTCCTTTTTCCTTTCTGTTGTTTCCTTTCATTCCTTAACTTGCTTTCCTTTTGCCTTTCTATCCTTTTCTTTCCTTTTCTTTTCTTCTTTTGTTGTCTTTTCTTTCTTGTCTTTCCGTTTCTTTTCTTTCCTTTCCTTTTCTTTACGTTCCTCCCTTTCATTGCCTTCCTTTATTTGTTTTCCTTTTTGCTTTGTGTCGTTTCCATTCTTTTCTTTCCTTTCCTTTCTTTTCTTTCCCTTTCTTTTTCTTTTCTTTCCCTTTCTTTCCTTTTCTTTCCTTTCTTTTCCTTCCTTTCTTTTCTTTCCATTCTTTTATTTTCCTTTCTTTCCTTTCCCTTTCTTTCCTTTCCTTTCTTTCCTATCCTTTCTTTTCATTCCATTATTTTTTTTTCCTTTCTATACTTTTTTCCTTTTCTTTTCATTTTTTGTTGTCTTTTCTTTCCTTTCTTTCTGTTTCTTTTGTTTTCTTTATTTTTCTTTCCGTTCCTTCCTTTCTTTCCTTTTCCTTTCTATCCTTTCCTTTCTTTTCTTACTTGCTTTCCTTTTTCCTTTCTATCCCTTTCTTCCTTTTCTTTACTTATTTGTTGTCTTTTCTTACCTTCCGTTTCTTTCCTATCCTTTCTTTTTCTTTTCTTCCTTTCTTTGCCTTCCTTTACTTGTTTTCCTTTTGGTTTCTGTCGTTTCCTTTCTTTCCTTAACTTGCTTTTCATTTGCCTTTCTATCCTTTTCTTTCCTTTTCTTTTCTTTTCTTTTCTTTTCTTGTTGTCTTTTCTTTCCAGTTGTTCCGTTTCTTTTCTTTCCTTTCTTTTCCTTTTCGTTCCTTCCTTTCTTGATTTCCTTTTTGCTTTCTGTACTTTCCTTTCTTTTCTTTCCTTTCTTTCTTTTCCTTTCCATTCTTTCTTTTACTTTCTTTTCCTTTCCTGATTTTCAGTTTTTTCCTTTCTTTTCCTTCCTTTCGTTCCTTTGCTTTTTCTTTTCCTTTGCTTTCTTTCCGTTTCTTTTCTTTACTTTCTTTCTTTTCTTTTTTCTTTTCCTTTCTTTTCCATTCTTTTCTTTCCTATCTTTTCTTTCCCTTCTTTCTTTTACTTTCTTTTCCTTTCTTTATTTTCAGTTTTTTCCTTTCTTTGCCTTCCTTTCATTCCATAACTTCTTCTTTCTTTTCCTTTACTTTCTTGCCGTTTCTTTTCTTTACTTTCTTTCTTTTCTTTTTTCTTTTCCTTTCTTTTCCTTTCTTTTCTTTCCGTTCTTTTCTTTTCTTTCCCTTTCTTTCCTTTCCTTTCTTTCCTTTCCTTTCTTTTCTTTCCATTCTTTTATTTTCCTTTCTATACTTTTTTCCTTTTCTTTTCTTTTTTTGTTGTCTTTTCTTTCCTTTCTTTCCGTTTCTTTCGTTTCCTTTATTTTTCTTTCCGTTCCTTCCTTTCTTTCCTTTTCCTTTCTATCATTTCCTTTCTTTTCTTACTTGCTTTCCTTTTTCCTTTCTATCCCTTTCTTTCCTTTTCTTTTCTTTTTTTGTTGTCTTTTCTTTCCTTCCGTTTCTTTCCTATCCTTTCTTTTTCTTTTCTTCCTTTCTATGCCTTCCTTTACTTGTTTTCCTTTTGGTTTCTATATTTTCCTTTCTTTGCCTTCCTTTACTTGTTTTCCTTTTTCCTTTCTGTTGTTTCCTTTCTTTCCTTACCTTGCTTTCCTTTTGCTTTTCTATCCTTTTCTTTCCTTTTCTTTTCTTTTTTTATTGTCTTTTCTTTCTTGTCTTTCCGTTTCTTTTCTTTCCGTTCCTTTTCTTTTCGTTCCTCACTTTCATTGCCTTCCTTTATTTGTTTTCCTTTTTGCTTTGTGTCGTTTCCATTCTTTTCTTTCCTTTCCTTTCTTTTCTTTCCCTTTCTTTTTCTTTTCTTTCCCTTTCTTTCCTTTTCTTTCCTTTCTTTTCTTTCCTTTCTTTTCTTTCCATTCTTTTATTTTCCTTTCTTTCCTTTCCCTTTCTTTCCTTTCCTTTCTTTCCTATCCTTTCTTTTCATTCCATTATTTTATTTTCCTTTCTATACTTTTTTCCTTTTCTTTTCATTTTTTGTTGTCTTTTCTTTCCTTTCTTTCCGTTTCTTTTGTTTTCTTTATTTTTCTTTCCGTTCCTTCCTTTCTTTCCTTTTCCTTTCTATCCTTTCCTTTCTTTTCTTACTTGCTTTCCTTTTTCCTTTCTATCCCTTTCTTCCTTTTCTTTTCTTATTTGTTGTCTTTTCTTTCCTTCCATTTCTTTCCTATCCTTTCTTTTTCTTTTCTTCCTTTCTTTGCCTTCCTTTACTTGTTTTCCTTTTGGTTTCTGTATTTTCCTTTCTTTGCCTTCCTTTACTTGTTTTCCTTTTTCCTTTCTGTTGTTTCCTTTCATTCCTTAACTTGCTTTCCTTTTGCCTTTCTATCCTTTTCTTTCCTTTTCTTTTCTTCTTTTGTTGTCTTTTCTTTCTTGTCTTTCCGTTTCTTTTCTTTCCTTTCCTTTTCTTTACGTTCCTCCCTTTCATTGCCTTCCTTTATTTGTTTTCCTTTTTGCTTTGTGTCGTTTCCATTCTTTTCTTTCCTTTCCTTTCTTTTCTTTCCCTTTCTTTTTCTTTTCTTTCCCTTTCTTTCCTTTTCTTTCCTTTCTTTTCCTTCCTTTCTTTTCTTTCCATTCTTTTATTTTCCTTTCTTTCCTTTCCCTTTCTTTCCTTTCCTTTCTTTCCTATCCTTTCTTTTCATTCCATTATTTTTTTTTCCTTTCTATACTTTTTTCCTTTTCTTTTCATTTTTTGTTGTCTTTTCTTTCCTTTCTTTCTGTTTCTTTTGTTTTCTTTATTTTTCTTTCCGTTCCTTCCTTTCTTTCCTTTTCCTTTCTATCCTTTCCTTTCTTTTCTTACTTGCTTTCCTTTTTCCTTTCTATCCCTTTCTTCCTTTTCTTTACTTATTTGTTGTCTTTTCTTACCTTCCGTTTCTTTCCTATCCTTTCTTTTTCTTTTCTTCCTTTCTTTGCCTTCCTTTACTTGTTTTCCTTTTGGTTTCTGTCGTTTCCTTTCTTTCCTTAACTTGCTTTTCATTTGCCTTTCTATCCTTTTCTTTCCTTTTCTTTTCTTTTCTTTTCTTTTCTTGTTGTCTTTTCTTTCCAGTTGTTCCGTTTCTTTTCTTTCCTTTCTTTTCCTTTTCGTTCCTTCCTTTCTTGATTTCCTTTTTGCTTTCTGTACTTTCCTTTCTTTTCTTTCCTTTCTTTCTTTTCCTTTCCATTCTTTCTTTTACTTTCTTTTCCTTTCCTTATTTTCAGTTTTTTCCTTTCTTTTCCTTCCTTTCGTTCCTTTGCTTTTTCTTTTCCTTTGCTTTCTTTCCGTTTCTTTTCTTTACTTTCTTTCTTTTCTTTTTTCTTTTCCTTTCTTTTCCATTCTTTTCTTTCCTATCTTTTCTTTCCCTTCTTTCTTTTACTTTCTTTTCCTTTCTTTATTTTCAGTTTTTTCCTTTCTTTGCCTTCCTTTCATTCCATAACTTCTTCTTTCTTTTCCTTTACTTTCTTGCCGTTTCTTTTCTTTACTTTCTTTCTTTTCTTTTTTCTTTTCCTTTCTTTTCCTTTCTTTTCTTTCCGTTCTTTTCTTTTCTTTCCCTTTCTTTCCTTTCCTTTCTTTCCTTTCCTTTCTTTTCTTTCCATTCTTTTATTTTCCTTTCTATACTTTTTTCCTTTTCTTTTCTTTTTTTGTTGTCTTTTCTTTCCTTTCTTTCCGTTTCTTTCGTTTCCTTTATTTTTCTTTCCGTTCCTTCCTTTCTTTCCTTTTCCTTTCTATCATTTCCTTTCTTTTCTTACTTGCTTTCCTTTTTCCTTTCTATCCCTTTCTTTCCTTTTCTTTTCTTTTTTTGTTGTCTTTTCTTTCCTTCCGTTTCTTTCCTATCCTTTCTTTTTCTTTTCTTCCTTTCTATGCCTTCCTTTACTTGTTTTCCTTTTGGTTTCTATATTTTCCTTTCTTTGCCTTCCTTTACTTGTTTTCCTTTTTCCTTTCTGTTGTTTCCTTTCTTTCCTTACCTTGCTTTCCTTTTGCTTTTCTATCCTTTTCTTTCCTTTTCTTTTCTTTTTTTATTGTCTTTTCTTTCTTGTCTTTCCGTTTCTTTTCTTTCCGTTCCTTTTCTTTTCGTTCCTCACTTTCATTGCCTTCCTTTATTTGTTTTCCTTTTTGCTTTGTGTCGTTTCCATTCTTTTCTTTCCTTTCCTTTCTTTTCTTTCCCTTTCTTTTTCTTTTCTTTCCCTTTCTTTCCTTTTCTTTCCTTTCTTTTCTTTCCTTTCTTTTCTTTCCATTCTTTTATTTTCCTTTCTTTCCTTTCCCTTTCTTTCCTTTCCTTTCTTTCCTATCCTTTCTTTTCATTCCATTATTTTATTTTCCTTTCTATACTTTTTTCCTTTTCTTTTCATTTTTTGTTGTCTTTTCTTTCCTTTCTTTCCGTTTCTTTTGTTTTCTTTATTTTTCTTTCCGTTCCTTCCTTTCTTTCCTTTTCCTTTCTATCCTTTCCTTTCTTTTCTTACTTGCTTTCCTTTTTCCTTTCTATCCCTTTCTTCCTTTTCTTTTCTTATTTGTTGTCTTTTCTTTCCTTCCATTTCTTTCCTATCCTTTCTTTTTCTTTTCTTCCTTTCTTTGCCTTCCTTTACTTGTTTTCCTTTTGGTTTCTGTATTTTCCTTTCTTTGCCTTCCTTTACTTGTTTTCCTTTTTCCTTTCTGTTGTTTCCTTTCATTCCTTAACTTGCTTTCCTTTTGCCTTTCTATCCTTTTCATTCCTTTTCTTTTCTTCTTTTGTTGTCTTTTCTTTCTTGTCTTTCCGTTTCTTTTCTTTCCTTTCCTTTTCTTTACGTTCCTCCCTTTCATTGCCTTCCTTTATTTGTTTTCCTTTTTGCTTTGTGTCGTTTCCATTCTTTTCTTTCCTTTCCTTTCTTTTCTTTCCCTTTCTTTTTCTTTTCTTTCCCTTTCTTTCCTTTTCTTTCCTTTCTTTTCCTTCCTTTCTTTTCTTTCCATTCTTTTATTTTCCTTTCTTTCCTTTCCCTTTCTTTCCTTTCCTTTCTTTCCTATCCTTTCTTTTCATTCCATTATTTTTTTTTCCTTTCTATACTTTTTTCCTTTTCTTTTCATTTTTTGTTGTCTTTTCTTTCCTTTCTTTCTGTTTCTTTTGTTTTCTTTATTTTTCTTTCCGTTCCTTCCTTTCTTTCCTTTTCCTTTCTATCCTTTCCTTTCTTTTCTTACTTGCTTTCCTTTTTCCTTTCTATCCCTTTCTTCCTTTTCTTTACTTATTTGTTGTCTTTTCTTACCTTCCGTTTCTTTCCTATCCTTTCTTTTTCTTTTCTTCCTTTCTTTGCCTTCCTTTACTTGTTTTCCTTTTGGTTTCTGTCGTTTCCTTTCTTTCCTTAACTTGCTTTTCATTTGCCTTTCTATCCTTTTCTTTCCTTTTCTTTTCTTTTCTTTTCTTTTCTTGTTGTCTTTTCTTTCCAGTTTTTCCGTTTCTTTTCTTTCCTTTCTTTTCCTTTTCGTTCCTTCCTTTCTTGATTTCCTTTTTGCTTTCTGTACTTTCCTTTCTTTTCTTTCCTTTCTTTCTTTTCCTTTCCATTCTTTCTTTTACTTTCTTTTCCTTTCCTGATTTTCAGTTTTTTCCTTTCTTTTCCTTCCTTTCGTTCCTTTGCTTTTTCTTTTCCTTTGCTTTCTTTCCGTTTCTTTTCTTTACTTTCTTTCTTTTCTTTTTTCTTTTCCTTTCTTTTCCATTCTTTTCTTTCCTATCTTTTCTTTCCCTTCTTTCTTTTACTTTCTTTTCCTTTCTTTATTTTCAGTTTTTTCCTTTCTTTGCCTTCCTTTCATTCCATAACTTCTTCTTTCTTTTCCTTTACTTTCTTGCCGTTTCTTTTCTTTACTTTCTTTCTTTTCTTTTTTCTTTTCCTTTCTTTTCCTTTCTTTTCTTTCCGTTCTTTTCTTTTCTTTCCCTTTCTTTCCTTTCCTTTCTTTCCTTTCCTTTCTTTTCTTTCCATTCTTTTATTTTCCTTTCTATACTTTTTTCCTTTTCTTTTCTTTTTTTGTTGTCTTTTCTTTCCTTTCTTTCCGTTTCTTTCGTTTCCTTTATTTTTCTTTCCGTTCCTTCCTTTCTTTCCTTTTCCTTTCTATCATTTCCTTTCTTTTCTTACTTGCTTTCCTTTTTCCTTTCTATCCCTTTCTTTCCTTTTCTTTTCTTTTTTTGTTGTCTTTTCTTTCCTTCCGTTTCTTTCCTATCCTTTCTTTTTCTTTTCTTCCTTTCTATGCCTTCCTTTACTTGTTTTCCTTTTGGTTTCTATATTTTCCTTTCTTTGCCTTCCTTTACTTGTTTTCCTTTTTCCTTTCTGTTGTTTCCTTTCTTTCCTTACCTTGCTTTCCTTTTGCTTTTCTATCCTTTTATTTTCTTTTTTTATTGTCTTTTCTTTCTTGTCTTTCCGTTTCTTTTCTTTCCGTTCCTTTTCTTTTCGTTCCTCACTTTCATTGCCTTCCTTTATTTGTTTTCCTTTTTGCTTTGTGTCGTTTCCATTCTTTTCTTTCCTTTCCTTTCTTTTCTTTCCCTTTCTTTTTCTTTTCTTTCCCTTTCTTTCCTTTTCTTTCCTTTCTTTTCTTTCCTTTCTTTTCTTTCCATTCTTTTATTTTCCTTTCTTTCCTTTCCCTTTCTTTCCTTTCCTTTCTTTCCTATCCTTTCTTTTCATTCCATTATTTTATTTTCCTTTCTATACTTTTTTCCTTTTCTTTTCATTTTTTGTTGTCTTTTCTTTCCTTTCTTTCCGTTTCTTTTGTTTTCTTTATTTTTCTTTCCGTTCCTTCCTTTCTTTCCTTTTCCTTTCTATCCTTTCCTTTCTTTTCTTACTTGCTTTCCTTTTTCCTTTCTATCCCTTTCTTCCTTTTCTTTTCTTATTTGTTGTCTTTTCTTTCCTTCCATTTCTTTCCTATCCTTTCTTTTTCTTTTCTTCCTTTCTTTGCCTTCCTTTACTTGTTTTCCTTTTGGTTTCTGTATTTTCCTTTCTTTGCCTTCCTTTACTTGTTTTCCTTTTTCCTTTCTGTTGTTTCCTTTCATTCCTTAACTTGCTTTCCTTTTGCCTTTCTATCCTTTTCTTTCCTTTTCTTTTCTTCTTTTGTTGTCTTTTCTTTCTTGTCTTTCCGTTTCTTTTCTTTCCTTTCCTTTTCTTTACGTTCCTCCCTTTCATTGCCTTCCTTTATTTGTTTTCCTTTTTGCTTTGTGTCGTTTCCATTCTTTTCTTTCCTTTCCTTTCTTTTCTTTCCCTTTCTTTTTCTTTTCTTTCCCTTTCTTTCCTTTTCTTTCCTTTCTTTTCCTTCCTTTCTTTTCTTTCCATTCTTTTATTTTCCTTTCTTTCCTTTCCCTTTCTTTCCTTTCCTTTCTTTCCTATCCTTTCTTTTCATTCCATTATTTTTTTTTCCTTTCTATACTTTTTTCCTTTTCTTTTCATTTTTTGTTGTCTTTTCTTTCCTTTCTTTCTGTTTCTTTTGTTTTCTTTATTTTTCTTTCCGTTCCTTCCTTTCTTTCCTTTTCCTTTCTATCCTTTCCTTTCTTTTCTTACTTGCTTTCCTTTTTCCTTTCTATCCCTTTCTTCCTTTTCTTTACTTATTTGTTGTCTTTTCTTACCTTCCGTTTCTTTCCTATCCTTTCTTTTTCTTTTCTTCCTTTCTTTGCCTTCCTTTACTTGTTTTCCTTTTGGTTTCTGTCGTTTCCTTTCTTTCCTTAACTTGCTTTTCATTTGCCTTTCTATCCTTTTCTTTCCTTTTCTTTTCTTTTCTTTTCTTTTCTTGTTGTCTTTTCTTTCCAGTTGTTCCGTTTCTTTTCTTTCCTTTCTTTTCCTTTTCGTTCCTTCCTTTCTTGATTTCCTTTTTGCTTTCTGTACTTTCCTTTCTTTTCTTTCCTTTCTTTCTTTTCCTTTCCATTCTTTCTTTTACTTTCTTTTCCTTTCCTGATTTTCAGTTTTTTCCTTTCTTTTCCTTCCTTTCGTTCCTTTGCTTTTTCTTTTCCTTTGCTTTCTTTCCGTTTCTTTTCTTTACTTTCTTTCTTTTCTTTTTTCTTTTCCTTTCTTTTCCATTCTTTTCTTTCCTATCTTTTCTTTCCCTTCTTTCTTTTACTTTCTTTTCCTTTCTTTATTTTCAGTTTTTTCCTTTCTTTGCCTTCCTTTCATTCCATAACTTCTTCTTTCTTTTCCTTTACTTTCTTGCCGTTTCTTTTCTTTACTTTCTTTCTTTTCTTTTTTCTTTTCCTTTCTTTTCCTTTCTTTTCTTTCCGTTCTTTTCTTTTCTTTCCCTTTCTTTCCTTTCCTTTCTTTCCTTTCCTTTCTTTTCTTTCCATTCTTTTATTTTCCTTTCTATACTTTTTTCCTTTTCTTTTCTTTTTTTGTTGTCTTTTCTTTCCTTTCTTTCCGTTTCTTTCGTTTCCTTTATTTTTCTTTCCGTTCCTTCCTTTCTTTCCTTTTCCTTTCTATCATTTCCTTTCTTTTCTTACTTGCTTTCCTTTTTCCTTTCTATCCCTTTCTTTCCTTTTCTTTTCTTTTTTTGTTGTCTTTTCTTTCCTTCCGTTTCTTTCCTATCCTTTCTTTTTCTTTTCTTCCTTTCTATGCCTTCCTTTACTTGTTTTCCTTTTGGTTTCTATATTTTCCTTTCTTTGCCTTCCTTTACTTGTTTTCCTTTTTCCTTTCTGTTGTTTCCTTTCTTTCCTTACCTTGCTTTCCTTTTGCTTTTCTATCCTTTTCTTTCCTTTTCTTTTCTTTTTTTATTGTCTTTTCTTTCTTGTCTTTCCGTTTCTTTTCTTTCCGTTCCTTTTCTTTTCGTTCCTCACTTTCATTGCCTTCCTTTATTTGTTTTCCTTTTTGCTTTGTGTCGTTTCCATTCTTTTCTTTCCTTTCCTTTCTTTTCTTTCCCTTTCTTTTTCTTTTCTTTCCCTTTCTTTCCTTTTCTTTCCTTTCTTTTCTTTCCTTTCTTTTCTTTCCATTCTTTTATTTTCCTTTCTTTCCTTTCCCTTTCTTTCCTTTCCTTTCTTTCCTATCCTTTCTTTTCATTCCATTATTTTATTTTCCTTTCTATACTTTTTTCCTTTTCTTTTCATTTTTTGTTGTCTTTTCTTTCCTTTCTTTCCGTTTCTTTTGTTTTCTTTATTTTTCTTTCCGTTCCTTCCTTTCTTTCCTTTTCCTTTCTATCCTTTCCTTTCTTTTCTTACTTGCTTTCCTTTTTCCTTTCTATCCCTTTCTTCCTTTTCTTTTCTTATTTGTTGTCTTTTCTTTCCTTCCATTTCTTTCCTATCCTTTCTTTTTCTTTTCTTCCTTTCTTTGCCTTCCTTTACTTGTTTTCCTTTTGGTTTCTGTATTTTCCTTTCTTTGCCTTCCTTTACTTGTTTTCCTTTTTCCTTTCTGTTGTTTCCTTTCATTCCTTAACTTGCTTTCCTTTTGCCTTTCTATCCTTTTCTTTCCTTTTCTTTTCTTCTTTTGTTGTCTTTTCTTTCTTGTCTTTCCGTTTCTTTTCTTTCCTTTCCTTTTCTTTACGTTCCTCCCTTTCATTGCCTTCCTTTATTTGTTTTCCTTTTTGCTTTGTGTCGTTTCCATTCTTTTCATTCCTTTCCTTTCTTTTCTTTCCCTTTCTTTTTCTTTTCTTTCCCTTTCTTTCCTTTTCTTTCCTTTCTTTTCCTTCCTTTCTTTTCTTTCCATTCTTTTATTTTCCTTTCTTTCCTTTCCCTTTCTTTCCTTTCCTTTCTTTCCTATCCTTTCTTTTCATTCCATTATTTTTTTTTCCTTTCTATACTTTTTTCCTTTTCTTTTCATTTTTTGTTGTCTTTTCTTTCCTTTCTTTCTGTTTCTTTTGTTTTCTTTATTTTTCTTTCCGTTCCTTCCTTTCTTTCCTTTTCCTTTCTATCCTTTCCTTTCTTTTCTTACTTGCTTTCCTTTTTCCTTTCTATCCCTTTCTTCCTTTTCTTTACTTATTTGTTGTCTTTTCTTACCTTCCGTTTCTTTCCTATCCTTTCTTTTTCTTTTCTTCCTTTCTTTGCCTTCCTTTACTTGTTTTCCTTTTGGTTTCTGTCGTTTCCTTTCTTTCCTTAACTTGCTTTTCATTTGCCTTTCTATCCTTTTCTTTCCTTTTCTTTTCTTTTCTTTTCTTTTCTTGTTGTCTTTTCTTTCCAGTTGTTCCGTTTCTTTTCTTTCCTTTCTTTTCCTTTTCGTTCCTTCCTTTCTTGATTTCCTTTTTGCTTTCTGTACTTTCCTTTCTTTTCTTTCCTTTCTTTCTTTTCCTTTCCATTCTTTCTTTTACTTTCTTTTCCTTTCCTGATTTTCAGTTTTTTCCTTTCTTTTCCTTCCTTTCGTTCCTTTGCTTTTTCTTTTCCTTTGCTTTCTTTCCGTTTCTTTTCTTTACTTTCTTTCTTTTCTTTTTTCTTTTCCTTTCTTTTCCATTCTTTTCTTTCCTATCTTTTCTTTCCCTTCTTTCTTTTACTTTCTTTTCCTTTCTTTATTTTCAGTTTTTTCCTTTCTTTGCCTTCCTTTCATTCCATAACTTCTTCTTTCTTTTCCTTTACTTTCTTGCCGTTTCTTTTCTTTACTTTCTTTCTTTTCTTTTTTCTTTTCCTTTCTTTTCCTTTCTTTTCTTTCCGTTCTTTTCTTTTCTTTCCCTTTCTTTCCTTTCCTTTCTTTCCTTTCCTTTCTTTTCTTTCCATTCTTTTATTTTCCTTTCTATACTTTTTTCCTTTTCTTTTCTTTTTTTGTTGTCTTTTCTTTCCTTTCTTTCCGTTTCTTTCGTTTCCTTTATTTTTCTTTCCGTTCCTTCCTTTCTTTCCTTTTCCTTTCTATCATTTCCTTTCTTTTCTTACTTGCTTTCCTTTTTCCTTTCTATCCCTTTCTTTCCTTTTCTTTTCTTTTTTTGTTGTCTTTTCTTTCCTTCCGTTTCTTTCCTATCCTTTCTTTTTCTTTTCTTCCTTTCTATGCCTTCCTTTACTTGTTTTCCTTTTGGTTTCTATATTTTCCTTTCTTTGCCTTCCTTTACTTGTTTTCCTTTTTCCTTTCTGTTGTTTCCTTTCTTTCCTTACCTTGCTTTCCTTTTGCTTTTCTATCCTTTTCTTTCCTTTTCTTTTCTTTTTTTATTGTCTTTTCTTTCTTGTCTTTCCGTTTCTTTTCTTTCCGTTCCTTTTCTTTTCGTTCCTCACTTTCATTGCCTTCCTTTATTTGTTTTCCTTTTTGCTTTGTGTCGTTTCCATTCTTTTCTTTCCTTTCCTTTCTTTTCTTTCCCTTTCTTTTTCTTTTCTTTCCCTTTCTTTCCTTTTCTTTCCTTTCTTTTCTTTCCTTTCTTTTCTTTCCATTCTTTTATTTTCCTTTCTTTCCTTTCCCTTTCTTTCCTTTCCTTTCTTTCCTATCCTTTCTTTTCATTCCATTATTTTATTTTCCTTTCTATACTTTTTTCCTTTTCTTTTCATTTTTTGTTGTCTTTTCTTTCCTTTCTTTCCGTTTCTTTTGTTTTCTTTATTTTTCTTTCCGTTCCTTCCTTTCTTTCCTTTTCCTTTCTATCCTTTCCTTTCTTTTCTTACTTGCTTTCCTTTTTCCTTTCTATCCCTTTCTTCCTTTTCTTTTCTTATTTGTTGTCTTTTCTTTCCTTCCATTTCTTTCCTATCCTTTCTTTTTCTTTTCTTCCTTTCTTTGCCTTCCTTTACTTGTTTTCCTTTTGGTTTCTGTATTTTCCTTTCTTTGCCTTCCTTTACTTGTTTTCCTTTTTCCTTTCTGTTGTTTCCTTTCATTCCTTAACTTGCTTTCCTTTTGCCTTTCTATCCTTTTCATTCCTTTTCTTTTCTTCTTTTGTTGTCTTTTCTTTCTTGTCTTTCCGTTTCTTTTCTTTCCTTTCCTTTTCTTTACGTTCCTCCCTTTCATTGCCTTCCTTTATTTGTTTTCCTTTTTGCTTTGTGTCGTTTCCATTCTTTTCTTTCCTTTCCTTTCTTTTCTTTCCCTTTCTTTTTCTTTTCTTTCCCTTTCTTTCCTTTTCTTTCCTTTCTTTTCCTTCCTTTCTTTTCTTTCCATTCTTTTATTTTCCTTTCTTTCCTTTCCCTTTCTTTCCTTTCCTTTCTTTCCTATCCTTTCTTTTCATTCCATTATTTTTTTTTCCTTTCTATACTTTTTTCCTTTTCTTTTCATTTTTTGTTGTCTTTTCTTTCCTTTCTTTCTGTTTCTTTTGTTTTCTTTATTTTTCTTTCCGTTCCTTCCTTTCTTTCCTTTTCCTTTCTATCCTTTCCTTTCTTTTCTTACTTGCTTTCCTTTTTCCTTTCTATCCCTTTCTTCCTTTTCTTTACTTATTTGTTGTCTTTTCTTACCTTCCGTTTCTTTCCTATCCTTTCTTTTTCTTTTCTTCCTTTCTTTGCCTTCCTTTACTTGTTTTCCTTTTGGTTTCTGTCGTTTCCTTTCTTTCCTTAACTTGCTTTTCATTTGCCTTTCTATCCTTTTCTTTCCTTTTCTTTTCTTTTCTTTTCTTTTCTTGTTGTCTTTTCTTTCCAGTTGTTCCGTTTCTTTTCTTTCCTTTCTTTTCCTTTTCGTTCCTTCCTTTCTTGATTTCCTTTTTGCTTTCTGTACTTTCCTTTCTTTTCTTTCCTTTCTTTCTTTTCCTTTCCATTCTTTCTTTTACTTTCTTTTCCTTTCCTGATTTTCAGTTTTTTCCTTTCTTTTCCTTCCTTTCGTTCCTT
The DNA here is from genome assembly GCF_037043375.1 of Chiloscyllium plagiosum. Taxonomy (NCBI): domain Eukaryota; kingdom Metazoa; phylum Chordata; class Chondrichthyes; order Orectolobiformes; family Hemiscylliidae; genus Chiloscyllium; species Chiloscyllium plagiosum. Next base: position 57,756,466 of record NW_028270140.1, read on the forward strand.
TGCTTTTTCTTTTCCTTTGCTTTCTTTCCGTTTCTTTTCTTTACTTTCTTTCTTTTCTTTTTTCTTTTCCTTTCTTTTCCATTCTTTTCTTTCCTATCTTTTCTTTCCCTTCTTTCTTTTACTTTCTTTTCCTTTCTTTATTTTCAGTTTTTTCCTTTCTTTGCCTTCCTTTCATTCCATAACTTCTTCTTTCTTTTCCTTTACTTTCTTGCCGTTTCTTTTCTTTACTTTCTTTCTTTTCTTTTTTCTTTTCCTTTCTTTTCCTTTCTTTTCTTTCCGTTCTTTTCTTTTCTTTCCCTTTCTTTCCTTTCCTTTCTTTCCTTTCCTTTCTTTTCTTTCCATTCTTTTATTTTCCTTTCTATACTTTTTTCCTTTTCTTTTCTTTTTTTGTTGTCTTTTCTTTCCTTTCTTTCCGTTTCTTTCGTTTCCTTTATTTTTCTTTCCGTTCCTTCCTTTCTTTCCTTTTCCTTTCTATCATTTCCTTTCTTTTCTTACTTGCTTTCCTTTTTCCTTTCTATCCCTTTCTTTCCTTTTCTTTTCTTTTTTTGTTGTCTTTTCTTTCCTTCCGTTTCTTTCCTATCCTTTCTTTTTCTTTTCTTCCTTTCTATGCCTTCCTTTACTTGTTTTCCTTTTGGTTTCTATATTTTCCTTTCTTTGCCTTCCTTTACTTGTTTTCCTTTTTCCTTTCTGTTGTTTCCTTTCTTTCCTTACCTTGCTTTCCTTTTGCTTTTCTATCCTTTTCTTTCCTTTTCTTTTCTTTTTTTATTGTCTTTTCTTTCTTGTCTTTCCGTTTCTTTTCTTTCCGTTCCTTTTCTTTTCGTTCCTCACTTTCATTGCCTTCCTTTATTTGTTTTCCTTTTTGCTTTGTGTCGTTTCCATTCTTTTCTTTCCTTTCCTTTCTTTTCTTTCCCTTTCTTTTTCTTTTCTTTCCCTTTCTTTCCTTTTCTTTCCTTTCTTTTCTTTCCTTTCTTTTCTTTCCATTCTTTTATTTTCCTTTCTTTCCTTTCCCTTTCTTTCCTTTCCTTTCTTTCCTATCCTTTCTTTTCATTCCATTATTTTATTTTCCTTTCTATACTTTTTTCCTTTTCTTTTCATTTTTTGTTGTCTTTTCTTTCCTTTCTTTCCGTTTCTTTTGTTTTCTTTATTTTTCTTTCCGTTCCTTCCTTTCTTTCCTTTTCCTTTCTATCCTTTCCTTTCTTTTCTTACTTGCTTTCCTTTTTCCTTTCTATCCCTTTCTTCCTTTTCTTTTCTTATTTGTTGTCTTTTCTTTCCTTCCATTTCTTTCCTATCCTTTCTTTTTCTTTTCTTCCTTTCTTTGCCTTCCTTTACTTGTTTTCCTTTTGGTTTCTGTATTTTCCTTTCTTTGCCTTCCTTTACTTGTTTTCCTTTTTCCTTTCTGTTGTTTCCTTTCATTCCTTAACTTGCTTTCCTTTTGCCTTTCTATCCTTTTCTTTCCTTTTCTTTTCTTCTTTTGTTGTCTTTTCTTTCTTGTCTTTCCGTTTCTTTTCTTTCCTTTCCTTTTCTTTACGTTCCTCCCTTTCATTGCCTTCCTTTATTTGTTTTCCTTTTTGCTTTGTGTCGTTTCCATTCTTTTCTTTCCTTTCCTTTCTTTTCTTTCCCTTTCTTTTTCTTTTCTTTCCCTTTCTTTCCTTTTCTTTCCTTTCTTTTCCTTCCTTTCTTTTCTTTCCATTCTTTTATTTTCCTTTCTTTCCTTTCCCTTTCTTTCCTTTCCTTTCTTTCCTATCCTTTCTTTTCATTCCATTATTTTTTTTTCCTTTCTATACTTTTTTCCTTTTCTTTTCATTTTTTGTTGTCTTTTCTTTCCTTTCTTTCTGTTTCTTTTGTTTTCTTTATTTTTCTTTCCGTTCCTTCCTTTCTTTCCTTTTCCTTTCTATCCTTTCCTTTCTTTTCTTACTTGCTTTCCTTTTTCCTTTCTATCCCTTTCTTCCTTTTCTTTACTTATTTGTTGTCTTTTCTTACCTTCCGTTTCTTTCCTATCCTTTCTTTTTCTTTTCTTCCTTTCTTTGCCTTCCTTTACTTGTTTTCCTTTTGGTTTCTGTCGTTTCCTTTCTTTCCTTAACTTGCTTTTCATTTGCCTTTCTATCCTTTTCTTTCCTTTTCTTTTCTTTTCTTTTCTTTTCTTGTTGTCTTTTCTTTCCAGTTTTTCCGTTTCTTTTCTTTCCTTTCTTTTCCTTTTCGTTCCTTCCTTTCTTGATTTCCTTTTTGCTTTCTGTACTTTCCTTTCTTTTCTTTCCTTTCTTTCTTTTCCTTTCCATTCTTTCTTTTACTTTCTTTTCCTTTCCTGATTTTCAGTTTTTTCCTTTCTTTTCCTTCCTTTCGTTCCTTTGCTTTTTCTTTTCCTTTGCTTTCTTTCCGTTTCTTTTCTTTACTTTCTTTCTTTTCTTTTTTCTTTTCCTTTCTTTTCCATTCTTTTCTTTCCTATCTTTTCTTTCCCTTCTTTCTTTTACTTTCTTTTCCTTTCTTTATTTTCAGTTTTTTCCTTTCTTTGCCTTCCTTTCATTCCATAACTTCTTCTTTCTTTTCCTTTACTTTCTTGCCGTTTCTTTTCTTTACTTTCTTTCTTTTCTTTTTTCTTTTCCTTTCTTTTCCTTTCTTTTCTTTCCGTTCTTTTCTTTTCTTTCCCTTTCTTTCCTTTCCTTTCTTTCCTTTCCTTTCTTTTCTTTCCATTCTTTTATTTTCCTTTCTATACTTTTTTCCTTTTCTTTTCTTTTTTTGTTGTCTTTTCTTTCCTTTCTTTCCGTTTCTTTCGTTTCCTTTATTTTTCTTTCCGTTCCTTCCTTTCTTTCCTTTTCCTTTCTATCATTTCCTTTCTTTTCTTACTTGCTTTCCTTTTTCCTTTCTATCCCTTTCTTTCCTTTTCTTTTCTTTTTTTGTTGTCTTTTCTTTCCTTCCGTTTCTTTCCTATCCTTTCTTTTTCTTTTCTTCCTTTCTATGCCTTCCTTTACTTGTTTTCCTTTTGGTTTCTATATTTTCCTTTCTTTGCCTTCCTTTACTTGTTTTCCTTTTTCCTTTCTGTTGTTTCCTTTCTTTCCTTACCTTGCTTTCCTTTTGCTTTTCTATCCTTTTCTTTCCTTTTCTTTTCTTTTTTTATTGTCTTTTCTTTCTTGTCTTTCCGTTTCTTTTCTTTCCGTTCCTTTTCTTTTCGTTCCTCACTTTCATTGCCTTCCTTTATTTGTTTTCCTTTTTGCTTTGTGTCGTTTCCATTCTTTTCTTTCCTTTCCTTTCTTTTCTTTCCCTTTCTTTTTCTTTTCTTTCCCTTTCTTTCCTTTTCTTTCCTTTATTTTCTTTCCTTTCTTTTCTTTCCATTCTTTTATTTTCCTTTCTTTCCTTTCCCTTTCTTTCCTTTCCTTTCTTTCCTATCCTTTCTTTTCATTCCATTATTTTATTTTCCTTTCTATACTTTTTTCCTTTTCTTTTCATTTTTTGTTGTCTTTTCTTTCCTTTCTTTCCGTTTCTTTCGTTTCCTTTATTTTTCTTTCCGTTCCTTCCTTTCTTTCCTTTTCCTTTCTATCCTTTCCTTTCTTTTCTTACTTGCTTTCCTTTTTCCTTTCTATCCCTTTCTTCCTTTTCTTTTCTTATTTGTTGTCTTTTCTTTCCTTCCGTTTCTTTCCTATCCTTTCTTTTTCTTTTCTTCCTTTCTTTGCCTTCCTTTACTTGTTTTCTTTTTGGTTTCTGTATTTTCCTTTCTTTGCCTTCCTTTACTTGTTTTCCTTTTTCCTTTCTGTCGTTTCCTTTCTTTCCTTAACTTGCTTTTCATTTGCCTTTCTATCCTTTTCTTTCCTTTTCTTTTCTTTTCTTTTCTTTTCTTGTTGTCTTTTCTTTCCAGTCTTTCCGTTTCTTTTCTTTCCTTTCTTTTCCTTTTCGTTCCTTCCTTTCTTGATTTCCTTTTTGCTTTCTGTACTTTCCTTTCTTTTCTTTCCTTTCTTTCTTTTCCTTTCCCTTCTTTCTTTTACTTTCTTTTCCTTTCCTTATTTTCAGTTTTTTCCTTTCTTTTCCTTCCTTTCATTCCTTTGCTTTTTCTTTCTTTTCCTTTGCTTTCTTTCCGTTTCTTTTCTTTTCTTTCTTTTCTTTTTTCTTTTCCTTTCTTTTCCATTCTTTTCTTTCCTATCTTTTCTTTCCCTTCTTTCTTTTACTTTCTTTTCCTTTCTTTATTTTCAGTTTTTTCCTTTCTTTGCCTTCCTTTCATTCCTTTCCTTTTTCTTTCTTTTCCTTTACTTTCTTGCCGTTTCTTTTCTTTACTTTCTTTCTTTTCTTTTCTGTTCCTTTCTTTTCTTTCCGTTCTTTTCTTTCCTTTCTTTTCTTTCCTTTACTTGCTTTCCATTTTCCTTTCATTCCTTTCTTTTCCTTTCCTTTCTCTTCTTTCCCTTCTTTCACAATCTTTCTTTCCCTGCTTTCTTTCCATTTATTTCCCGTACATTCCCTTCGATTTCTTTTTTTTCCTTCCTTTTCCTTACCCTTCTTTCTTTTCCTTCCTTTTCTTTCTTTTCTTTTCCTTCCTTTTCCTTTCACTTCTTTCTTTCCTTTCCTTTCTTTCCTTTCCTTTCTTTCCTTTCCTTTCATTTCTTTCCCTTTCTTTCCTTTCCTTTCCTTTCTTTCCTTTCCTTTCTTTTCTTTCCATTCTTTTATTTTCCTTTCTTTCCTTTTCCTTTCTATCCTTTCCTTTCTTTTCTTTACTTGCATTCTTTTTTCCTTTCTATCCTTTTCTTTCCTTTTCTTTTCTTTTTTTGTTGTCTTTTCTTTCCTTTCTTTTTCTTTTCTTTCCTTCCTTTCTTGATTTCCATTTTGCTTTCTGTACTTTCCTTTCTTTTTCTTTTCCTTTCTTTCTTTTCTGTTTTTACCTTTCTTTTCCTTCCTTTCATTCCTTTCCTTTTTCTTTCTTTTCCTTTCCTTTCTTTCTGTTTCTTTCCGTTCTTTTCTTTCCTTTACTTGCTTTCCTTTTTCCTTTCATTCCTTTCTTTCCTATCCTTTCTTTCCTTTCCTGTCTTTCCTTTCCTTTCTTTCCTTTCCTTTGTTTTCCTTCCCTTTTTTTCCTTTCCTTACCTTTCTTTCCTTTCCTTTCTTTTCTTTCCATTCTTATATTTTCCATTCTATACTTTTTTCCTTTCCTTTTCTTTTTTTGTTGTCTTTTCTTTCCTTTCTTTCCGTTTCTTTTGTTTTCTTTATTTTTCTTTCCGTTCGTTCCTTTCTTTCCTTTTCCTTTCTATCCTTTCCTTTCTTTTCTTACTTGCTTTCCTTTTTCCTTTCTATCCCTTTCTTTCCATTTCTTTTCTTTTCTTTTTTGTTGTCTTTTCTTTCCTTCCGTTTGTTTCCTATCCTTTCTTTTTCTTTTCTTCCTTTCTTTGCTTTCCTTTACTTGTTTTCCCTTTTGCTTTCTGTCCTTTCCTTTCGTTCCTTTACTTGCTTTCCTTTTGCCATTCTATCCTTTTCTTTCCTTTTCTTTTTTTGTTGTCTTTTCTTTCCTTTACTTGCTTTCCTTTTTCCTTTCATTCCTTTCTTTTCTTTTCCTTTCTCTTCTTTCCCTTCTTTCACAATCTTTCTTTCCCTGCTTTCTTTCCATTTATTTCCCGTACATTCCCTTCCATTTCTTTGTTTTTCTTTTCCTTCCTTTTCCTTTCCCTTCTTTCTTTTCCTTTCTTTTCTTTCAGTTCTATTCCTTCCTTTCTTTTCTTACCTTTCCTTTCTTTTATTTCCCTTTCTTTCCTTTCATTTCCTTTCTTTTCTTTCCTTTCTTTTCTTTCCATTCTTTTATTTTCCTTTCTATACTTTTTTTCCTTTCCTTTTCTTTTTTTGTTGTCATTTCTTTCCCTTCTTTACTTTCATTTGTTTTGTTTATTTTTTTTTCCGTTCCCTCCTTTCTTTCCTTTTCCTTTCTATCCTTTCCTTTCTTTTCTTACTTGCTTTCCTTTTTCCTTTCTATCCCTTTCTTTCCTTTTCTTTTCTTTTTTTGTTGTCTTTTCTTTCCTTCCGTTTCTTTCCTATCCTTTCTTTTTCTTTTCTTCCTTTCTATGCCTTCCTTTACTTGTTTTCCTTTTGGTTTCTGTATTTTCCTTTCTTTGCCTTCCTTTACTTGTTTTCCTTTTTCCTTTCTGTTGTTTCCTTTCTTTCCTTACCTTGCTTTCCTTTTGCTTTTCTATCCTTTTCTTTCCTTTTCTTTACTTTTTTTGTTGTCTTTTCATTCTTGTCTTTCCGTTTCTTTTCTTTCCGTTCCTTTTCTTTTCGTTCCTCCCTTTCATTGCCTTCCTTTATTTGTTTTCCTTTTTGCTTTGTGTCGTTTCCATTCTTTTCTTTCCTTTCTTTTCTTTCCCTTTCTTTTTCTTTTCGTTCCCTTTCTTTCCTTTTCTTTCCTTTCTTTTCTTTCCTTTCTTTTATTTTCCTTTCTTTCCTTTCCCTTTCTTTCCTTTCCTTTCTTTCCTATCCTTTCTTTTCATTCCATTCTTTTATTTTCCTTTCTATACTTTTTTACTTTTCTTTTCATTTTTTGTTGTCTTTTCTTTCCTTTCTTTCCGTTTCTTTTGTTTTCTTTATTTTTCTTTCCGTTCCTTCCTTTCTTTCCTTTTCCTTTCAATCCTTTCCTTTCTTTTCTTACTTGCTTTCCTTTTTCCTTTCTATCCCTTTCTTTCTTTTCTTTTCTTATTTGTTGTCTTTTCTTTCCTTCCGTTTCTTTCCTATCCTTTCTTTTTCTTTTCTTCCTTTCTTTGCCTTCCTTTACTTGTTTTCCTTTTGGTTTCTGTATTTTCCTTTCTTTGCCTTCCTTTACTTGTTTTCCTTTTTCCTTTCTGTTGTTTCCTTTCATTCCTTAACTTGCTTTCCTTTTGCCTTTCTATCCTTTTCTTTCCTTTTCTTTTCTTTTTCGTTGTCTTTTCTTTCTTGTCTTTCCGTTTCTTTTCTTTCCTTTCCTTTTCTTTTCGTTCCTCCCTTTCATTGCCTTCCTTTATTTGTTTTCCTTTTTGCTTTGTGTCGTTTCCATTCTTTTCTTTCCTTTCCTTTCTTTTCTTTCCCTTTCTTTTTCTTTTCTTTCCCTTTCTTTCCTTTTCTTTCCTTTATTTTCTTTCCTTTCTTTTCTTTCCATTCTTTTATTTTCCTTTCTTTCCTTTCCCTTTCTTTCCTTTCCTTTCTTTCCTATCCTTTCTTTTCATTCCATTATTTTATTTTCCTTTCTATACTTTTTTCCTTTTCTTTTCATTTTTTGTTGTCTTTTCTTTCCTTTCTTTCCGTTTCTTTCGTTTCCTTTATTTTTCTTTCCGTTCCTTCCTTTCTTTCCTTTTCCTTTCTATCCTTTCCTTTCTTTTCTTACTTGCTTTCCTTTTTCTTTTCAATCCCTTTCTTTCCTTTTCTTTTCATTTTTTGTTGTCTTTTCTTTCCTTTCTTTCTGTTTCTTTTGTTTTCTTTATTTTTCTTTCCGTTCCTTCCTTTCTTTCCTTTTCCTTTCTATCCTTTCCTTTCTTTTCTTACTTGCTTTCCTTTTTCCTTTCTATCCCTTTCTTCCTTTTCTTTTCTTCTTTTGTTGTCTTTTCTTTCTTGTCTTTCCGTTTCTTTTCTTTCCTTTCCTTTTCTTTACGTTCCTCCCTTTCATTGCCTTCCTTTATTTGTTTTCCTTTTTGCTTTGTGTCGTTTCCATTCTTTTCTTTCCTTTCCTTTCTTTTCTTTCCCTTTCTTTTTCTTTTCTTTCCCTTTCTTTCCTTTTCTTTCCTTTCTTTTCCTTCCTTTCTTTTCTTTCCATTCTTTTATTTTCCTTTCTTTCCTTTCCCTTTCTTTCCTTTCCTTTCTTTCCTATCCTTTCTTTTCATTCCATTATTTTTTTTTCCTTTCTATACTTTTTTCCTTTTCTTTTCATTTTTTGTTGTCTTTTCTTTCCTTTCTTTCTGTTTCTTTTGTTTTCTTTATTTTTCTTTCCGTTCCTTCCTTTCTTTCCTTTTCCTTTCTATCCTTTCCTTTCTTTTCTTACTTGCTTTCCTTTTTCCTTTCTATCCCTTTCTTCCTTTTCTTTACTTATTTGTTGTCTTTTCTTACCTTCCGTTTCTTTCCTATCCTTTCTTTTTCTTTTCTTCCTTTCTTTGCCTTCCTTTACTTGTTTTCCTTTTGGTTTCTGTCGTTTCCTTTCTTTCCTTAACTTGCTTTTCATTTGCCTTTCTATCCTTTTCTTTCCTTTTCTTTTCTTTTCTTTTCTTTTCTTGTTGTCTTTTCTTTCCAGTTGTTCCGTTTCTTTTCTTTCCTTTCTTTTCCTTTTCGTTCCTTCCTTTCTTGATTTCCTTTTTGCTTTCTGTACTTTCCTTTCTTTTCTTTCCTTTCTTTCTTTTCCTTTCCATTCTTTCTTTTACTTTCTTTTCCTTTCCTGATTTTCAGTTTTTTCCTTTCTTTTCCTTCCTTTCGTTCCTTTGCTTTTTCTTTTCCTTTGCTTTCTTTCCGTTTCTTTTCTTTACTTTCTTTCTTTTCTTTTTTCTTTTCCTTTCTTTTCCATTCTTTTCTTTCCTATCTTTTCTTTCCCTTCTTTCTTTTACTTTCTTTTCCTTTCTTTATTTTCAGTTTTTTCCTTTCTTTGCCTTCCTTTCATTCCATAACTTCTTCCTTCTTTTCCTTTACTTTCTTGCCGTTTCTTTTCTTTACTTTCTTTCTTTTCTTTTTTCTTTTCCTTTCTTTTCCTTTCTTTTCTTTCCGTTCTTTTCTTTTCTTTCCCTTTCTTTCCTTTCCTTTCTTTCCTTTCCTTTCTTTTCTTTCCATTCTTTTATTTTCCTTTCTATACTTTTTTCCTTTTCTTTTCTTTTTTTGTTGTCTTTTCTTTCCTTTCTTTCCGTTTCTTTCGTTTCCTTTATTTTTCTTTCCGTTCCTTCCTTTCTTTCCTTTTCCTTTCTATCATTTCCTTTCTTTTCTTACTTGCTTTCCTTTTTCCTTTCTATCCCTTTCTTTCCTTTTCTTTTCTTTTTTTGTTGTCTTTTCTTTCCTTCCGTTTCTTTCCTATCCTTTCTTTTTCTTTTCTTCCTTTCTATGCCTTCCTTTACTTGTTTTCCTTTTGGTTTCTATATTTTCCTTTCTTTGCCTTCCTTTACTTGTTTTCCTTTTTCCTTTCTGTTGTTTCCTTTCTTTCCTTACCTTGCTTTCCTTTTGCTTTTCTATCCTTTTCTTTCCTTTTCTTTTCTTTTTTTATTGTCTTTTCTTTCTTGTCTTTCCGTTTCTTTTCTTTCCGTTCCTTTTCTTTTCGTTCCTCACTTTCATTGCCTTCCTTTATTTGTTTTCCTTTTTGCTTTGTGTCGTTTCCATTCTTTTCTTTCCTTTCCTTTCTTTCCTATCCTTTCTTTTTCTTTTCTTTCCCTTTCTTTCCTTTTCTTTCCTTTCTTTTCTTTCCTTTCTTTTCTTTCCATTCTTTTATTTTCCTTTCTTTCCTTTCCCTTTCTTTCCTTTCCTTTCTTTCCTATCCTTTCTTTTCATTCCATTATTTTATTTTCCTTTCTATACTTTTTTCCTTTTCTTTTCATTTTTTGTTGTCTTTTCTTTCCTTTCTTTCCGTTTCTTTTGTTTTCTTTATTTTTCTTTCCGTTCCTTCCTTTCTTTCCTTTTCCTTTCTATCCTTTCCTTTCTTTTCTTACTTGCTTTCCTTTTTCCTTTCTATCCCTTTCTTCCTTTTCTTTTCTTATTTGTTGTCTTTTCTTTCCTTCCATTTCTTTCCTATCCTTTCTTTTTCTTTTCTTCCTTTCTTTGCCTTCCTTTACTTGTTTTCCTTTTGGTTTCTGTATTTTCCTTTCTTTGCCTTCTTTTACTTGTTTTCCTTTTTCCTTTCTGTTGTTTCCTTTCATTCCTTAACTTGCTTTCCTTTTGCCTTTCTATCCTTTTCTTTCCTTTTCTTTTCTTCTTTTGTTGTCTTTTCTTTCTTGTCTTTCCGTTTCTTTTCTTTCCTTTCCTTTTCTTTACGTTCCTCCCTTTCATTGCCTTCCTTTATTTGTTTTCCTTTTTGCTTTGTGTCGTTTCCATTCTTTTCTTTCCTTTCCTTTCTTTTCTTTCCCTTTCTTTTTCTTTTCTTTCCCTTTCTTTCCTTTTCTTTCCTTTCTTTTCCTTCCTTTCTTTTCTTTCCATTCTTTTATTTTCCTTTCTTTCCTTTCCCTTTCTTTCCTTTCCTTTCTTTCCTATCCTTTCTTTTCATTCCATTATTTTTTTTTCCTTTCTATACTTTTTTCCTTTTCTTTTCATTTTTTGTTGTCTTTTCTTTCCTTTCTTTCTGTTTCTTTCGTTTCCTTTATTTTTCTTTCCGTTCCTTCCTTTCTTTCCTTTTCCTTTCTATCATTTCCTTTCTTTTCTTACTTGCTTTCCTTTTTCCTTTCTATCCCTTTCTTTCCTTTTCTTTTCTTTTTTTGTTGTCTTTTCTTTCCTTCCGTTTCTTTCCTATCCTTTCTTTTTCTTTTCTTCCTTTCTATGCCTTCCTTTACTTGTTTTCCTTTTGGTTTCTGTATTTTCCTTTCTTTGCCTTCTTTTACTTGTTTTCCTTTTTCCTTTCTGTTGTTTCCTTTCTTTCCTTACCTTGCTTTCCTTTTGCTTTTCTATCCTTTTCTTTCCTTTTCTTTACTTTTTTTGTTGTCTTTTCATTCTTGTCTTTCCGTTTCTTTTCTTTCCGTTCCTTTTCTTTTCGTTCCTCCCTTTCATTGCCTTCCTTTATTTGTTTTCCTTTTTGCTTTGTGTCGTTTCCATTCTTTTCTTTCCTTTCTTTTCTTTCCCTTTCTTTTTCTTTTCGTTCCCTTTCTTTCCTTTTCTTTCCTTTCTTTTCTTTCCTTTCTTTTATTTTCCTTTCTTTCCTTTCCCTTTCTTTCCTTTCCTTTCTTTCCTATCCTTTCTTTTCATTCCATTCTTTTATTTTCCTTTCTATACTTTTTTACTTTTCTTTTCATTTTTTGTTGTCTTTTCTTTCCTTTCTTTCCGTTTCTTTTGTTTTCTTTATTTTTCTTTCCGTTCCTTCCTTTCTTTCCTTTTCCTTTCAATCCTTTCCTTTCTTTTCTTACTTGCTTTCCTTTTTCCTTTCTATCCCTTTCTTTCTTTTCTTTTCTTATTTGTTGTCTTTTCTTTCCTTCCGTTTCTTTCCTATCCTTTCTTTTTCTTTTCTTCCTTTCTTTGCCTTCCTTTACTTGTTTTCCTTTTGGTTTCTGTATTTTCCTTTCTTTGCCTTCCTTTACTTGTTTTCCTTTTTCCTTTCTGTTGTTTCCTTTCATTCCTTAACTTGCTTTCCTTTTGCCTTTCTATCCTTTTCTTTCCTTTTCTTTTCTTTTTCGTTGTCTTTTCTTTCTTGTCTTTCCGTTTCTTTTCTTTCCTTTCCTTTTCTTTTCGTTCCTCCCTTTCATTGCCTTCCTTTATTTGTTTTCCTTTTTGCTTTGTGTCGTTTCCATTCTTTTCTTTCCTTTCCTTTCTTTTCTTTCCCTTTCTTTTTCTTTTCTTTCCCTTTCTTTCCTTTTCTTTCCTTTATTTTCTTTCCTTTCTTTTCTTTCCATTCTTTTATTTTCCTTTCTTTCCTTTCCCTTTCTTTCCTTTCCTTTCTTTCCTATCCTTTCTTTTCATTCCATTATTTTATTTTCCTTTCTATACTTTTTTCCTTTTCTTTTCATTTTTTGTTGTCTTTTCTTTCCTTTCTTTCCGTTTCTTTCGTTTCCTTTATTTTTCTTTCCGTTCCTTCCTTTCTTTCCTTTTCCTTTCTATCCTTTCCTTTCTTTTCTTACTTGCTTTCCTTTTTCTTTTCAATCCCTTTCTTTCCTTTTCTTTTCATTTTTTGTTGTCTTTTCTTTCCTTTCTTTCTGTTTCTTTTGTTTTCTTTATTTTTCTTTCCGTTCCTTCCTTTCTTTCCTTTTCCTTTCTATCCTTTCCTTTCTTTTCTTACTTGCTTTCCTTTTTCCTTTCTATCCCTTTCTTCCTTTTCTTTTCTTCTTTTGTTGTCTTTTCTTTCTTGTCTTTCCGTTTCTTTTCTTTCCTTTCCTTTTCTTTACGTTCCTCCCTTTCATTGCCTTCCTTTATTTGTTTTCCTTTTTGCTTTGTGTCGTTTCCATTCTTTTCTTTTTTTTCCTTTCTTTTCTTTCCCTTTCTTTTTCTTTTCTTTCCCTTTCTTTCCTTTTCTTTCCTTTCTTTTCCTTCCTTTCTTTTCTTTCCATTCTTTTATTTTCCTTTCTTTCCTTTCCCTTTCTTTCCTTTCCTTTCTTTCCTATCCTTTCTTTTCATTCCATTATTTTTTTTTCCTTTCTATACTTTTTTCCTTTTCTTTTCATTTTTTGTTGTCTTTTCTTTCCTTTCTTTCTGTTTCTTTTGTTTTCTTTATTTTTCTTTCCGTTCCTTCCTTTCTTTCCTTTTCCTTTCTATCCTTTCCTTTCTTTTCTTACTTGCTTTCCTTTTTCCTTTCTATCCCTTTCTTCCTTTTCTTTACTTATTTGTTGTCTTTTCTTACCTTCCGTTTCTTTCCTATCCTTTCTTTTTCTTTTCTTCCTTTCTTTGCCTTCCTTTACTTGTTTTCCTTTTGGTTTCTGTCGTTTCCTTTCTTTCCTTAACTTGCTTTTCATTTGCCTTTCTATCCTTTTCTTTCCTTTTCTTTTCTTTTCTTTTCTTTTCTTGTTGTCTTTTCTTTCCAGTTGTTCCATTTCTTTTCTTTCCTTTCTTTTCCTTTTCGTTCCTTCCTTTCTTGATTTCCTTTTTGCTTTCTGTACTTTCCTTTCTTTTCTTTCCTTTCTTTCTTTTCCTTTCCATTCTTTCTTTTACTTTCTTTTCCTTTCCTGATTTTCAGTTTTTTCCTTTCTTTTCCTTCCTTTCGTTCCTTTGCTTTTTCTTTTCCTTTGCTTTCTTTCCGTTTCTTTTCTTTACTTTCTTTCTTTTCTTTTTTCTTTTCCTTTCTTTTCCATTCTTTTCTTTCCTATCTTTTCTTTCCCTTCTTTCTTTTACTTTCTTTTCCTTTCTTTATTTTCAGTTTTTTCCTTTCTTTGCCTTCCTTTCATTCCATAACTTCTTCCTTCTTTTCCTTTACTTTCTTGCCGTTTCTTTTCTTTACTTTCTTTCTTTTCTTTTTTCTTTTCCTTTCTTTTCCTTTCTTTTCTTTCCGTTCTTTTCTTTTCTTTCCCTTTCTTTCCTTTCCTTTCTTTCCTTTCCTTTCTTTTCTTTCCATTCTTTTATTTTCCTTTCTATACTTTTTTCCTTTTCTTTTCTTTTTTTGTTGTCTTTTCTTTCCTTTCTTTCCGTTTCTTTCGTTTCCTTTATTTTTCTTTCCGTTCCTTCCTTTCTTTCCTTTTCCTTTCTATCATTTCCTTTCTTTTCTTACTTGCTTTCCTTTTTCCTTTCTATCCCTTTCTTTCCTTTTCTTTTCTTTTTTTGTTGTCTTTTCTTTCCTTCCGTTTCTTTCCTATCCTTTCTTTTTCTTTTCTTCCTTTCTATGCCTTCCTTTACTTGTTTTCCTTTTGGTTTCTATATTTTCCTTTCTTTGCCTTCCTTTACTTGTTTTCCTTTTTCCTTTCTGTTGTTTCCTTTCTTTCCTTACCTTGCTTTCCTTTTGCTTTTCTATCCTTTTCTTTCCTTTTCTTTTCTTTTTTTATTGTCTTTTCTTTCTTGTCTTTCCGTTTCTTTTCTTTCCGTTCCTTTTCTTTTCGTTCCTCACTTTCATTGCCTTCCTTTATTTGTTTTCCTTTTTGCTTTGTGTCGTTTCCATTCTTTTCTTTCCTTTCCTTTCTTTCCTATCCTTTCTTTTTCTTTTCTTTCCCTTTCTTTCCTTTTCTTTCCTTTCTTTTCTTTCCTTTCTTTTCTTTCCATTCTTTTATTTTCCTTTCTTTCCTTTCCCTTTCTTTCCTTTCCTTTCTTTCCTATCCTTTCTTTTCATTCCATTATTTTATTTTCCTTTCTATACTTTTTTCCTTTTCTTTTCATTTTTTGTTGTCTTTTCTTTCCTTTCTTTCCGTTTCTTTTGTTTTCTTTATTTTTCTTTCCGTTCCTTCCTTTCTTTCCTTTTCCTTTCTATCCTTTCCTTTCTTTTCTTACTTGCTTTCCTTTTTCCTTTCTATCCCTTTCTTCCTTTTCTTTTCTTATTTGTTGTCTTTTCTTTCCTTCCATTTCTTTCCTATCCTTTCTTTTTCTTTTCTTCCTTTCTTTGCCTTCCTTTACTTGTTTTCCTTTTGGTTTCTGTATTTTCCTTTCTTTGCCTTCTTTTACTTGTTTTCCTTTTTCCTTTCTGTTGTTTCCTTTCATTCCTTAACTTGCTTTCCTTTTGCCTTTCTATCCTTTTCTTTCCTTTTCTTTTCTTCTTTTGTTGTCTTTTCTTTCTTGTCTTTCCGTTTCTTTTCTTTCCTTTCCTTTTCTTTACGTTCCTCCCTTTCATTGCCTTCCTTTATTTGTTTTCCTTTTTGCTTTGTGTCGTTTCCATTCTTTTCTTTCCTTTCCTTTCTTTTCTTTCCCTTTCTTTTTCTTTTCTTTCCCTTTCTTTCCTTTTCTTTCCTTTCTTTTCCTTCCTTTCTTTTCTTTCCATTCTTTTATTTTCCTTTCTTTCCTTTCCCTTTCTTTCCTTTCCTTTCTTTCCTATCCTTTCTTTTCATTCCATTATTTTTTTTTCCTTTCTATACTTTTTTCCTTTTCTTTTCATTTTTTGTTGTCTTTTCTTTCCTTTCTTTCTGTTTCTTTTGTTTTCTTTATTTTTCTTTCCGTTCCTTCCTTTCTTTCCTTTTCCTTTCTATCCTTTCCTTTCTTTTCTTACTTGCTTTCCTTTTTCCTTTCTATCCCTTTCTTCCTTTTCTTTACTTATTTGTTGTCTTTTCTTACCTTCCGTTTCTTTCCTATCCTTTCTTTTTCTTTTCTTCCTTTCTTTGCCTTCCTTTACTTGTTTTCCTTTTGGTTTCTGTCGTTTCCTTTCTTTCCTTAACTTGCTTTTCATTTGCCTTTCTATCCTTTTCTTTCCTTTTCTTTTCTTTTCTTTTCTTTTCTTGTTGTCTTTTCTTTCCAGTTGTTCCGTTTCTTTTCTTTCCTTTCTTTTCCTTTTCGTTCCTTCCTTTCTTGATTTCCTTTTTGCTTTCTGTACTTTCCTTTCTTTTCTTTCCTTTCTTTCTTTTCCTTTCCATTCTTTCTTTTACTTTCTTTTCCTTTCCTGATTTTCAGTTTTTTCCTTTCTTTTCCTTCCTTTTGTTCCTTTGCTTTTTCTTTTCCTTTGCTTTCTTTCCGTTTCTTTTCTTTACTTTCTTTCTTTTCTTTTTTCTTTTCCTTTCTTTTCCATTCTTTTCTTTCCTATCTTTTCTTTCCCTTCTTTCTTTTACTTTCTTTTCCTTTCTTTATTTTCAGTTTTTTCCTTTCTTTGCCTTCCTTTCATTCCATAACTTCTTCTTTCTTTTCCTTTACTTTCTTGCCGTTTCTTTTCTTTACTTTCTTTCTTTTCTTTTTTCTTTTCCTTTCTTTTCCTTTCTTTTCTTTCCGTTCTTTTCTTTTCTTTCCCTTTCTTTCCTTTCCTTTCTTTCCTTTCCTTTCTTTTCTTTCCATTCTTTTATTTTCCTTTCTATACTTTTTTCCTTTTCTTTTCTTTTTTTGTTGTCTTTTCTTTCCTTTCTTTCCGTTTCTTTCGTTTCCTTTATTTTTCTTTCCGTTCCTTCCTTTCTTTCCTTTTCCTTTCTATCATTTCCTTTCTTTTCTTACTTGCTTTCCTTTTTCCTTTCTATCCCTTTCTTTCCTTTTCTTTTCTTTTTTTGTTGTCTTTTCTTTCCTTCCGTTTCTTTCCTATCCTTTCTTTTTCTTTTCTTCCTTTCTATGCCTTCCTTTACTTGTTTTCCTTTTGGTTTCTATATT
This sequence comes from Chiloscyllium plagiosum, assembly GCF_037043375.1. NCBI lineage: Eukaryota > Metazoa > Chordata > Chondrichthyes > Orectolobiformes > Hemiscylliidae > Chiloscyllium > Chiloscyllium plagiosum. Next base: position 57,772,249 of record NW_028270140.1, read on the forward strand.
TTCCTTTCTTTGCCTTCCTTTACTTGTTTTCCTTTTTCCTTTCTGTTGTTTCCTTTCTTTCCTTACCTTGCTTTCCTTTTGCTTTTCTATCCTTTTCTTTCCTTTTCTTTTCTTTTTTTATTGTCTTTTCTTTCTTGTCTTTCCGTTTCTTTTCTTTCCGTTCCTTTTCTTTTCGTTCCTCACTTTCATTGCCTTCCTTTATTTGTTTTCCTTTTTGCTTTGTGTCGTTTCCATTCTTTTCTTTCCTTTCCTTTCTTTTCTTTCCCTTTCTTTTTCTTTTCTTTCCCTTTCTTTCCTTTTCTTTCCTTTCTTTTCTTTCCTTTCTTTTCTTTCCATTCTTTTATTTTCCTTTCTTTCCTTTCCCTTTCTTTCCTTTCCTTTCTTTCCTATCCTTTCTTTTCATTCCATTATTTTATTTTCCTTTCTATACTTTTTTCCTTTTCTTTTCATTTTTTGTTGTCTTTTCTTTCCTTTCTTTCCGTTTCTTTTGTTTTCTTTATTTTTCTTTCCGTTCCTTCCTTTCTTTCCTTTTCCTTTCTATCCTTTCCTTTCTTTTCTTACTTGCTTTCCTTTTTCCTTTCTATCCCTTTCTTCCTTTTCTTTTCTTATTTGTTGTCTTTTCTTTCCTTCCATTTCTTTCCTATCCTTTCTTTTTCTTTTCTTCCTTTCTTTGCCTTCCTTTACTTGTTTTCCTTTTGGTTTCTGTATTTTCCTTTCTTTGCCTTCCTTTACTTGTTTTCCTTTTTCCTTTCTGTTGTTTCCTTTCATTCCTTAACTTGCTTTCCTTTTGCCTTTCTATCCTTTTCTTTCCTTTTCTTTTCTTCTTTTGTTGTCTTTTCTTTCTTGTCTTTCCGTTTCTTTTCTTTCCTTTCCTTTTCTTTACGTTCCTCCCTTTCATTGCCTTCCTTTATTTGTTTTCCTTTTTGCTTTGTGTCGTTTCCATTCTTTTCTTTCCTTTCCTTTCTTTTCTTTCCCTTTCTTTTTCTTTTCTTTCCCTTTCTTTCCTTTTCTTTCCTTTCTTTTCCTTCCTTTCTTTTCTTTCCATTCTTTTATTTCCCTTTCTTTCCTTTCCCTTTCTTTCCTTTCCTTTCTTTCCTATCCTTTCTTTTCATTCCATTATTTTTTTTTCCTTTCTATACTTTTTTCCTTTTCTTTTCATTTTTTGTTGTCTTTTCTTTCCTTTCTTTCTGTTTCTTTTGTTTTCTTTATTTTTCTTTCCGTTCCTTCCTTTCTTTCCTTTTCCTTTCTATCCTTTCCTTTCTTTTCTTACTTGCTTTCCTTTTTCCTTTCCATCCCTTTCTTCCTTTTCTTTACTTATTTGTTGTCTTTTCTTACCTTCCGTTTCTTTCCTATCCTTTCTTTTTCTTTTCTTCCTTTCTTTGCCTTCCTTTACTTGTTTTCCTTTTGGTTTCTGTCGTTTCCTTTCTTTCCTTAACTTGCTTTTCATTTGCCTTTCTATCCTTTTCTTTCCTTTTCTTTTCTTTTCTTTTCTTTTCTTGTTGTCTTTTCTTTCCAGTTTTTCCGTTTCTTTTCTTTCCTTTCTTTTCCTTTTCGTTCCTTCCTTTCTTGATTTCCTTTTTGCTTTCTGTACTTTCCTTTCTTTTCTTTCCTTTCTTTCTTTTCCTTTCCATTCTTTCTTTTACTTTCTTTTCCTTTCCTGATTTTCAGTTTTTTCCTTTCTTTTCCTTCCTTTCGTTCCTTTGCTTTTTCTTTTCCTTTGCTTTCTTTCCGTTTCTTTTCTTTACTTTCTTTCTTTTCTTTTTTCTTTTCCTTTCTTTTCCATTCTTTTCTTTCCTATCTTTTCTTTCCCTTCTTTCTTTTACTTTCTTTTCTTTTCTTTATTTTCAGTTTTTTCCTTTCTTTGCCTTCCTTTCATTCCATAACTTCTTCTTTCTTTTCCTTTACTTTCTTGCCGTTTCTTTTCTTTACTTTCTTTCTTTTCTTTTTTCTTTTCCTTTCTTTTCCTTTCTTTTCTTTCCGTTCTTTTCTTTTCTTTCCCTTTCTTTCCTTTCCTTTCTTTCCTTTCCTTTCTTTTCTTTCCATTCTTTTATTTTCCTTTCTATACTTTTTTCCTTTTCTTTTCTTTTTTTGTTGTCTTTTCTTTCCTTTCTTTCCGTTTCTTTCGTTTCCTTTATTTTTCTTTCCGTTCCTTCCTTTCTTTCCTTTTCCTTTCTATCATTTCCTTTCTTTTCTTACTTGCTTTCCTTTTTCCTTTCTATCCCTTTCTTTCCTTTTCTTTTCTTTTTTTGTTGTCTTTTCTTTCCTTCCGTTTCTTTCCTATCCTTTCTTTTTCTTTTCTTCCTTTCTATGCCTTCCTTTACTTGTTTTCCTTTTGGTTTCTATATTTTCCTTTCTTTGCCTTCCTTTACTTGTTTTCCTTTTTCCTTTCTGTTGTTTCCTTTCTTTCCTTACCTTGCTTTCCTTTTGCTTTTCTATCCTTTTCTTTCCTTTTCTTTTCTTTTTTTATTGTCTTTTCTTTCTTGTCTTTCCGTTTCTTTTCTTTCCGTTCCTTTTCTTTTCGTTCCTCACTTTCATTGCCTTCCTTTATTTGTTTTCCTTTTTGCTTTGTGTCGTTTCCATTCTTTTCTTTCCTTTCCTTTCTTTTCTTTCCCTTTCTTTTTCTTTTCTTTCCCTTTCTTTCCTTTTCTTTCCTTTATTTTCTTTCCTTTCTTTTCTTTCCATTCTTTTATTTTCCTTTCTTTCCTTTCCCTTTCTTTCCTTTCCTTTCTTTCCTATCCTTTCTTTTCATTCCATTATTTTATTTTCCTTTCTATACTTTTTTCCTTTTCTTTTCATTTTTTGTTGTCTTTTCTTTCCTTTCTTTCCGTTTCTTTCGTTTCCTTTATTTTTCTTTCCGTTCCTTCCTTTCTTTCCTTTTCCTTTCTATCCTTTCCTTTCTTTTCTTACTTGCTTTCCTTTTTCCTTTCTATCCCTTTCTTCCTTTTCTTTTCTTATTTGTTGTCTTTTCTTTCCTTCCGTTTCTTTCCTATCCTTTCTTTTTCTTTTCTTCCTTTCTTTGCCTTCCTTTACTTGTTTTCTTTTTGGTTTCTGTATTTTCCTTTCTTTGCCTTCCTTTACTTGTTTTCCTTTTTCCTTTCTGTCGTTTCCTTTATTTCCTTAACTTGCTTTTCATTTGCCTTTCTATCCTTTTCTTTCCTTTTCTTTTCTTTTCTTTTCTTTTCTTGTTGTCTTTTCTTTCCAGTCTTTCCGTTTCTTTTCTTTCCTTTCTTTTCCTTTTCGTTCCTTCCTTTCTTGATTTCCTTTTTGCTTTCTGTACTTTCCTTTCTTTTCTTTCCTTTCTTTCTTTTCCTTTCCCTTCTTTCTTTTACTTTCTTTTCCTTTCCTTATTTTCAGTTTTTTCCTTTCTTTTCCTTCCTTTCATTCCTTTGCTTTTTCTTTCTTTTCCTTTGCTTTCTTTCCGTTTCTTTTCTTTTCTTTCTTTTCTTTTTTCTTTTCCTTTCTTTTCCATTCTTTTCTTTCCTATCTTTTCTTTCCCTTCTTTCTTTTACTTTCTTTTCCTTTCTTTATTTTCAGTTTTTTCCTTTCTTTGCCTTCCTTTCATTCCTTTCCTTTTTCTTTCTTTTCCTTTACTTTCTTGCCGTTTCTTTTCTTTACTTTCTTTCTTTTCTTTTCTGTTCCTTTCTTTTCTTTCCGTTCTTTTCTTTCCTTTCTTTTCTTTCCTTTACTTGCTTTCCATTTTCCTTTCATTCCTTTCTTTTCCTTTCCTTTCTCTTCTTTCCCTTCTTTCACAATCTTTCTTTCCCTGCTTTCTTTCCATTTATTTCCCGTACATTCCCTTCGATTTCTTTTTTTTCCTTCCTTTTCCTTACCCTTCTTTCTTTTCCTTCCTTTTCTTTCTTTTCTTTTCCTTCCTTTTCCTTTCACTTCTTTCTTTCCTTTCCTTTCTTTCCTTTCCTTTCTTTCCTTTCCTTTCATTTCTTTCCCTTTCTTTCCTTTCCTTTCCTTTCTTTCCTTTCCTTTCTTTTCTTTCCATTCTTTTATTTTCCTTTCTTTCCTTTTCCTTTCTATCCTTTCCTTTCTTTTCTTTACTTGCATTCTTTTTTCCTTTCTATCCTTTTCTTTCCTTTTCTTTTCTTTTTTTGTTGTCTTTTCTTTCCTTTCTTTTTCTTTTCTTTCCTTCCTTTCTTGATTTCCATTTTGCTTTCTGTACTTTCCTTTCTTTTTCTTTTCCTTTCTTTCTTTTCTGTTTTTTCCTTTCTTTTCCTTCCTTTCATTCCTTTCCTTTTTCTTTCTTTTCCTTTCCTTTCTTTCTGTTTCTTTCCGTTCTTTTCTTTCCTTTACTTGCTTTCCTTTTTCCTTTCATTCCTTTCTTTCCTATCCTTTCTTTCCTTTCCTGTCTTTCCTTTCCTTTCTTTCCTTTCCTTTGTTTTCCTTCCCTTTTTTTCCTTTCCTTACCTTTCTTTCCTTTCCTTTCTTTTCTTTCCATTCTTATATTTTCCATTCTATACTTTTTTCCTTTCCTTTTCTTTTTTTGTTGTCTTTTCTTTCCTTTCTTTCCGTTTCTTTTGTTTTCTTTATTTTTCTTTCCGTTCGTTCCTTTCTTTCCTTTTCCTTTCTATCCTTTCCTTTCTTTTCTTACTTGCTTTCCTTTTTCCTTTCTATCCCTTTCTTTCCATTTCTTTTCTTTTCTTTTTTGTTGTCTTTTCTTTCCTTCCGTTTGTTTCCTATCCTTTCTTTTTCTTTTCTTCCTTTCTTTGCTTTCCTTTACTTGTTTTCCCTTTTGCTTTCTGTCCTTTCCTTTCGTTCCTTTACTTGCTTTCCTTTTGCCATTCTATCCTTTTCTTTCCTTTTCTTTTTTTGTTGTCTTTTCTTTCCTTTACTTGCTTTCCTTTTTCCTTTCATTCCTTTCTTTTCTTTTCCTTTCTCTTCTTTCCCTTCTTTCACAATCTTTCTTTCCCTGCTTTCTTTCCATTTATTTCCCGTACATTCCCTTCCATTTCTTTGTTTTTCTTTTCCTTCCTTTTCCTTTCCCTTCTTTCTTTTCCTTTCTTTTCTTTCAGTTCTATTCCTTCCTTTCTTTTCTTACCTTTCCTTTCTTTTATTTCCCTTTCTTTCCTTTCATTTCCTTTCTTTTCTTTCCTTTCTTTTCTTTCCATTCTTTTATTTTCCTTTCTATACTTTTTTTCCTTTCCTTTTCTTTTTTTGTTGTCATTTCTTTCCCTTCTTTACTTTCATTTGTTTTGTTTATTTTTTTTTCCGTTCCCTCCTTTCTTTCCTTTTCCTTTCTATCCTTTCCTTTCTTTTCTTACTTGCTTTCCTTTTTCCTTTCTATCCCTTTCTTTCCTTTTCTTTTCTTTTTTTGTTGTCTTTTCTTTCCTTCCGTTTCTTTCCTATCCTTTCTTTTTCTTTTCTTCCTTTCTATGCCTTCCTTTACTTGTTTTCCTTTTGGTTTCTGTATTTTCCTTTCTTTGCCTTCCTTTACTTGTTTTCCTTTTTCCTTTCTGTTGTTTCCTTTCTTTCCTTACCTTGCTTTCCTTTTGCTTTTCTATCCTTTTCTTTCCTTTTCTTTACTTTTTTTGTTGTCTTTTCATTCTTGTCTTTCCGTTTCTTTTCTTTCCGTTCCTTTTCTTTTCGTTCCTCCCTTTCATTGCCTTCCTTTATTTGTTTTCCTTTTTGCTTTGTGTCGTTTCCATTCTTTTCTTTCCTTTCTTTTCTTTCCCTTTCTTTTTCTTTTCGTTCCCTTTCTTTCCTTTTCTTTCCTTTCTTTTCTTTCCTTTCTTTTATTTTCCTTTCTTTCCTTTCCCTTTCTTTCCTTTCCTTTCTTTCCTATCCTTTCTTTTCATTCCATTCTTTTATTTTCCTTTCTATACTTTTTTACTTTTCTTTTCATTTTTTGTTGTCTTTTCTTTCCTTTCTTTCCGTTTCTTTTGTTTTCTTTATTTTTCTTTCCGTTCCTTCCTTTCTTTCCTTTTCCTTTCAATCCTTTCCTTTCTTTTCTTACTTGCTTTCCTTTTTCCTTTCTATCCCTTTCTTTCTTTTCTTTTCTTATTTGTTGTCTTTTCTTTCCTTCCGTTTCTTTCCTATCCTTTCTTTTTCTTTTCTTCCTTTCTTTGCCTTCCTTTACTTGTTTTCCTTTTGGTTTCTGTATTTTCCTTTCTTTGCCTTCCTTTACTTGTTTTCCTTTTTCCTTTCTGTTGTTTCCTTTCATTCCTTAACTTGCTTTCCTTTTGCCTTTCTATCCTTTTCTTTCCTTTTCTTTTCTTTTTCGTTGTCTTTTCTTTCTTGTCTTTCCGTTTCTTTTCTTTCCTTTCCTTTTCTTTTCGTTCCTCCCTTTCATTGCCTTCCTTTATTTGTTTTCCTTTTTGCTTTGTGTCGTTTCCATTCTTTTCTTTCCTTTCCTTTCTTTTCTTTCCCTTTCTTTTTCTTTCCCTTTCTTTCCTTTTCTTTCCTTTCTTTTCTTTCCTTTCTTTTCTTTCCATTCTTTTATTTTCCTTTCTTTCCTTTCCCTTTCTTTCCTTTCCATTCTTTCCTATCCTTTCTTTTCATTCCATTATTTTATTTTCCTTTCTATACTTTTTTCCTTTTCTTTTCATTTTTTGTTGTCTTTTCTTTCCTTTCTTTCCGTTTCTTTTGTTTTCTTTATTTTTCTTTCCGTTCCTTCCTTTCTTTCCTTTTCCTTTCTATCCTTTCCTTTCTTTTCTTACTTGCTTTCCTTTTTCCTTTCTATCCCTTTCTTCCTTTTCTTTACTTATTTGTTGTCTTTTCTTACCTTCCGTTTCTTTCCTATCCTGTCTTTTTCTTTTCTTCCTTTCTTTGCCTTCCTTTACTTGTTTTCCTTTTGGTTTCTGTCGTTTCCTTTCTTTCCTTAACTTGCTTTTCATTTGCCTTTCTATCCTTTTCTTTCCTTTTCTTTTCTTTTCTTTTCTTTTCTTTTCTTTTCTTGTTGTCTTTTCTTTCCAGTCTTTCCGTTTCTTTTCTTTCCTTTATTTTCCTTTTCGTTCCTTCCTTTCTTGATTTCCTTTTTGCTTTCTGTACTTTCCTTTCTTTTCTTTCCTTTCTTTATTTTCCTTTCCATTCTTTCTTTTACTTTCTTTTCCTTTCCTTATTTTCAGTTTTTTCCTTTCTTTTCCTTTCTTTCATTCCTTTGCTTTTTCTTTTCCTTTGCTTTCTTTCCGTTTCTTTTCTTTACTTTCTTTCTTTTCTTTTTTCTTTTCCTTTCTTTTCCATTCTTTTCTTTCCTATCTTTTCTTTCCCTTCTTTCTTTTACTTTCTTTTCCTTTCTTTATTTTCAGTTTTTTCCTTTCTTTGCCTTCCTTTCATTCCTTAACTTTTTCTTTCTTTTCCTTTACTTTCTTGCCGTTTCTTTTCTTTACTTTCTTTCTTTTCTTTTTTCTTTTCCTTTCTTTTCCTTTCTTTTCTTTCCGTTCTTTTCTTTTTTCTTTCCCTTTCTTTTTCTTTTCTTTCCCTTTCTTTCCTTTTCTTTCCCTTCTTTTCTTTCCTTTCTTTTCTTTCCATTCTTTTATTTTCCTTTCTTTCCTTTCCCTTTTTTTCCTTTCCTTTCTTTCCTATCCTTTCTTTTCATTCCATTCTTTTATTTTCCTTTCTATACTTTTTTACTTTTCTTTTCATTTTTTGTTGTCTTTTCTTTCCTTTCTTTCCGTTTCTTTTGTTTTCTTTATTTTTCTTTCCGTTCCTTCCTTTCTTTCCTTTTCCATTCTATCCTTTCCTTTCTTTTCTTACTTGCTTTCCTTTTTCCTTTCTATCCCTTTCTTCCTTTTCTTTTCTTATTTGTTGTCTTTTCTTTCCTTCCATTTCTTTCCTATCCTTTCTTTTTCTTTTCTTTCTTTCTTTGCCTTCCTTTACTTGTTTTCCTTTTGGTTTCTGTATTTTCCTTTCTTTGCCTTCCTTTACTTGTTTTCCTTTTTCCTTTCTGTTGTTTCCTTTCATTCCTTAGCTTGCTTTCCTTTTGCCTTTCTATCCTTTTCTTTCCTTTTCTTTTCTTTTTTTGTTGTCTTTTCTTTCTTGTCTTTCCGTTTCTTTTCTTTCCTTCCCTTTTCTTTACGTTCCTCCCTTTCATTGCCTTCCTTTATTTGTTTTCCTTTTTGCTTTGTGTCGTTTCCATTCTTTTCTTTCCTTTCCTTTCTTTTCTTTCCCTTTCTTTTTCTTTTCTTTCCCTTTCTTTCCTTTTCTTTCCTTTCTTTTCCTTCCTTTCTTTTCTTTCCATTCTTTTATTTTCCTTTCTTTCCTTTCCCTTTCTTTCCTTTCCTTTCTTTCCTATCCTTTCTTTTCATTCCATTCTTTTATTTTCCTTTCTATACTTTTTTCCTTTTCTTTTCATTTTTTGTTGTCTTTTCTTTCCTTTCTTTCCGTTTCTTTTGTTTTCTCTATTTTTCTTTCCGTTCCTTCCTTTCTTTCCTTTTCCTTTCTATCCTTTCCTTTCTTTTCTTACTTGCTTTCCTTTTTCCTTTCTATCCCTTTCTTCCTTTTCTTTACTTATTTGTTGTCTTTTCTTACCTTCCGTTTCTTTCCTATCCTTTCTTTTTCTTTTCTTCCTTTCTTTGCCTTCCTTTACTTGTTTTCCTTTTGGTTTCTGTCGTTTCCTTTCTTTCCTTAACTTGCTTTTCATTTGCCTTTCTATCCTTTCCTTTCCTTTTCTTTTCTTTTCTTTTCTTGTTGTCTTTTCTTTCCAGTTTTTCCGTTTCTTTTCTTTCCTTTCTTTTCCTTTTCGTTCCTTCCTTTCTTGATTTCCTTTTTGCTTTCTGTACTTTCCTTTCTTTTCTTTCCTTTCTTTCTTTTCCTTTCCATTCATTCTTTTACTTTCTTTTCCTTTCCTGATTTTCAGTTTTTTCCTTTCTTTTCCTTCCTTTCATTCCTTTGCTTTTTCTTTTCCTTTGCTTTCTTTCCGTTTCTTTTCTTTACTTTCTTTTCGTTTTTCTTTTCCTTTCTTTTCCATTCTTTTCTTTCCTATCTTTTCTTTCCCTTCTTTCTTTTACTTTCTTTTCCTTTCTTTATTTTCAGTTTTTTCCTTTCTTTGCCTTCCTTTCATTCCTTAACTTTTTCTTTCTTTTCCTTTACTTTCTTGCCGTTTCTTTTCTTTACTTTCTTTCTTTTCTTTTTTCTTTTCCTTTCTTTTCCTTTCTTTTCTTTCCGTTCTTTTCTTTTCTTTCCCTTTCTTTCCTTTCCTTTCTTTCCTTTCCTTTATTTTCTTTCCATTCTTTTATTTTCCTTTCTATACTTTTTTCCTTTTCTTTTCTTTTTTTGTTGTCTTTTCTTTCCTTTCTTTCCGTTTCTTTCGTTTCCTTTATTTTTCTTTCCGTTCCTTCCTTTCTTTCCTTTTCCTTTCTATCATTTCCTTTCTTTTCTTACTTGCTTTCCTTTTTCCTTTCTATCCCTTTCTTTCCTTTTCTTTTCTTTTTTTGTTGTCTTTTCTTTCCTTCCGTTTCTTTCCTATCCTTTCTTTTTCTTTTCTTCCTTTCTATGCCTTCCTTTACTTGTTTTCCTTTTGGTTTCTGTATTTTCCTTTCTTTGCCTTCCTTTACTTGTTTTCCTTTTTCCTTTCTGTTGTTTCCTTTCTTTCCTTACCTTGCTTTCCTTTTGCTTTTCTATCCTTTTCTTTCCTTTTCTTTTCTTTTTTGTTGTCTTTTCTTTCTTGTCTTTCCGTTTCTTTTCTTTCCTTTCCTTTTCTTTACGTTCCTCCCTTTCATTGCCTTCCTTTATTTGTTTTCCTTTTTGCTTTGTGTCGTTTCCATTCTTTTCTTTCCTTTCCTTTCTTTTCTTTCCCTTTCTTTTTCTTTCCCTTTCTTTCCTTTTCTGTCCTTTCTTTTCTTTCCTTTCTTTTCTTTCCATTCTTTTATTTTCCTTTCTTTCCTTTCCCTTTCTTTCCTTTCCATTCATTCCTATCCTTTCTTTTCATTCCATTATTTTATTTTCCTTTCTATACTTTTTTCCTTTTCTTTTCATTTTTTGTTGTCTTTTCTTTCCTTTCTTTCCGTTTCTTTTGTTTTCTTTATTTTTCTTTCCGTTCCTTCCTTTCTTTCCTTTTCCTTTCTATCCTTTCCTTTCTTTTATTACTTGCTTTCCTTTCTATCCCTTTCTTCCTTTTCTTTACTTATTTGTTGTCTTTTCTTACCTTCCGTTTCTTTCCTATCCTTTCTTTTTCTTTTCTTCCTTTCTTTGCCTTCCTTTACTTGTTTTCCTTTTTCCTTTCTGTTGTTTCCTTTCTTTCCTTACCTTGCTTTCCTTTTGCTTTTCTATCCTTTTCTTTCCTTTTCTTTTCTTTTTTTGTTGTCTTTTCTTTCTTGTCTTTCCGTTTCTTTTCTTTCCGTTCCTTTTCTTTTCGTTCCTCACTTTCATTGCCTTCCTTTATTTGTTTTCCTTTTTGCTTTGTGTCGTTTCCATTCTTTTCTTTCCTTTCCTTTCTTTTCTTTCCCTTTCTTTTTCTTTTCTTTCCCTTTCTTTCCTTTTCTTTCCTTTCTTTTCTTTCCTTTCTTTTCTTTCCATTCTTTTATTTTCCTTTCTTTCCTTTCCCTTTCTTTCCTTTCTTTCCGTTTCTTTTCTTTCCTTTCTTTTCCTTTTCGTTCCTTCCTTTCTTGATTTCCTTTTTGCTTTCTGTACTTTCCTTTCTTTTCTTTCCTTTCTTTCTTTTCCTTTCCATTCTTTCTTTTACTTTCTTTTCCTTTCCTGATTTTCAGTTTTTTCCTTTCTTTTCCTTCCTTTCGTTCCTTTGCTTTTTCTTTTCCTTTGCTTTCTTTCCGTTTCTTTTCTTTACTTTCTTTCTTTTCTTTTTTCTTTTCCTTTCTTTTCCATTCTTTTCTTTCCTATCTTTTCTTTCCCTTCTTTCTTTTACTTTCTTTTCCTTTCTTTATTTTCAGTTTTTTCCTTTCTTTGCCTTCCTTTCATTCCATAACTTCTTCTTTCTTTTCCTTTACTTTCTTGCCGTTTCTTTTCTTTACTTTCTTTCTTTTCTTTTTTCTTTTCCTTTCTTTTCCTTTCTTTTCTTTCCGTTCTTTTCTTTTCTTTCCCTTTCTTTCCTTTCCTTTCTTTCCTTTCCTTTCTTTTCTTTCCATTCTTTTATTTTCCTTTCTATACTTTTTTCCTTTTCTTTTCTTTTTTTGTTGTCTTTTCTTTCCTTTCTTTCCGTTTCTTTCGTTTCCTTTATTTTTCTTTCCGTTCCTTCCTTTCTTTCCTAAAAGAAAGAAAAGAACGGAAAGAAAAGGAAGGAAAAAGGAAGGAAAAGAAAAATGAAAAGAAAGAGAGTAAAGAAATGAAAGGAAAGAAATGAAAGGAAAAGAAAAAAGAAAAGAAAGAAAGTAAAGAAAAGAAACGGAAAGAAAGGAAAGGAAAAGAAAGAAACAGAAAAGGAATGAAAGGTAGGAAAAGAAAGGAAAAAACGGAAAATAAAGAAAGGAAAAGAAAGTAAAAGAAAGAAGGGAAAGGAAAAGAAAAAGAAAGGAAAGAAAAGAAACGGAAAGAAAGGAAAGAAAAGACAACAAAAAATGAAAAGAAAAGGATAGAAAAGAAAAAGAAAGCAAGGAAAGAAAAGAAAGGAAAGGATAGAAAGGAAAAGGAAAGAAAGGAAAATAAGAGAATGGAAAGAAAAGAAAGGAAAGGAAAGAAAGGAAAGGAAAGGAAAGAAAGGGAAAGAAAAGAAAGGAAAGCTAAGAAAAGAAAGGAAAGAAAAGAACTGAAAGATCAGAAAGGAAAAGAAATGAAAGAAAGGAAGGAAAAGACAAGAAAAAAAAGAAAAGGAAAGAAAAGGATAGAATGGCAAAAGGAGAGCAACGAAAGGAACGAAAGGAAAGGACAGAAATCAAAAAGGAAAACAAGTAAAGGAAGGCAAAGAAAGGAAGAAAAGAAAAAGAAAGGATAGGAAAGAAACGGAAGGAAAGAAAAGACAACAAAAAAGAAAAGAAAAGGAAAGAAAGGGATAGAAAGGAAAAAGGAAAGCAAGTAAGAAAAGAAAGGAAAGGATTTCTATCCTTTCCTTTCTTTCCTTTCTTTCCGTTTCTTTTCTTTCGTTTCTTTTTCTTTTCGTTCCTTCCTTTCTTGATTTCCTTTTTGCTTTCTTTACTTTCCTTTCTTTTCTTTCCTTTCATTCTTTTCCTTTCCCTTCTTTCTTTTACTTTCTTTACCTTTCTTTATGTTCATTTCCTTTCATTCCTTTCTTTTCTTTTCCTTTCTCTTCTTTCCCTTCTTTCACAATCTTTCTTTCCCTGCTTTCTTTCCATTTATTTCCCGTACATTCCCTTCCATTTCATTGTTTTTCTTTTCCTTCCTTTTCCTTTCCCTTCTTTCTTTTTCTTTCTTTTCTTTCTTTTACTTCCTTTTCTTTTCCTTTCTTTTCTTTCAGTTCTTTTCTTTCCTTTCTTTTCTTACCTTTCCTTTCTTTTCTTTCCCTTTCTTTCCTTTCCTTTCCTTTCATTTCTGTCCTTTCTTTTCTTTCCATTCTTTTATTTTCCTTTCTGTCCATTTTTTCCTTTTCTTTTCTTTTTTGTTGTCTTTTCTTTCCTTTCTTTCCGTTTCTTTTGTTTTCATTATTTTTCTTTCCGTTCCTTCCTTTCTTTCCTTTTCCTTTCTATTCTTTCCTTTCTTTTCTTACTTGCTTTCCTTTTTCCTTTCTATCCCTTTCTTTCCTTTTCTTTTCTTTTTGTTGTCTTTTCTTTGCTTCCGTTTTTTTCCTATCCTTTCTTTTTCTTTTCTTCCTTTCTTTGCCTTCCTTTACTTGTTTTCCTCTTTGCTTTCTGTCATTTGCTTTCGTTCCTTTACTTGCTTTCCTTTTGCCATTCTATCCTTTTCTTAACTTTTCTTTTTTTTTGTTGTCTTTTCTTTGCTTTCTTTCATTTCTTTTCCTTTCTTTTCTTACCTTTGCTTTCTTTTCTTTCCCTTTCGTTCCTTTCCTTTCCTTTCTTTCCTTTCCTTTCTTTTCTTTCCATTCTTTTATTTTCCTTTCTTTCGTTTTCCTTTCTTTTCTTTACTTGCTTTCTTTTTCCTTTCTATCCTTTTCTTTTCATTTTTTGTTGTCTTTTCTTTCCGTTTCTTTCCGTTTCCTTTCTTTCCTTTCATTTTCTTTTCGTTCCTTCCTTTCTTGGTTTCCTTTTTGCTTTCTGAACTTTCCTTTCTTTTCTTTCCTTTCATTCTTTTCCTTTCACTTCTTACTTTTACTTTCTTTTCCTTTCTTTATTTTCCGAAATTCCTTTCTTTTCCTTCCTTTCATTCCTTTCCTTTTTCTTTCTTTTCCTTTCTTTCCGTTTCTTTTCTTTACTTTCTTTCTTTTCTTTTTTCTTTTCCTTTCTTTCCTTTCTTTTCTTTCCGTTCTTTTCTTTCTTTTCTTTCCTTTACTTGCTTTCCTTTTTCCTTTCATTCCTTTCTTTTCTTTTCCTTTCTCTTCTTTCCCTTCTTTCACAATCTTTCTTTCCCTGCTTTCTTTCCATTTATTTCCCGTACATTCCCTTCCATTTCTTTGTTTTTCTTTTCCTTCCTTTTCCTTTCCCTTCTTTCTTTGTCTTTCTTTTCTTTCTTTTACTTCCTTTTCTTTTCCTTTCTTTTCTTTCAGTTCTTTTCTTTCCTTTCTTTTCTTACCGTTCCTTTCTTTTCTTTCCCTTTCTTTCCTTTCCTTTCCTGTCTTTTCTTTCATTTATGTTCTTTCCATTCTTTTATTTTCCTTTCTATACTTTTTTCCTATTCTTTTCTTTTTTTGTTGTCTTTTCTTTCCTTTCTTTCCGTTTCTTTTGTTTTCTTTATTTTTCTTTCCGGTCCTTCCTTTCTTTCCTTTTCTGTTGGAATGAAAGGAAAGAAAAGAAAGGAAAGTTCAGAAAGCAAAAAGGAAACCAAGAAAGGAAGGAACGAAAAGAAAATGAAAGGAAAGAAAGGAAACGGAAAGAAAGGAAAGAAAAGACAACAAAAAATGAAAAGAAAATGAAAGAAAAGGATAGAAAGGAAAAAGAAAGCAAGTAAAGAAAAGAAAGGAAAAGGAAAGAAAGGAAAATAAAAGAATGGAAAGAAAAGAAAGGAAAGGAAAGAAAAGTTAAGAAAAGGATAGAATGGCAAAAGGAAAGCAAGTAAAGGAACGAAAGGAAAGGACAGAAAGCAAAAAGGAAAACAAGTAAAGGAAGGCAAAGAAAGGAAGAAAAGAAAAAGAAAGGATAGAAAAAAGGATAGGAAAGAAAAGAAAGGAAAGTACAGAAAGCAAAAAGGAAAACAAGAAAGGAAAAACGAAAAGAAAAAGAAAGGAAAGAAAAGAAACGGAAAGAAAGGAAAGAAAAGACAACAAAAAATGAAAAGAAAAGAAAGAAAAAGATAGAAAAGAAAAAGAAAGCAAGTAAAGAAAGGAAAGGAAAGGAAAGAAAGGAAAGGAAAGGAAAGGAAAGAAAGGGAACGAAATGAAAGGAAAGGTAAGAAAAGAAAAAGAAAGGATAGGAAAGAAACGGAAGGAAAGAAAAGACAACAAAAAAGAAAATAAAAGGAAAGAAAGGGATAGAAAGGAAAAAGGAAAGCAAGTAAGAAAAGAAAGGAAAGGATAGAAAGGAAAAGCAAAGAAAGGAAGGAACGGAAAGAAAAATAAAGAATACAAAAGAAACGGAAAGGAAAGAAAAGACAACAAAAAAAGAAAAGGAAAGGAAAAAAGTATAGAAAGGAAAATAAAAGAATGGAAAGAAAAGAATGGAAACAAAAGAAAGAAAAGGAAAGAACTGAAAGAAAAGAAAGGAAAAGAAAAGGAAGGAAAAGAAAAGAAAGAAAAGTAAAGAAAAGAAAGAAGGGAAAGGAAAAGGAAGGAAAAGAAAAACAAAGAAATGGAATGGAATGTACGGGAAATAAATGGAAGGAAAGCAGGGAAAGAAAGTTTGTGAAAGAAGGGAAAGAAGAGAAAGGAAAAGAAATGAAAGGAATGAAAGGAAAATGGAAAGCAAGTAAAAGAAAGAAACGAAAGGAAATAAAAGAACGGAAAGAAAAGGAAGGACAAGAAAAATGAAAAGAAAGAGAGTATAGAAATGAAAGGAAAGAAATGAAAGGAAAAGAAAGGAAAAGAAAAAAGAAAAGAAAGTAAAGCAAAGAAACGGAAAGAAAGGAAAGGAAAAGAAAGAAACAGAAAAGGAATGAAAGGAAGGAAAAGAAAGGAAAAAACGGAAAATAAAGAAAGGAAAAGAAAGTAAAAGAAAGAAGGGAAAGGAAAAGAATGAAAGGAAAGAAAAGAAAGGAAAGTACAGAAAGCAAAAAGGAAATCAAGAAAGGAAGGAACGAAAAGAAAAAGAAACGAAAGAAAAGAAACGGAAAGAAAGGAAAGAAAAGACAACAAAAAATGAAAAGAAAAGGAAAGAAAAGGATAGAAATGAAAAAGAAAGCAAGTAAAGAAAAGAAAGGAATGGATAGAAAGGACAAGGAAAGAAAGGAAAATAAAGAAAGGAAAGGAAAGGAAAGAAAGGGAAAGAAAAGAAAGGAAAGGTAAGAAAAGAAAGGAAAGAAAAGAACTGAAAGAAAAGAAAGGAAAAGAAATGAAAGGAAAGAAAGAAAAGACAACAAAAAAAAGAAAAGGAAAGAAAAGGATAGAATGGGAAAAGGAAAGCAAGTAAAGGAACGAAAGGAAAGGACAGAAAGCAAAAGGGAAAACAAGTAAAGGAAAGCAAAGAAAGGAGGAAAAGAAAAAGAAAGGATAGGAAACAAACGGAAGGAAAGAAAAGACAACAAAAAAGAAAAGAAAAGGAAAGAAAGGGATAGAAAGGAAAAAGGAGAGCAAGTAAGAAAAGAAAGGAAAGGATAGAAAGGAAAAGGAAAGAAAGGAAGGAACGGAAAGAACTGAAAGAAAAGAAAGGAAAAGAAAAGGAAGGAAAAGAAAAGAAAGAAAAGAAAGGAAAAGAAAGAAGGGAAAGGAAAAGGAAGGAAAAGATAAACAAAGAAATGGAATGGAATGTACAGGAAATAAATGGAAAGAAAGCAGGGAAAGAAAGATTGTGAAAGAAGGGAAAGAAGTGAAAGGAAAAGAAAAGAAAGGAATGAAAGGAAAATGGAAAGCAAGTAAAGGAAAGAAAAGAAAGGAAAGAAAAGAACGGAAAGAAAAGAAAGGAAAAGAAAGGAAAAGAAAAAAGAAAAGAAAGAAAGTAAAGAAAAGAAACGGAAAGAAAGGAAAGGAAAAGAAAGAAAAAGGAAAGGAATGAAAGGAAGGAAAAGACAACAAAAAAAAAGAAAAGGATAGAATGGCAAAAGGAGAGCAACTAAAGGAACGAAAGGAAAGGACAGAAAGCAAAAAGGAAAACAAGTAAAGGAAGGCAAAGAAAGGAAGAAAAGAAAAAGAAAGGATAGGAAAGAAACGGAAGGAAAGAAAAGACAACAAAAAAGAAAAGAAAAGGAAAGAAAGGGATAGAAAAGAAAAAGGAAAGCAAGTAAGAAAAGAAAGGAAAGGATAGAAAGGAAAAGGAAATAAAGGAAGGAACGGAAAGAGAAATAAAGAAAACAAAAGAAAGTAAAGAAGGGAAAGAAATGACAACAAAAAAAGAAAAGAAAAGGAAAAAAAACATAGAAAGGAAAATAAAAGAATGGAAAGAAAAGAAAGGAAAGAAATGAAAGGAAAGGAAAGGAAAGAAAGGGAAAGAAAAGAAACGAAAGGTAAGAAAAGAAAGGTAAGAAAAGATCTGAAAGAAAAGAAAGGAAAAGAAAGGAAGGAAAAGAAAAGAAAGAAAAGAAAGGAAAAGAAAGAAGGGAAAGGAAAAGGAAGGAAAAGAAAAACAAAGAAATGGAAGAGAATATACGGGAAGTAAATGGAAAGAAAGCAGGGAAAGAAAGATTGTGAAGGAAGGGAAAGAAGAGAAAGGAAAAGAAAAGAAAGGAATGAAAGGAAAATGGAAAGCAAGTAAAGGAAAGAAAGGAAAGGAAAGAAAAGAACGGAAAGAAAAGAAAGGAAAAGAAAAAAGAAAAGAAAGAAAGTAAAGAAAAGAAACGGAAAGAAAGGAAAGGAAAAGAAAGAAAAAGGAAAGGAATGTAAGGAAGGAAAAGAAAGGAAAAAACGGAAAATAAATAATTGAAAAGAAAGAAAAAGAAAGAAGGGAAAGGAAAAGAAAGAAAGGAAAGAAAAGAAACGAAAGTACAGAAAGCAAAAGGGAAAACAAGAAAGGAAAGACGAAAAGAAAAAGAAAGGAAAGAAAAGAAACGGAAAGAAAGGAAAGAAAAGACAACAAAAAATGAAAAGAAAAGAAAGAAAAAGATAGAAAAGAAAAAGAAAGCAAGTAAAGAAAGGAAAGGAAAGGAAAGAAAGGAAAGGAAAGGAAAGGAAAGAAAGAGAACGAAATGAAAGGAAAGGTAAGAAAAGAAAAAGAAAGGATAGGAAAGAAACGGAAGGAAAGAAAAGACAAAAAAAAATGTCTTTTCTTCCTTTCTTTGCCTTCCTTTACTTGTTTTCCTTTTTGCTTTCTGTCCTTTGCTTTCGTTCCTTTACTTGCTTTCCTTTTGCCATTCTATCCTTTTCTTAACTTTTCTTTTTTTTTGTTGTCTTTTCTTTCCTTTCTTTCATTTCTTTTCCTTTCTTTTCTTTCAGTATTTTTCTTTCCTTTCTTTTCTTACCTTTGCTTTCTTTTCTTTCCCTTTCTTTCCTTTCCTTTCCTTTCTTTCCTTTCCTTTCTTTTCTTTCCATTCTTTTATTTTCCTTTCTTTCCTTTTCCTTTCTTTTCTTTACTTGCTTTCTTTTTCCTTTCTATCCTTTTCTTTTCATTTTTTGTTGTCTTTTCTTTCCGTTTCTTTCCGTTTCCTTTCTTTCCTTTCATTATCTTTTCGTTCCTTCCTTTCTTGGTTTCCTTTTTGCTTTCTGAACTTTCCTTTCTTTTCTTTCCTTTCATTCTTTTCCTTTCACTTCTTCCTTTTACTTTCTTTTCCTTTCTTTATTTTCCGAAATTCCTTTCTTTTCCTTCCTTTCATTCCTTTCCTTTTTCTTTCTTTTCCTTTCTTTCCGTTTCTTTTCTTTACTTTCTTTCTTTTCTTTTTTCTTTTCCTTTCTTTTCCTTTCTTTTCTTTCCGTTCTTTTCTTTCTTTTATTTCCTTTACTTGCTTTCCTTTTTCCTTTCATTCCTTTCTTTTCTTTTCCTTTCTCTTCTTTCCCTTATTTCACAATCTTTCTTTCCCTGCTTTCTTTCCATTTATTTCCCGTACATTCCCTTCCATTTCTTTGTTTTTCTTTTCCTTCCTTTTCCTTTCCCTTCTTTCTTTTTCTTTCTTTTCTTTCTTTTACTTCCTTTTCTTTTCCTTTCTTTTCTTTCAGTTCTTTTCTTTCCTTTCTTTTCTTACCGTTCCTTTCTTTTCTTTCCCTTTCTTTCCTTTCCTTTCCTGTCTTTTCTTTCCTTTATGTTCTTTCCATTCTTTTATTTTCCTTTCTATACTTTTTTCCTATTCTTTTCTTTTTTTGTTGTCTTTTCTTTCCTTTCTTTCCGTTTCTTTTGTTTTCTTTATTTTTCTTTCCGGTCCTTCCTTTCTTTCCTTTTCTGCTGGAATGAAAGGAAAGAAAAGAAAGGAAAGTTCAGAAAGCAAAAAGGAAACCAAGAAAGGAAGGAACGAAAAGAAAATGAAAGGAAAGAAAGGAAACGGAAAGAAAGGAAAGAAAAGACAACAAAAAATGAAAAGAAAAGGAAAGAAAAGGATAGAAAGGAAAAAGAAAGCAAGTAAAGAAAAGAAAGGAAAAGGAAAGAAAGGAAAATAAAAGAATGGAAAGAAAAGAAAGGAAAGGAAAGTAAAGTTAAGAAAAGGATAGAATGGCAAAAGGAAAGCAAGTAAAGGAACGAATGGAAAGGACAGAAAGCAAAAAGGAAAACAAGTAAAGGAAGGCAAAGAAAGGAAGAAAAGAAAAAGAAAGGATAGGAAAAAAACGGAAGCAAAGAAAAGACAACAAAAAAGAAAAGAAAAGGAAAGAAAGGGATAGAAAGGAAAAAGGAAAGCAAGTAAGAAAAGAAAGGAAAGAATAGAAAGGAAAAGGAAAGAAAGGAAGGAACGGAAAGAAAAATAAAGAAAACAAAAGAAACGGAAAGAAAGGAAAGAAAAGACAACAAAAAATGAAAAGAAAAGAAAGAAAAACATAGAAAAGAAAAAGAAAGTAAAAGAAAGAAGTGAAAGGAAAAGAAAGAAAGGAAAGAAAAGAACTGAAAGTTCAGAAAGCAAAAATGAAACCAAGAAAGGAAGGAATGAAAAGAAAATGAAATGAAAGAAAGGAAACGGAAAGAAAGGAAAGAAAAGACGCCAAAAAATGAAAAGAAAAGGAAAGAAATGGATAGAAAGGAAAAAGGAAAGCAAGTAAGAAAAGAAAGGAAAGGATAGAAAGGAAAAGCAAAGAAAGGAAGGAACGGAAAGAAAAATAAAGAATACAAAAGAAACGGAAAGGAAAGAAAAGACAACAAAAAAAGAAAAGAAAAGGAAAAAAGTATAGAAAGGAAAATAAAAGAATGGAAAGAAAAGAATGGAAACAAAAGAAAGGAAAGGAAAGAACTGAAAGAAAAGAAAGGAAAAGAAAAGGAAGGAAAAGAAAAGGAAGGAAAGTAAAGAAAAGAAAGAAGGGAAAGGAAAAAGAAGGAAAAGAAAAACAAAGAAATGGAATGGAATGTACGGGAAAGAAATGGAAGGAAAGCAGGGAAAGAAAGTTTGTGAAAGAAGGGAAAGAAGAGAAAGGAAAAGAAATGAAAGGAATGAAAGGAAAATGGAAAGCAAGTAAAAGAAAGAAAAGAAAGGAAATAAAAGAACGGAAAGAAAAGGAAGGAAAAGAAAAATGAAAAGAAAGAGAGTAAAGAAATGAAAGGAAAGAAATGAAAGGAAAAGAAAGGAAAAGAAAAAAGAAAAGAAAGAAAGTAAAGCAAAGAAACGGAAAGAAAGGAAAGGAAAAGAAAGAAACAGAAAAGGAATGAAAGGAAGGAAAAGAAAGGAAAAAACGGAAAATAAAGAAAGGAAAAGAAAGTAAAAGAAAGAAGGGAAAGGAAAAGAATGAAAGGAAAGAAAAGAAAGGAAAGTACAGAAAGCAAAAAGGAAATCAAGAAAGGAAGGAACGAAAAGAAAAAGAAACGAAAGAAAAGAAACGGAAAGAAAGGAAAGAAAAGACAACAAAAAATGAAAAGAAAAGGAAAGAAAAGGATAGAAATGAAAAAGAAAGCAAGTAAAGAAAAGAAAGGAATGGATAGAAAGGACAAGGAAAGAAAGGAAAATAAAGAAAGGAAAGGAAAGGAAAGAAAGGGAAAGAAAAGAAAGGAAAGGTAAGAAAAGAAAGGAAAGAAAAGAACTGAAAGAAAAGAAAGGAAAAGAAATGAAAGGAAAGAAAGAAAAGACAACAAAAAAAAGAAAAGGAAAGAAAAGGATAGAATGGGAAAAGGAAAGCAAGTAAAGGAACGAAAGGAAAGGACAGAAAGCAAAAGGGAAAACAAGTAAAGGAAAGCAAAGAAAGGAGGAAAAGAAAAAGAAAGGATAGGAAACAAACGGAAGGAAAGAAAAGACAACAAAAAAGAAAAGAAAAGGAAAGAAAGGGATAGAAAGGAAAAAGGAGAGCAAGTAAGAAAAGAAAGGAAAGGATAGAAAGGAAAAGGAAAGAAAGGAAGGAACGGAAAGAACTGAAAGAAAAGAAAGGAAAAGAAAAGGAAGGAAAAGAAAAGAAAGAAAAGAAAGGAAAAGAAAGAAGGGAAAGGAAAAGGAAGGAAAAGATAAACAAAGAAATGGAATGGAATGTACAGGAAATAAATGGAAAGAAAGCAGGGAAAGAAAGATTGTGAAAGAAGGGAAAGAAGTGAAAGGAAAAGAAAAGAAAGGAATGAAAGGAAAATGGAAAGCAAGTAAAGGAAAGAAAAGAAAGGAAAGAAAAGAACGGAAAGAAAAGAAAGGAAAAGAAAGGAAAAGAAAAAAGAAAAGAAAGAAAGTAAAGAAAAGAAACGGAAAGAAAGGAAAGGAAAAGAAAGAAAAAGGAAAGGAATGAAAGGAAGGAAAAGACAACAAAAAAAAAGAAAAGGATAGAATGGCAAAAGGAGAGCAACTAAAGGAACGAAAGGAAAGGACAGAAAGCAAAAAGGAAAACAAGTAAAGGAAGGCAAAGAAAGGAAGAAAAGAAAAAGAAAGGATAGGAAAGAAACGGAAGGAAAGAAAAGACAACAAAAAAGAAAAGAAAAGGAAAGAAAGGGATAGAAAAGAAAAAGGAAAGCAAGTAAGAAAAGAAAGGAAAGGATAGAAAGGAAAAGGAAATAAAGGAAGGAACGGAAAGAGAAATAAAGAAAACAAAAGAAAGTAAAGAAGGGAAAGAAATGACAACAAAAAAAGAAAAGAAAAGGAAAAAAAACATAGAAAGGAAAATAAAAGAATGGAAAGAAAAGAAAGGAAAGAAATGAAAGGAAAGGAAAGGAAAGAAAGGGAAAGAAAAGAAACGAAAGGTAAGAAAAGAAAGGTAAGAAAAGATCTGAAAGAAAAGAAAGGAAAAGAAAGGAAGGAAAAGAAAAGAAAGAAAAGAAAGGAAAAGAAAGAAGGGAAAGGAAAAGGAAGGAAAAGAAAAACAAAGAAATGGAAGAGAATATACGGGAAGTAAATGGAAAGAAAGCAGGGAAAGAAAGATTGTGAAGGAAGGGAAAGAAGAGAAAGGAAAAGAAAAGAAAGGAATGAAAGGAAAATGGAAAGCAAGTAAAGGAAAGAAAGGAAAGGAAAGAAAAGAACGGAAAGAAAAGAAAGGAAAAGAAAAAAGAAAAGAAAGAAAGTAAAGAAAAGAAACGGAAAGAAAGGAAAGGAAAAGAAAGAAAAAGGAAAGGAATGTAAGGAAGGAAAAGAAAGGAAAAAACGGAAAATAAATAATTGAAAAGAAAGAAAAAGAAAGAAGGGAAAGGAAAAGAAAGAAAGGAAAGAAAAGAAACGAAAGTACAGAAAGCAAAAGGGAAAACAAGAAAGGAAAGACGAAAAGAAAAAGAAAGGAAAGAAAAGAAACGGAAAGAAAGGAAAGAAAAGACAACAAAAAATGAAAAGAAAAGAAAGAAAAAGATAGAAAAGAAAAAGAAAGCAAGTAAAGAAAGGAAAGGAAAGGAAAGAAAGGAAAGGAAAGGAAAGGAAAGAAAGAGAACGAAATGAAAGGAAAGGTAAGAAAAGAAAAAGAAAGGATAGGAAAGAAACGGAAGGAAAGAAAAGACAAAAAAAAATGTCTTTTCTTCCTTTCTTTGCCTTCCTTTACTTGTTTTCCTTTTTGCTTTCTGTCCTTTGCTTTCGTTCCTTTACTTGCTTTCCTTTTGCCATTCTATCCTTTTCTTAACTTTTCTTTTTTTTTGTTGTCTTTTCTTTCCTTTCTTTCATTTCTTTTCCTTTCTTTTCTTTCAGTATTTTTCTTTCCTTTCTTTTCTTACCTTTGCTTTCTTTTCTTTCCCTTTCTTTCCTTTCCTTTCCTTTCTTTCCTTTCCTTTCTTTTCTTTCCATTCTTTTATTTTCCTTTCTTTCCTTTTCCTTTCTTTTCTTTACTTGCTTTCTTTTTCCTTTCTATCCTTTTCTTTTCATTTTTTGTTGTCTTTTCTTTCCGTTTCTTTCCGTTTCCTTTCTTTCCTTTCATTATCTTTTCGTTCCTTCCTTTCTTGGTTTCCTTTTTGCTTTCTGAACTTTCCTTTCTTTTCTTTCCTTTCATTCTTTTCCTTTCACTTCTTCCTTTTACTTTCTTTTCCTTTCTTTATTTTCCGAAATTCCTTTCTTTTCCTTCCTTTCATTCCTTTCCTTTTTCTTTCTTTTCCTTTCTTTCCGTTTCTTTTCTTTACTTTC
Organism: Chiloscyllium plagiosum; assembly: GCF_037043375.1. NCBI lineage: Eukaryota > Metazoa > Chordata > Chondrichthyes > Orectolobiformes > Hemiscylliidae > Chiloscyllium > Chiloscyllium plagiosum. The sequence continues at coordinate 57,794,929 of NW_028270140.1, forward strand.
TTTCTTTTCTTTTTTCTTTTCCTTTCTTTTCCTTTCTTTTCTTTCCGTTCTTTTCTTTCTTTTATTTCCTTTACTTGCTTTCCTTTTTCCTTTCATTCCTTTCTTTTCTTTTCCTTTCTCTTCTTTCCCTTATTTCACAATCTTTCTTTCCCTGCTTTCTTTCCATTTATTTCCCGTACATTCCCTTCCATTTCTTTGTTTTTCTTTTCCTTCCTTTTCCTTTCCCTTCTTTCTTTTTCTTTCTTTTCTTTCTTTTACTTCCTTTTCTTTTCCTTTCTTTTCTTTCAGTTCTTTTCTTTCCTTTCTTTTCTTACCGTTCCTTTCTTTTCTTTCCCTTTCTTTCCTTTCCTTTCCTGTCTTTTCTTTCCTTTATGTTCTTTCCATTCTTTTATTTTCCTTTCTATACTTTTTTCCTATTCTTTTCTTTTTTTGTTGTCTTTTCTTTCCTTTCTTTCCGTTTCTTTTGTTTTCTTTATTTTTCTTTCCGGTCATTCCTTTCTTTCCTTTTCTGCTGGAATGAAAGGAAAGAAAAGAAAGGAAAGTTCAGAAAGCAAAAAGGAAACCAAGAAAGGAAGGAACGAAAAGAAAATGAAAGGAAAGAAAGGAAACGGAAAGAAAGGAAAGAAAAGACAACAAAAAATGAAAAGAAAAGGAAAGAAAAGGATAGAAAGGAAAAAGAAAGCAAGTAAAGAAAAGAAAGGAAAAGGAAAGAAAGGAAAATAAAAGAATGGAAAGAAAAGAAAGGAAAGGAAAGTAAAGTTAAGAAAAGGATAGAATGGCAAAAGGAAAGCAAGTAAAGGAACGAATGGAAAGGACAGAAAGCAAAAAGGAAAACAAGTAAAGGAAGGCAAAGAAAGGAAGAAAAGAAAAAGAAAGGATAGGAAAAAAACGGAAGCAAAGAAAAGACAACAAAAAAGAAAAGAAAAGGAAAGAAAGGGATAGAAAGGAAAAAGGAAAGCAAGTAAGAAAAGAAAGGAAAGAATAGAAAGGAAAAGGAAAGAAAGGAAGGAACGGAAAGAAAAATAAAGAAAACAAAAGAAACGGAAAGAAAGGAAAGAAAAGACAACAAAAAATGAAAAGAAAAGAAAGAAAAACATAGAAAAGAAAAAGAAAGTAAAAGAAAGAAGTGAAAGGAAAAGAAAGAAAGGAAAGAAAAGAACTGAAAGTTCAGAAAGCAAAAATGAAACCAAGAAAGGAAGGAATGAAAAGAAAATGAAATGAAAGAAAGGAAACGGAAAGAAAGGAAAGAAAAGACGCCAAAAAATGAAAAGAAAAGGAAAGAAATGGATAGAAAGGAAAAAGGAAAGCAAGTAAGAAAAGAAAGGAAAGGATAGAAAGGAAAAGCAAAGAAAGGAAGGAACGGAAAGAAAAATAAAGAATACAAAAGAAACGGAAAGGAAAGAAAAGACAACAAAAAAAGAAAAGAAAAGGAAAAAAGTATAGAAAGGAAAATAAAAGAATGGAAAGAAAAGAATGGAAACAAAAGAAAGGAAAGGAAAGAACTGAAAGAAAAGAAAGGAAAAGAAAAGGAAGGAAAAGAAAAGGAAGGAAAGTAAAGAAAAGAAAGAAGGGAAAGGAAAAAGAAGGAAAAGAAAAACAAAGAAATGGAATGGAATGTACGGGAAAGAAATGGAAGGAAAGCAGGGAAAGAAAGTTTGTGAAAGAAGGGAAAGAAGAGAAAGGAAAAGAAATGAAAGGAATGAAAGGAAAATGGAAAGCAAGTAAAAGAAAGAAAAGAAAGGAAATAAAAGAACGGAAAGAAAAGGAAGGAAAAGAAAAATGAAAAGAAAGAGAGTAAAGAAATGAAAGGAAAGAAATGAAAGGAAAAGAAAGGAAAAGAAAAAAGAAAAGAAAGAAAGTAAAGCAAAGAAACGGAAAGAAAGGAAAGGAAAAGAAAGAAACAGAAAAGGAATGAAAGGAAGGAAAAGAAAGGAAAAAACGGAAAATAAAGAAAGGAAAAGAAAGTAAAAGAAAGAAGGGAAAGGAAAAGAATGAAAGGAAAGAAAAGAAAGGAAAGTACAGAAAGCAAAAAGGAAATCAAGAAAGGAAGGAACGAAAAGAAAAAGAAACGAAAGAAAAGAAACGGAAAGAAAGGAAAGAAAAGACAACAAAAAATGAAAAGAAAAGGAAAGAAAAGGATAGAAATGAAAAAGAAAGCAAGTAAAGAAAAGAAAGGAATGGATAGAAAGGACAAGGAAAGAAAGGAAAAGAAAAGAATGGAAAGAACAGAAAGGAAAGAAAAGACAGGAAAGGAAAGGAAAGAAAGGGAAAGAAAAGAAAGGAAAGGTAAGAAAAGAAAGGAAAGAAAAGAACTGAAAGAAAAGAAAGAAAAGACAACAACAAAAAAAAGAAAAGGAAAGAAAAGGATAGAATGGCAAAAGGAAAGCAAGTAAAGGAACGAAAGGAAAGGACAGAAAGCAAAAGGGAAAACAAGTAAAGGAAAGCAAAGAAAGGAGGAAAAGAAAAAGAAAGGATAGGAAACAAACGGAAGGAAAGAAAAGACAACAAAAAAGAAAAGAAAAGGAAAGAAAGGGATAGAAAAGAAAAAGGAAAGCAAGTAAGAAAAGAAAGGAAAGTTCAGAAAGCAAAAATGAAACCAAGAAAGGAAGGAACGAAAAGAAAATGAAATGAAAGAAAGGAAACGGAAAGAGAGGAAAGAAAAGACAACAAAAAATGAAAAGAAAAGGAAAGAAATGGATAGAAAGGAAAAAGGAAAGCAAGTAAGAAAAGAAAGGAAAGGATAGAAAGGAAAAGCAAAGAAAGGAAGGAACGGAAAGAAAAATAAAGAATACAAAAGAAACGGAAAGGAAAGAAAAGACAACAAAAAAAGAAAAGAAAAGGAAAAAAAGTATAGAAAGGAAAGTAAAAGAATGGAAAGAAAAGAATGGAAACAAAAGAAAGGAAAGGAAAGAACTGAAAGAAAAGAAAGGAAAAGAAAAGGAAGGCAAAGAAAAGGAAGGAAAGTAAAGAAAAGAAAGAAGGGAAAGGAAAAGGAAGGAAAAGAAAAACAAAGAAATGGAATGGAATGTACGGGAAATAAATGGAAGGAAAGCAGGGAAAGAAAGTTTGTGAAATGAAAGGAAAAGAAAGGAAAAGAAAAAAGAAAAGAAAGAAAGTAAAGCAAAGAAACGGAAAGAAAGGAAAGGAAAAGAAAGAAACAGAAAAGGAATGAAAGGAAGGAAAAGAAAGGAAAAAACGGAAAATAAAGAAAGGAAAAGAAAGTAAAAGAAAGAAGGGAAAGGAAAAGAATGAAAGGAAAGAAAAGAAAGGAAAGTACAGAAAGCAAAAAGGAAATCAAGAAAGGAAGGAACGAAAAGAAAAAGAAACGAAAGAAAAGAAACGGAAAGAAAGGAAAGAAAAGACAACAAAAAATGAAAAGAAAAGGAAAGAAAAGGATAGAAATGAAAAAGAAAGCAAGTAAAGAAAAGAAAGGAATGGATAGAAAGGACAAGGAAAGAAAGGAAAAGAAAAGAATGGAAAGAACAGAAAGGAAAGAAAAGACAGGAAAGGAAAGGAAAGAAAGGGAAAGAAAAGAAAGGAAAGGTAAGAAAAGAAAGGAAAGAAAAGAACTGAAAGAAAAGAAAGAAAAGACAACAACAAAAAAAAGAAAAGGAAAGAAAAGGATAGAATGGCAAAAGGAAAGCAAGTAAAGGAACGAAAGGAAAGGACAGAAAGCAAAAGGGAAAACAAGTAAAGGAAAGCAAAGAAAGGAGGAAAAGAAAAAGAAAGGATAGGAAACAAACGGAAGGAAAGAAAAGACAACAAAAAAGAAAAGAAAAGGAAAGAAAGGGATAGAAAAGAAAAAGGAAAGCAAGTAAGAAAAGAAAGGAAAGTTCAGAAAGCAAAAATGAAACCAAGAAAGGAAGGAACGAAAAGAAAATGAAATGAAAGAAAGGAAACGGAAAGAGAGGAAAGAAAAGACAACAAAAAATGAAAAGAAAAGGAAAGAAATGGATAGAAAGGAAAAAGGAAAGCAAGTAAGAAAAGAAAGGAAAGGATAGAAAGGAAAAGCAAAGAAAGGAAGGAACGGAAAGAAAAATAAAGAATACAAAAGAAACGGAAAGGAAAGAAAAGACAACAAAAAAAGAAAAGAAAAGGAAAAAAAGTATAGAAAGGAAAGTAAAAGAATGGAAAGAAAAGAATGGAAACAAAAGAAAGGAAAGGAAAGAACTGAAAGAAAAGAAAGGAAAAGAAAAGGAAGGCAAAGAAAAGGAAGGAAAGTAAAGAAAAGAAAGAAGGGAAAGGAAAAGGAAGGAAAAGAAAAACAAAGAAATGGAATGGAATGTACGGGAAATAAATGGAAGGAAAGCAGGGAAAGAAAGTTTGTGAAATGAAAGGAAAAGAAAGGAAAAGAAAAAAAGAAAAGAAAGAAAGTAAAGCAAAGAAACGGAAAGAAAGGAAAGGAAAAGAAAGAAACAGAAAAGGAATGAAAGGAAGGAAAAGAAAGGAAAAAACGGAAAATAAAGAAAGGAAAAGAAAGTAAAAGAAAGAAGGGAAAGGAAAAGAATGAAAGGAAAGAAAAGAAAGGAAAGTACAGAAAGCAAAAAGGAAATCAAGAAAGGAAGGAACGAAAAGAAAAAGAAACGAAAGAAAAGAAACGGAAAGAAAGGAAAGAAAAGACAACAAAAAATGAAAAGAAAAGGAAAGAAAAGGATAGAAATGAAAAAGAAAGCAAGTAAAGAAAAGAAAGGAATGGATAGAAAGGACAAGGAAAGAAAGGAAAAGAAAAGAATGGAAAGAACAGAAAGGAAAGAAAAGACAGGAAAGGAAAGGAAAGAAAGGGAAAGAAAAGAAAGGAAAGGTAAGAAAAGAAAGGAAAGAAAAGAACTGAAAGAAAAGAAAGAAAAGACAACAACAAAAAAAAGAAAAGGAAAGAAAAGGATAGAATGGCAAAAGGAAAGCAAGTAAAGGAACGAAAGGAAAGGACAGAAAGCAAAAGGGAAAACAAGTAAAGGAAAGCAAAGAAAGGAGGAAAAGAAAAAGAAAGGATAGGAAACAAACGGAAGGAAAGAAAAGACAACAAAAAAGAAAAGAAAAGGAAAGAAAGGGATAGAAAAGAAAAAGGAAAGCAAGTAAGAAAAGAAAGGAAAGTTCAGAAAGCAAAAATGAAACCAAGAAAGGAAGGAACGAAAAGAAAATGAAATGAAAGAAAGGAAACGGAAAGAGAGGAAAGAAAAGACAACAAAAAATGAAAAGAAAAGGAAAGAAATGGATAGAAAGGAAAAAGGAAAGCAAGTAAGAAAAGAAAGGAAAGGATAGAAAGGAAAAGCAAAGAAAGGAAGGAACGGAAAGAAAAATAAAGAATACAAAAGAAACGGAAAGGAAAGAAAAGACAACAAAAAAAGAAAAGAAAAGGAAAAAAAGTATAGAAAGGAAAGTAAAAGAATGGAAAGAAAAGAATGGAAACAAAAGAAAGGAAAGGAAAGAACTGAAAGAAAAGAAAGGAAAAGAAAAGGAAGGCAAAGAAAAGGAAGGAAAGTAAAGAAAAGAAAGAAGGGAAAGGAAAAGGAAGGAAAAGAAAAACAAAGAAATGGAATGGAATGTACGGGAAATAAATGGAAGGAAAGCAGGGAAAGAAAGTTTGTGAAAGAAGGGAAAGAAGAGAAAGGAAAAGAAATGAAAGGAATGAAAGGAAAATGGAAAGCAAGTAAAAGAAAGAAAAGAAAGGAAATAAAAGAACGGAAAGAAAAGGAAGGAAAAGGAAAATGAAAAGAAAGAGAGTAAAGAAATGAAAGGAAAGAAATGAAAGGAAAAGAAAGGAAAAGAAAAAAGAAAAGAAAGAAAGTAAAGCAAAGAAACGGAAAGAAAGGAAAGGAAAAGAAAGAAACAGAAAAGGAATGAAAGGAAGGAAAAGAAAGGAAAAAACGGAAAATAAAGAAAGGAAAAGAAAGTAAAAGAAAGAAGGGAAAGGAAAAGAATGAAAGGAAAGAAAAGAAAGGAAAGTACAGAAAGCAAAAAGGAAATCAAGAAAGGAAGGAACGAAAAGAAAAAGAAACGAAAGAAAAGAAACGGAAAGAAAGGAAAAAAAAGACAACAAAAAATGAAAAGAAAAGGAAAGAAAAGGATAGAAATGAAAAAGAAAGCAAGTAAAGAAAAGAAAGGAATGGATAGAAAGGACAAGGAAAGAAAGGAAAATAAAAGAATGGAAAGAAAAGAAAGGAAAAGAAAGAAAGGAAAGGAAAGGAAAGAAAGGGAAAGAAAAGAAAGGAAAGGTAAGAAAAGAAAGGAAAGAAAAGAACTGAAAGAAAAGAAAGGAAAAGAAATGAAAGAAAAGAAAGAAAAGACAACAAAAAAAAGAAAAGGAAAGAAAAGGATAGAATGGCAAAAGGAAAGCAAGTAAAGGAACGAAAGGAAAGGACAGAAAGCAAAAGGGAAAACAAGTAAAGGAAAGCAAAGAAAGGAGGAAAAGAAAAAGAAAGGATAGGAAACAAACGGAAGGAAAGAAAAGACAACAAAAAAGAAAAGAAAAGGAAAGAAAGGGATAGAAAGGAAAAAGGAGAGCAAGTAAGAAAAGAAAGGAAAGGATAGAAAGGAAAAGGAAAGAAAGGAAGGAACGGAAAGAACTGAAAGAAAAGAAAGGAAAAGAAAAGGAAGGAAAAGAAAAGAAAGAAAAGAAAGGAAAAGAAAGAAGGGAAAGGAAAAGGAAGGAAAAGATAAACAAAGAAATGGAATGGAATGTACAGGAAATAAATGGAAAGAAAGCAGGGAAAGAAAGATTGTGAAAGAAGGGAAAGAAGTGAAAGGAAAAGAAAAGAAAGGAATGAAAGGAAAATGGAAAGCAAGTAAAGGAAAGAAAAGAAAGGAAAGAAAAGAACGGAAAGAAAAGAAAGGAAAAGAAAGGAAAAGAAAAAAGAAAAGAAAGAAAGTAAAGAAAAGAAACGGAAAGAAAGGAAAGGAAAAGAAAGAAAAAGGAAAGGAATGAAAGGAAGGAAAAGACAACAAAAAAAAAAGAAAACGAAAGAAAAGGATAGAATGGCAAAAGGAGAGCAACTAAAGGAACGAAAGGAAAGGACAGAAAGCAAAAAGGAAAACAAGTAAAGGAAGGCAAAGAAAGGAAGAAAAGAAAAAGAAAGGATAGGAAAGAAACGGAAGGAAAGAAAAGACAACAAAAAAGAAAAGAAAAGGAAAGAAAGGGATAGAAAAGAAAAAGGAAAGCAAGTAAGAAAAGAAAGGAAAGGATAGAAAGGAAAAGGAAATACAGGATGGAACGGAAAGAAAAATAAAGAAATCAAAAGAAAGTAAAGAAGGGCAAGAAATGACAACAAAAAAAGAAAAGGAAAGGAAAAAAAATATACAAAGGAAAATAAAAGAATGGAAAGAAAAGAAAGGAAAGAAATGAAAGGAAAGGAAAGGAAAGAAAGGGAAAGAAAAGAAACGAAAGGTAAGAAAAGAAAGGTAAGAAAAGATCTGAAAGAAAAGAAAGGAAAAGAAAAGGAAGGAAAAGAAAAGAAAGAAAAGAATGGAAAAGAAAGAAGGGAAAGGAAAAGGAAGGAAAAGAAAAACAAAGAAATGGAAGAGAATATACGGGAAGTAAATGGAAAGAAAGCAGGGAAAGAAAGATTGTGAAGGAAGGGAAAGAAGAGAAAGGAAAAGAAAAGAAAGGAATGAAAGGAAAATGGAAAGCAAGTAAAGGAAAGAAAGGAAAGGAAAGAAAAGAACGGAAAGAAAAGAAAGGAAAAGAAAAAAGAAAAAAAAGAAAGTAAAGAAAAGAAACGGAAAGAAAGGAAAGGAAAAGAAAGAAAAAGGAAAGGAATGTAAGGAAGGAAAAGAAAGGAAAAAAAGGAAAAAAAATAATTGAAAAGAAAGTAAAAGAAAGAAGGGAAAGGAAAAGAAAGAAAGGAAAGAAAAGAAAGGAAAGTACAGAAAGCAAAAAGGAAAACAAGAAAGGAAAAACGAAAAGAAAAATGAAGGAAAGAAAAGAAACGGAAAGAAAGGAAAGAAAAGACAACAAAAAATGAATAGAAAAGAAAGAAAAAGATAGAAAAGAAAAAGAAAGTAAAAGAAAGAAGTGAAAGGAAAAGAAAGAAAGGAAAGAAAAGACAACAACAAAAAAAGAAAAGTTAAGAAAAGGATAGAATGGCAAAAGGAAAGCAAGTAAAGGAACGAAAGGAAAGGACAGAAAGCAAAAAGGAAAACAAGTAAAGGAAGGCAAAGAAAGGAAGAAAAGAAAAAGAAAGGATAGGAAAAAAACGGAAGCAAAGAAAAGACAACAAAAAAGAAAAGAAAAGGAAAGAAAGGGATAGAAAGGAAAAAGGAAAGCAAGTAAGAAAAGAAAGGAAAGAATAGAAAGGAAAAGGAAAGAAAGGAAGGAACGGAAAGAAAAATAAAGAAAACAAAAGAAACGGAAAGAAAGGAAAGAAAAGACAACAAAAAATGAAAAGAAAAGAAAGAAAAAGATAGAAAAGAAAAAGAAAGTAAAAGAAAGAAGTGAAAGGAAAAGAAAGAAAGGAAAGAAAAGAAAGGAAAGTTCAGAAAGCAAAAAGGAAACCAAGAAAGGAAGGAACGAAAAGAAAATGAAATGAAAGAAAGGAAACGGAAAGAAAGGAAAGAAAAGACAACAAAAAATGAAAAGAAAAGGATAGAAAGGAAAAAGAAAGCAAGTAAAGAAAAGAAAGGAAAAGGAAAGAAAGGAAAATAAAAGAATGGATAGAAAAGAAAGGAAAGGAAAGAAAGGAAAGGAAAGGAAAGAATGGGAAAGAAAAGAAAGCAAAGGTAAGAAAAGAAAGGAAAGAAAAGAAGTGAAAGAAAAGAAAGGAAAAGAAATGAAAGAAAGGAAAGAAAAGACAACAAAAAAAAGAAAAGTTAAGAAAAGGATAGAATGGCAAAAGGAAAGCAAGTAAAGGAACGAAAGGAAAGGACAGAAAGCAAAAAGGAAAACAAGTAAAGGAAGGCAAAGAAAGGAAGAAAAGAAAAAGAAAGGATAGGAAAAAAACGGAAGCAAAGAAAAGACAACAAAAAAGAAAAGAAAAGGAAAGAAAGGGATAGAAAGGGAAAAGGAAAACAAGTAAGAAAAGAAAGGAAAGAATGGAAAGGAAAGAAAGGAAGGAACGGAAAGAAAAATAAAGAAAACAAAAGAAACGGAAAGGAAAGAAAAGACAACAAAAAAAGAAAAGAAAAGGAAAAAAGTATAGAAAGGAAAATAAAAGAATGGAAAGAAAAGAATGGAAACAATAGAAAGGAAAGGAAAGAACTGAAAGAAAAGAAAGGAAAAGAAAAGGAAGGAAAAGAAAAGAAAGAAAAGGAAGGAAAAGAAAGAAGGGTAAGGAAAAGGAAGGGAAAAAAAAGAAATGGAAGGGAATGTACGGGAAATAAATGGAAAGAAAGCAGGGAAAGAAAGATTGTGAAAGAAGGGAAAGAAGAGAAAGGAAAAGAAATGAAAGGAATGAAAGGAAAATGGAAAGCAAGTAAAAGAAAGAAAAGAAAGGAAATAAAAGAACGGAAAGAAAAGGAAGGAAAAGAAAAATGAAAAGGAAGAGAGTAAAGAAATGAAAGGAAAAGAAAGGAAAAGAAAAAAGAAAAGAAAGAAAGTAAAGCAAAGAAACGGAAAGAAAGGAAAGGAAAAGAAAGAAACAGAAAAGGAATGAAAGGAAGGAAAAGAAAGGAAAAAACGGAAAACAAAGAAAGGAAAAGAAAGTAAAAGAAAGAAGGGAAAGGAAAAGAAAAAGAAAGGAAAGAAAAGAAACGGAAAGAAAGGAAAGAAAATACAACAAAAAATAAAAGTAAAGGATAGAAATGAAAAAGAAAGCAAGTAAAGAAAAGAAAGGAAAGGATAGAGAGGAAAAGGAAAGAAAGGAAAATAAAAGAATGGAAAGAAAAGAAAGGAAAGGAAAGAAAGGAAAGGAAAGGAAAGAAAGGGAAAGAAAAGAAAGGAAAGGTAAGAAAAGAAAGGAAAGAAAAGAACTGAAAGAAAAGAAAGGAAAAGAAATGAAAGAAAAGAAGGAAAAGACAACAAAAAAAAGAAAAGTTCTGAAAAAGGATAGAATGGCAAAAGGAAAGCAAGTAAAGGAATGAAAGGAAAGGACAGAAAGCAAAAAGGAAAACAAGTAAAGGATGGCAAAGAAAGAAAGAAAAGAAAAAGAAAGGATAGGAAAGAAACGGAAGGAAAGAAAAGACAACAAAAAAGAAAAGAAAAGGAAAGAAAGGGATAGAAAGGAAAAAGGAAAGCAAGTAAGAAAAGAAAGGAAAGGATTTCTATCCTTTCCTTTCTTTCCTTTCTTTCCGTTTCTTTTCTTTCGTTTCTTTTTCTTTTCGTTCCTTCCTTTCTTGATTTCCTTTTTGCTTTCTGTACTTTCCTTTCTTTTCTTTCCTTTCATTCTTTTCCTTTCCCTTCTTTCTTTTACTTTCTTTACCTTTCTTTATTTTCATTTCTTTCCGTTTCTTTTCTTTACTTTCTTTCTTTTCTTTTTTCTTATCCTTTCTTTTCCTTTCATTTCTTTCCGTTCTTTTCTTTCCTTTCTTTTCTTTCCTTTACTTGCTTTCCATTTTCCTTTCATTCCTTTCTTTTCTTTTCCTTTCTCTTCTTTCCCTTCTTTCACAATCTTTCTTTCCCTGCTTTCTTTCCATTTATTTCCCGTACATTCCCTTCCATTTCTTTGTTTTTCTTTTCCTTCCTTTTCCTTTTCCTTCTTTCTTTTCTTTCTTTTACTTCCTTTTCTTTTCCTTTCTTTTCTTTCAGTTGTTTCTTTCCTTTTTTTCTTACCTTTCCTTTCTTTTCTTTCCCTTTCTTTCCTTTCCTTTCCTTTCATTTCTGTCCTTTCTTTTCTTTCCATTCTTTTATTTTCCTTTCTGTCCATTTTTTCCTTTTCTTTTCTTTTTGTTGTCTTTTCTTTCCTTTCTTTCCGTTTCTTTTGTTTTCATTATTTTTCTTTCGTTCCTTCCTTTCTTTCCTTTTCCTTTCTATTCTTTCCTTTCTTTTCTTACTTGCTTTCCTTTTTCCTTTCTATCCCTTTCTATCCTTTTCTTTTCTTTTTGTTGTCTTTTCTTTGCTTCCGTTTCTTTCCTATCCTTTCTTTTTCTTTTCTTCCTTTCTTTGCCTTCCTTTACTCGTTTTCGTCTTTGCTTTCTGTCCTTTCCTTTCGTCCCTTTACTTGCTTTCCTTTTGCCATTCTATCCTTTTCTTAACTTTTCTTTTTTTTTTGTTGTCTTTTCTTTCCTTTCTTCCATTTCTTTTCCTTTCTTTTCTTTCAGTACTTTTCTTTCCTTTCTTTTCTTACCTTTGCTTTCTTTTCTTTCCCTTTCTTTCCTTTCCTTTCCTTTCTTTCCTTTCCTTTCTTTTCTTTCCATTGTTTTATTTTCCTTTCTTTCCTTTTCCTTTCTTTTCTTTACTTGCTTTCTTTTTCCTTTCTGTCCTTTTCTTTCCTTTTCTTTTCATTTTTTGTTGTCTTTTCTTTCCGTTTCTTTCCGTTTCCTTTCTTTCCTTTCATTTTCTTTTCATTCCTTCCTTTCTTGGTTTCCTTTTTGCTTTCTGAACTTTCCTTTCTTTTCTTTCCTTTCATTCTTTTCCTTTCACTTCTTTCTTTTGCTTTCTTTTCCTTTCTTTATTTTCCGAAATTCCTTTCTTTTCGTTCCTTTCATTCCTTTCCTTTTTCTTTCTTTTCCTTTCTTTCCGTTTCTTTTCTTTACTTTCTTTCTTTTCTTTTTTCTTTTCCTTTCTTTTCCTTTCTTTTCTTTCCGTTCTTTTCTTTCTTTTCTTTCCTTTACTTGCTTTCCTTTTTCCTTTCATTCCTTTCTTTTCTTTTCCTTTCTCTTCTTTCCCTTCTTTTCTTTCCGTTTCTATTGTATTCTTTATTTTTCTTTCCGTTCCTTCCTTTTTTTCCTTTACCTTTCTATCCTTTCCTTTCTTTTCTTACTTGCTTTCCTTTTTCCTTTCTATCCCTTTCTTTCCTTTTCCTTTCTATCCTTTCCTTTCTTTGGTTACTTGCTTTCTTTTTTCCTTTCTATCCCTTTCTTTCCTTTTCTTTTCTTTTTTGTTGTCTTTTCTTTCCTTCCCTTTCTTTCCTATCCTTTGTTTTTCTTTTCTTCCTTTCTTTGCATTCCTTTACTTGTTTTCCTTTTTGCTTTCTGTCCTTTCCTTTCGTTCCTTTACTTGCTTTCCTTTTGCCATTCTATCCTTTTCTTTCCTTTTCTTTTTTTTGTTGTCTTTTCTTTCTTTTCTTTCATTTCTTTTCCTTTCTTTTCTTTCAGTTCTTTTCTTTCCTTTCTTTTCTTACTTTTCTTTTCTTTTCTTTCCCTTTCTTTCCTTTCCTTTCCTTTCTTTCTTTTCCTTTCTTTTCTTTCCATTCTTTTATTTTACTTTCTTTCCTTGTCCTTTCTATCCAAAACTTTCCTTTCTTTACTTGCTTTCTTTTTCTTTTCTATCTTTTTCTTTCTTTTGTTTTCATTTTTTGTTGTCTTTTCTTTCCTTTCTTTCCGTTTCTTTTCTTCCTTTCTTTTCTTACTTGCTTTCCTTTTTCCTTTCTATCCCTTTCTTTCCTTTTCTTTTCTTTTTTGTTGTCTTTTCTTTCCTTCCGTTTCTTTCCTATCCTTTCTTTTTCTTTTCTTACCTTTCCTTTCATTTCGTTCCCTTTCTTTCCTTTCCTTTCCTTTCCTTTCTTTCCTTTCCTTTCCTTTCTTTACTTGCTTTCTTTTTCTTTTCTATCTTTTTCTTTCTTTTGTTTTCATTTTTTGTTGTCTTTTCTTTCCTTTCTTTCCGTTTCTTTTCTTCCTTTCTTTTTCTTTTCGTTTTTCCTTTCTTGTTTTCCTTTTTGCTTTCTGTACTTTCCTTTCTTTTCTTTCCTTTCTTTCTTTTCCTTTCCCTTCTTTCTTTTTCTTTCTTTTCCTTTATTTATTTTCCGTTTTTTCCTTTCTTTTCCTTCCTTACATTCCTTTCCTTTTTCTTTCTTTTCTTTTCCTTTCTTTCCGTTTCTTTTCTTTACTTTCTTTCTTTTCTTTTTTCTTTTCCTTTCTTTTCTAACCGTTCTTACGTTTCCCTTTCTTTCCTTTACTTGCTTTCCTTTTTCCTTTCATTCCTTTCTTTTCTTTTCCTTTCTCTTCTTTCCCTTCTTTCACAATCTTTCTTTCCCTGCTTTCTTTCCATTTATTTCCCGTACATTCCCTTCCATTTCATTGTTTTTCTTTTCCTTCCTTTTCCTTTCCCTTCTTTCTTTTTCTTTCTTTTCTTTCTTTTACTTCCTTTTCTTTTCCTTTCTTTTCTTTCAGTTCTTTTCTTTCCTTTCTTTTCTTACCTTTCCTTTCTTTTCTTTCCCTTTCTTTCCTTTCCTTTCCTGTCTTTTCTTTCCTTTCTGTTGGTTCCATTCTTTTATTTTCCTTTCTATACTTTTTTCCTAATCTTTTCTTTTTTTGTTGTCTTTTCTTTCCTTTCTTTCCGTTTCATTTGTTTTCTCTATTTTTCTTTCCGTTCCTTCCTTTTTTTCCTTTCTATTCTTTCCTTTCTTTTCTTACTTGTTTTCCTTTTACCTTTCTATCCCTTTCTTTCCTTTTCTTTTCTTTTTTGTTGTCTTTTCTTTGCTTCCGTTTTTTTCCTATCCTTTCTTTTTCTTTTCTTCCTTTCTTTGCCTTCCTTTACTTGTTTTCCTTTTTGCTTTCTGTCCTTTCCTTTCGTTCCTTTACTTGCTTTCCTTTTGCCATTCTATCCTTTTCTTAACTTTTCTTTTTTTTGTTGTCTTTTCTTTCCTTTCTTTCATTTCTTTTCCTTTCTTTTCTTTCAGTTCTTTTCTTTCCTTTCTTTCCTTTCCTTTCCTTTCTTTCCTTTCCTTTCATTTCTTTCCATTCTTTTATTTTCCTTTCTTTCCTTTTCCTTTCTTTTCTTTACTTGCTTTCTTTTTCCTTTCTATCCTTTTCTTTCCTTTTCTTTTCATTTTTTGTTGTCTTTTCTTTCCTTTCTTTCCGTTTCCTTTCTTTCATTTCATTTTCTTTTCGTTCCTTCCTTTCTTGGTTTCCTTTTTGCTTTCTGAACTTTCCTTTCTTTTCTTTCCTTTCTTTCTTTTCCTTTCACTTCTTTCTTTTACTTTCTTTTTCTTTTCTATCTTTTTCATTCTTTTCTTTTCATTTTTTGTTGTCTTTTCTTTCCTTTCTTTCCGTTTCTTTTCTTTCCTTTATTTTTCTTTCCGTTTTTCGTTTCTTGTTTTCCTTTTTGCTTTCTGTACTTTCCTTTCTTTTCTTTCCTTTCTTTCTTTTCCTTTCCCTTCTTTCTTTTACTTTCTTTTCAATTATTTATTTTCCGTTTTTTCCTTTCTTTTCCTTCCTTACATTCCTTTCCTTTTTCTTTCTTTTCCTTTCCTTTCTTTCCGTTTCTTTTCTTTACTTTCTTTCTTTTCTTTTTTCTTTTCCTTTCTTTTCTTTCCGTTCTTTTCTTTCCTTTCCTTTCTTTCCTTTACTTGCTTTCCATTTTCCTTTCATTCCTTTCTTTTCTTTTCCTTTCTCTTCTTTCCCTTCCTTCACAATCTTTCTTTCCCTGCTTTCTTTCCATTTACTTCCCGTATATTCTCTTCCATTTCTTTGTTTTTCTTTTCCTTCCTTTTCCTTTCCCTTCTTTCTTTTCCTTTCTTTTCTTTCTTTTCTTTTCCTTCCTTTTCTTTTCCTTTCTTTTCTTTCAGATCTTTTCTTACCTTTCTTTTCTTACCTTTCGTTTCTTTTCTTTCCCTTTCTTTCCTTTCCTTTCCTTTCATTTCTTTCCTTTCTTTTCTTTCCATTCTTTTATTTTCCTTTCTATGTTTTTTTTACTTTCCTTTTCTTTTTTTGTTGTCATTTCTTTCCCTTCTTTACTTTCTTTTGTTTTCTTTATTTTTCTTTCCGTTCCCATCCTTTATTTCCTTTTCCTTTCTATCCTTTCCTTTCTTTTCTTACTTGCTTTCCTTTTTCTTTTCTATCCCTTTCTTTCCTTTTCTTTTCTTTTTTGTTGTCTTTTCTTTCCTTCCGTTTCTTTCCTATCCTTTCTTTTTCTTTTCTTCCTTTCTTTGCCTTCCTTTACTTGTTTTCCTTTTTGCTTTCCGTCCTTTCCTTTCGTTCCTTTAGTTGCTCTCCTTTTGCCATTCTATCCTTTTCTTTCCTTTTCTTTTTTTTTGTTGTCTTTTCCGTCCTTTCATTCCTTTCCTTTTTCTTTCTTTTCCTTTCCTTTCTTTCCGTTTCTTTTCTTTACTTTCTTTCTTTTCTTTTTTCTTTTCCTTTCTTTTCCTTTCTTTTCTTTCCGTTCTTTTCTTTCCTTTCTTTTCTTTCCTTTACTTGCTTTCCATTTTCCTTTCATTCCTTTCTTTTCTTTTCCTTTCACTTCTTTCCCTTCTTTCACAATCTTTCTTTCCCTGCTTTCTTTCCATTTATTTCCTGTACATTCCATTCCATTTCTTTGTTTATCTTTTCCTTCCTTTTCCTTTCCCTTCTTTCTTTTCCTTTCTTTTCTTTCTTTTCTTTTCCTTCCTTTTCTTTTCCTTTCTTTTCTTTCAGTTCTTTCCGTTCCTTCCTTTCTTTCCTTTTCCTTTCTATCCTTTCCTTTCTTTTCTTACTTGCTCTCCTTTTTCCTTTCTATCCCTTTCTTTCCTTTTCTTTTCTTTTTTGTTGTCTTTTCTTTCCTTCCGTTTGTTTCCTATCCTTTCTTTTTCTTTTCCTCCTTTCTTTGCTTTCCTTTACTTGTTTTCCCTTTTGCTTTCTGTCCTTTCCTTTCGTTCCTTTACTTGCTTTCCTTTTGCCATTCTATCCTTTTCTTTCCTTTTCTTTTTTTTGTTGTCTATTCTTTCTTTTCTTTCATTTCTTTTCCTTTCTTTTCTTTCAGTTCTTTTCTTTCCTTTCTTTTCTTACCTTTCCTTTCTTTTCTTTCCCTTTCTTTCCATTCCTTTCCTTTCTTTCTTTTCCTTTCTTTTCTTTCCATTCTTTTATTTTCCTTTCTTTCCTTGTCCTTTCTATCCATTCCTTTCTTTTCTTTACTTGCTTTCTTTTTCATTTCTATCCTTTTCTTTCCTTTTCTTTTCATTTTTTGTTGTCTTTTCTTTCCTTTCTTTCCGTTTCTTTTCTTTCGTTTCTTTTTCTTTTCGTTCCTTCCTTTCTTGATTTCCTTTTTGCTTTCTGTACTTTCCTTTCTTTTCTTTCCTTTCATTCTTTTCCTTTCCCTTCTTTCTTTTACTTTCTTTTCCTTTCTTTATTTTCCGTTTTTTCCTTTCTTTTCCTTCCTTTCATTCCTTTTCTGTTTCTTTCTTTTCCTTTCCTTTCTTTCCGTTTCTTTGCTTTACTTTCTTTCTTTTCTTTTTTCTTTTCCTTTCTTTTCCTTTCATTTCTTTCCTTTCATTTCTTTACTCTCTTTCTTTTCATTTTTCTTTTCCTTCCTTTTCTTTCCGTTCTTTTATTTCCTTTCTTTTCTTTCTTTTACTTGCTTTCCATTTTCCTTTCATTCCTTTCATTTCTTTTCCTTTCTCTTCTTTCCCTTCTTTCACAAACTTTCTTTCCCTGCTTTCCTTCCATTTATTTCCCGTACATTCCATTCCATTTCTTTGTTTTTCTTTTCCTTCCTTTTCCTTTCCCTTCTTTCTTTTCTTTACTTTTCTTTCTTTTCTTTTCCTTCCTTTTCTTTTCCTTTCTTTTCTTTCAGTTCTTTCCTTTCCTTTCTTTTGTTTCCATTCTTTTCTTTCCATTCTTTTATATTCCTTTCTATACTTTTTTTCCTTTTCTTTTCTTTTTTTGTTGTCTTTTCTTTCCTTTCCGTTTCTTTTGTATTCTTTATTTTTCTTTCCGTTCCTTCCTTTCTTTGCTTTTCCTTTCTATCCTTTACTTTCTTTTCTTACTTGCTTTCCTTTTTCCTTTCTATCCCTTTCTTTCCTTTTCTTTCTTTTTTTTTGTCTTTTCTTTCCTTCCGTTTCTTTCCTATCCTTTCTTTTTCTTTTCTTACCTTTCCTTTCATTTCGTTCTCTTTCTTTCCTTTCCTTTCCTTTCCTTTCTTTCCTTTCCTTTCCTTTCTTTACTTGCTTTCTTTTTCTTTTCTATCTTTTTCTTTCTTTTCTTTTCATTTTTTGTTGTCTTTTCTTTCCTTTCTTTCCGTTTCTTTTCTTTCCTTTCTTTTTCTTTTCGTCTTTCCTTTCTTGTTTTCCCTTTTGCTTTCTGTACTTTCCTTTCTTTTCTTTCCTTTCTTTCTTTTCCTTTCCCTTCTTTCTTTTTCTTTCTTTTCCTTTATTTATTTTCCGTTTTTTCCTTTCTTTTCCTTCCTTACATTCCTTTCCTTTTTCTTTCTTTTCTTTTCCTTTCTCTCCGTTTCTTTTCTTTACTTTCTTTCTTTTCTTTTTTCTTTTCCTTTCTTTTCTAACCGTTCTTACCTTTCCCTTTCTTTCCTTTACTTGCTTTCCTTTTTCGTTTCATTCCTTTCTTTTCTTTTCCTTTCTCTTCTTTCCCTTCTTTCACAATCTTTCTTTCCCTGCTTTCTTTCCATTTATTTCCCGTACATTCCCTTCCATTTCATTGTTTTTCTTTTCCTTCCTTTTCCTTTCCCTTCTTTCTTTTTCTTTCTTTTCTTTCTTTTACTTCCTTTTCTTTTCCTTTCTTTTCTTTCAGTTCTTTTCTTTCCTTTCTTTTCTTACCTTTCCTTTCTTTTCTTTACCTTTCTTTCCTTTCCTTTCCTGTCTTTTCTTTCCTTTCTGTTCTTTCCATTCTTTTATTTTCCTTTCTATACTTTTTTCCTAATCTTTTCTTTTTTTGTTGTCTTTTCTTTCCTTTCTTTCCGTTTCTTTTGTTTTCTTTATTTTTCTTTCCGTTCCTTCCTTTCTTTCCTTTCTATTCTTTCCTTTCTTTTCTTACTTGTTTTCCTTTTTCCTTTCTATCCCTTTCTTTCCTTTTCTTTTCTTTTTTGTTGTCTTTTCTTTGCTTCCGTTTTTTTCCTATCCTTTCTTTTTCTTTTCTTCCTTTCTTTGCCTTCCTTTACTTGTTTTCCTTTTTGCTTTCTGTCCTTTCCTTTCGTTCCTTTACTTGCTTTCCTTTTGCCATTCTATCCTTTTCTTAACTTTTCTTTTTTTTGTTGTCTTTTCTTTCCTTTCTTTCATTTCTTTTCCTTTCTTTTCTTTCAGTTCTTTTCTTTCCTTTCTTTTCTTACCTTTGCTTTCTTTTCTTTCCCATTCTTTCCTTTCCTTTCCTTTCTTTCCTTTCCTTTCTTTTCTTTCCATTCTTTTATTTTCCTTTCATTCCTTTTCCTTTCTTTTCTTTACTTGCTTTCTTTTTCCTTTCTATCCTTTTCTTTCCTTTTCTTTTCATTTTTTGTTGTCTTTTCTTTCCTTTCTTTCCGTTTCCTTTCTTTCATTTCATTTTCTTTTCGTTCCTTCCTTTCTTGGTTTCCTTTTTGCTTTCTGAACTTTCCTTTCTTTTCTTTCCTTTCTTTCTTTTCCTTTCACTTCTTTCTTTTACTTTCTTTTTCTTTTCTATCTTTTTCTTTCTTTTCTTTTCATTTTTTGTTGTCTTTTCTTTCCTTTCTTTCCGTTTCTTTTCTTTCCTTTATTTTTCTTTCCGTTTTTCGTTTCTTGTTTTCCTTTTTGCTTTCTGTACTTTCCTTTCTTTTCTTTCCTTTCTTTCTTTTCCTTTCCCTTCTTTCTTTTACTTTCTTTTCAATTATTTATTTTCCGTTTTTTCCTTTCTTTTCCTTCCTTAAATTCCTTTCCTTTTTCTTTCTTTTCCTTTCCTTTCTTTCCGTTTCTTTTCTTTACTTTCTTTCTTTTCTTTTTTCTTTTCCTTTCTTTTCTTTCCGTTCTTTTCTTTCCTTTCCTTTCTTTCCTTTACTTGCTTTCCATTTTCCTTTCATTCCTTTCTTTTCTTTTCCTTTCTCTTCTTTCCCTTCCTTCACAATCTTTCTTTCCCTGCTTTCTTTCCATTTATTTCCCGTATATTCTCTTCCATTTCTTTGTTTTTCTTTTCCTTCCTTTTCCTTTCCCTTCTTTCTTTTCCTTTCTTTTCTTTCTTTTCTTTTCCTTCCTTTTCTTTTCCTTTCTTTTCTTTCAGATCTTTTCTTACCTTTCTTTTCTTACCTTTCGTTTCTTTTCTTTCCCTTTCTTTCCTTTCCTTTCCTTTCATTTCTTTCCTTTCTTTTCTTTCCATTCTTTTATTTTCCTTTCTATGTTTTTTTTCCTTTCCTTTTCTTTTTTGTTGTCATTTCTTTCCCTTCTTTACTTTCTTTTGTTTTCTTTATTTTTCTTTCCGTTCCTTCCTTTATTTCCTTTTCCTTTCTATCCTTTCCTTTCTTTTCTTACTTGCTTTCCTTTTTCTTTTCTATCCCTTTCTTTCCTTTTCTTTTCTTTTTTGTTGTCTTTTCTTTCCTTCCGTTTCTTTCCTATCCTTTCTTTTTCTTTTCTTCCTTTCTTTGCCTTCCTTTACTTGTTTTCCTTTTTGCTTTCCGTCCTTTCCTTTCGTTCCTTTAGTTGCTCTCCTTTTGCCATTCTATCCTTTTCTTTCCTTTTCTTTTTTTTGTTGTCTTTTCCTTCCTTTCATTCCTTTCCTTTTTCTTTCTTTTCCTTTCCTTTCTTTCCGTTTCTTTTCTTTACTTTCTTTCTTTTCTTTTTTCTTTTCCTTTCTTTTCCTTTCTTTTCTTTCCGTTCTTTTCTTTCCTTTCTTTTCTTTCCTTTACTTGCTTTCCATTTTCCTTTCATTCCTTTCTTTTCTTTTCCTTTCACTTCTTTCCCTTCTTTCACAATCTTTCTTTCCCTGCTTTCTTTCCATTTATTTCCTGTACATTCCATTCCATTTCTTTGTTTATCTTTTCCTTCCTTTTCCTTTCACTTCTTTCTTTTCCTTTCTTTTCTTTCTTTTCTTTTCCTTCCTTTTCTTTTCCTTTCTTTTCTTTCAGTTCTTTCCGTTCCTTCCTTTCTTTCCTTTTCCTTTCTATCCTTTCCTTTCTTTTCTTACTTGCTCTCCTTTTTCCTTTCTATCCCTTTCTTTCCTTTTCTTTTCTTTTTTGTTGTCTTTTCTTTCCTTCCGTTTGTTTCCTATCCTTTCTTTTTCTTTTCCTCCTTTCTTTGCTTTCCTTTACTTGTTTTCCCTTTTGCTTTCTGTCCTTTCCTTTCGTTCCTTTACTTGCTTTCCTTTTGCCATTCTATCCTTTTCTTTCCTTTTCTTTTTTTAGTTGTCTTTTCTTTCTTTTCTTTCATTTCTTTTCCTTTCTTTTCTTTCAGTTCTTTTCTTTCCTTTCTTTTCTTACCTTTCCTTTCTTTTCTTTCCCTTTCTTTCCTTTCCTTTCCTTTCTTTCTTTTCCTTTCTTTTCTTTCCATTCTTTTATTTTCCTTTCTTTCCTTGTCCTTTCTATCCATTCCTTTCTTTTCTTTACTTGCTTTCTTTTTCATTTCTATCCTTTTCTTTCCTTTTCTTTTCATTTTTTGTTGTCTTTTCTTTCCTTTCTTTCCGTTTCTTTTCTTTCGTTTCTTTTTCTTTTCGTTCCTTCCTTTCTTGATTTCCTTTTTGCTTTCTGTACTTTCCTTTCTTTTCTTTCCTTTCATTCTTTTCCTTTCCCTTCTTTCTTTTACTTTCTTTTCCTTTCTTTATTTTCCGTTTTTTCCTTTCTTTTCCTTCCTTTCATTCCTTTTCTGTTTCTTTCTTTTCCTTTCCTTTCTTTCCGTTTCTTTGCTTTACTTTCTTTCTTTTCTTTTTTCTTTTCCTTTCTTTTCCTTTCATTTCTTTCCTTTCATTTCTTTACTCTCTTTCTTTTCATTTTTCTTTTCCTTCCTTTTCTTTCCGTTCTTTTATTTCCTTTCTTTTCTTTCTTTTACTTGCTTTCCATTTTCCTTTCATTCCTTTCATTTCTTTTCCTTTCTCTTCTTTCCCTTCTTTCACAAACTTTCTTTCCCTGCTTTCCTTCCATTTATTTCCCGTACATTCCATTCCATTTCTTTGTTTTTCTTTTCCTTCCTTTTCCTTTCCCTTCTTTCTTTTCTTTACTTTTCTTTCTTTTCTTTTCCTTCCTTTTCTTTTCCTTTCTTTTCTTTCAGTTCTTTCCTTTCCTTTCTTTTGTTTCCATTCTTTTCTTTCCATTCTTTTATATTCCTTTCTATACTTTTTTTCCTTTTCTTTTCTTTTTTTGTTGTCTTTTCTTTCCTTTCCGTTTCTTTTGTATTCTTTATTTTTCTTTCCGTTCCTTCCTTTCTTTGCTTTTCCTTTCTATCCTTTACTTTCTTTTCTTACTTGCTTTCCTTTTTCCTTTCTATCCCTTTCTTTCCTTTTCTTTCTTTTTTTTTGTCTTTTCTTTCCTTCCGTTTCTTTCCTATCCTTTCTTTTTCTTTTCTTACCTTTCCTTTCATTTCGTTCTCTTTCTTTCCTTTCCTTTCCTTTCCTTTCTTTCCTTTCCTTTCCTTTCTTTACTTGCTTTCTTTTTCTTTTCTATCTTTTTCTTTCTTTTCTTTTCATTTTTTGTTGTCTTTTCTTTCCTTTCTTTCCGTTTCTTTTCTTTCCTTTCTTTTTCTTTTCGTCTTTCCTTTCTTGTTTTCCCTTTTGCTTTCTGTACTTTCCTTTCTTTTCTTTCCTTTCTTTCTTTTCCTTTCCCTTCTTTCTTTTTCTTTATTTCCTTTAATTATTTTCCGTTTTTTCCTTTCTTTTCCTTCCTTACATTCCTTTCCTTTTTCTTTCTTTTCTTTTCCTTTCTTTCCGTTTCTTTTCTTTACTTTCTTTCTTTTCTTTTTTCTTTTCCTTTCTTTTCTAACCGTTCTTACCTTTCCCTTTCTTTCCTTTACTTGCTTTCCTTTTTCCTTTCATTCCTTTCTTTTCTTTTCCTTTCTCTTCTTTCCCTTCTTTCACAATCTTTCTTTCCCTGCTTTCTTTCCATTTATTTCCCGTACATTCCCTTCCATTTCATTGTTTTTCTTTTCCTTCCTTTTCCTTTCCCTTCTTTCTTTTTCTTTCTTTTCTTTCTTTTACTTCCTTTTCTTTTCCTTTCTTTTCCTTTCTTTTCTTTCCGTTCTTTTCTTTCCTTTCTTTTCTTTCCTTTACTTGCTTTCCATTTTCCTTTCATTCCTTTCTTTTCTTTTCCTTTCACTTCTTTCCCTTCATTCACAATCTTTCTTTCCCTGCTTTCTTTCCATTTATTTCCTGTACATTCCATTCCATTTCTTTGTTTATCTTTTCCTTCCTTTTCCTTTCCCTTCTTTCTTTTCCTTTCTTTTCTTTCTTTTCTTTTCCTTCCTTTTCTTTCCTTTTCTTTTCTTTTTTGTTGTCTTTTCTTTCCTTCCGTTTGTTTCCTATCCTTTCTTTTTCTTTTCCTCCTTTCTTTGCTTTCCTTTACTTGTTTTTCCTTTTGCTTTCTGTCCTTTCCTTTCGTTCCTTTACTTGCTTTCCTTTTGCCATTCTATCCTTTTCTTTCCTTTTCTTTTTTTTGTTGTCTTTTCTTTCTTTTCTTTCATTTCTTTTCCTTTCTTTTCTTTCAGTTCTTTTCTTTCCTTTCTTTTCTTACCTTTCCTTTCTTTTCTTTCCCTTTCTTTCCTTTCCTTTCTTTCTTTTCCTTTCTTTTCTTTCCATTCTTTTATTTTCCTTTCTTTCCTTGTCCTTTCTATCCATTCCTTTCTTTTCTTTACTTGCTTTCTTTTTCATTTCTATCCTTTTCTTTCCCTTTCTTTTCATTTTTTGTTGTCTTTTCTTTCCTTTCTTTCCGTTTCTTTTCTTTCGTTTCTTTTTCTTTTCGTTCCTTCCTTTCTTGATTTCCTTTTTGCTTTCTGTACTTTCCTTTCTTTTCTTTCCTTTCATTCTTTTCCTTTCCCTTCTTTCTTTTACTTTCTTTTCCTTTCTTTATTTTCCGTTTTTCCCTTTCTTTTCCTTCCTTTCATTCCTTTTCTGTTTCTTTCTTTTCCTTTCCTTTCTTTCCGTTTCTTTGCTTTACTTTCTTTCTTTTCTTTTTTCTTTTCCTTTCTTTTCCTTTCATTTCTTTCCTTTCATTTCTTTACTCTCTTTCTTTTCATTTTTCTTTTCCTTCCTTTTCTTTCCGTTCTTTTATTTCCTTTCTTTTCTTTCTTTTACTTGCTTTCCATTTTCCTTTCATTCCTTTCATTTCTTTTCCTTTCTCTTCTTTCCCTTCTTTCACAAACTTTCTTTCCCTGCTTTCCTTCCATTTATTTCCCGTACATTCCATTCCATTTCTTTGTTTTTCTTTTCCTTCCTTTTCCTTTCCCTTCTTTCTTTTCTTTACTTTTCTTTCTTTTCTTTTCCTTCCTTTTCTTTTCCTTTCTTTTCTTTCAGTTCTTTCCTTTCCTTTCTTTTGTTTCCATTCTTTTCTTTCCATTCTTTTATATTCCTTTCTATACTTTTTTTCCTTTCCTTTTCTTTTTTTGTTGTCTTTTCTTTCCTTTCCATTTCTTTTGTATTCTTTATTTTTCTTTCCGTTCCTTCCTTTCTTTGCTTTTCCTTTCTATCCTTTCCTTTCTTTTCTTACTTGCTTTCCTTTTTCCTTTCTATCCCTTTCTTTCCTTTTATTTTCTTTTTTGTTGTCTTTTCTTTCCTTCCGTTTCTTTCCTATCCTTTCTTTTTCTTTTCTTACCTTTCCTTTCATTTCGTTCCCTTTCTTTCCTTTCCTTTCCTTTCCTTTCTTTCCTTTCCTTTCCTTTCTTTACTTGCTTTCTTTTTCTTTTCTATCTTTTTCTTTCTTTTCTTTTCATTTTTTGTTGTCTTTTCTTTCCTTTCTTTCCGTTACTTTTCTTTCCTTTCTTTTTCTTTTCGTTTTTCCTTTCTTGTTTTCCTTTTTGCTTTCTGTACTTTCCTTTCTTTTCTTTCCTATCCTTTTTTCTATCCTTTCTTTTTCTTTTCTTCCTTTCTTTGCCTTCCTTTACTTGTTTTCCTTTTTGCTTTCTGTCCTTTCCTTTCGTTCCTTTACTTGCTTTCCTTTTGCCATTCTATCCTTTTCTTAACTTTTCTTTCCTTTCCTTTCTTTTCTTTACTTGCTTTCTTTTTCCTTTCTATCCTTTTCTTTCATTTTCTTTTCATTTTTTGTTGTCTTTTCTTTCCTTTCTTTCCGTTTCCTTTCTTTCCTTTCATTTTCTTTTCGTTCCTTCCTTTCTTGGTTTCCTTTTTGCTTTCTGAACTTTCCTTTCTTTTCTTTCCTTTCATTCCAACAGAAAAGGAAAGAAAGGAAGGACCGGAAAGAAAAATAAAGAAAACAAAAGAAACGGAAAGAAAGGAAAGAAAAGACAACAAAAAAAGAAAAGAATAGGAAAAAAGTATAGAAAGGAAAATAAAAGAATGGAAAGAACATAAATGAAAGAAAAGACAGGAAAGGAAAGGAAAGAAAGGGAAAGAAAAGAAAGGAACGGTAAGAAAAGAAAGGAAAGAAAAGAACTGAAAGAAAAGAAAGGAAAAGAAAAGGAAGTAAAAGAAAGAAAAGAAAGACAAAGAAAGAAGGGAAAGGAAAAGGAAGGAAAAGAAAAACAAAGAAATGGAAGGGAATGTACGGGAAATAAATGGAAAGAAAGCAGGGAAAGAAAGGTTGTGAAAGAAGGGAAAGAAGAAAAAGGAAAAGAAAAGAAAGGAATGAAAGGAAAAAGGAAAGCAAGTAAAGGAAAGAAAAGAAAGAAAAGAACGGAAAGAAAAGAAAGGAAAAGAAAGGAAAAGAAAAAAGAAAAGAAAGAAAGTAAAGAAAAGAAACGGAAAGAAAGGAAAAGAAAGAAAAAGGAAAGGAATGAAAGGAAGGAAAAGAAAGGAATTTCGGAAAATAAAGAAAGGAAAAGAAAGTAAAAGTAAGAAGTGAAAGGAAAAGAATGAAAGGAAAGAAAAGAAAGGAAAGTTCAGAAAGCAAAAAGGAAACCAAGAAAGGAAGGAACGAAAAGAAAATGAAAGGAAAGAAAGGAAACGGAAAGAAACGGAAAGAAAAGACAACAAAAAATGAAAAGAAAAGGATAGAAAGGAAAAAGAAAGCAAGTAAAGAAAAGAAAGGAAAACGAAAGAAAGGAAAATAAAAGAATGGAAAGAAAAGAAAGGAAAGGAAAGAAAGGAAAGGAAAGGAACGAAAGGGAAAGAAAAGAAAGCAAAGGTAAGAAAAGAAAGGAAAAGAAATGAAAGAAAGCAAAGACAAGACAACAAAAAAAAAGAAAAGTTAAGAAAAGGATAGAATGGCAAAAGGAAAGCAAGTAAAGGAACGAAAGCAAATGACAGAAAGCAAAGAGGAAAACAAGTAAAGGAAGGCAAAGAAAGGAAGAAAAGAAAAAGAAAGGATAGGAAAAAACGGAAGCAAAGAAAAGACAACAAAAAGAAAAGAAAAGGAAAGAAAGGGATAGAAAGGAAAAAGGAAAGCAAGTAAGAAAAGAAAGGAAAGAATAGAAAGGAAAAGGAAAGAAAGGAAGGAACGGAAAGAAAAATAATGAAAACAAAAGAAACGGAAAGAAAGGAAAGAAAAGACAACGAAAAAGAAAAGAAAAGGAAAAAATGGACAGAAAGGAAAATAAAAGAATGGAAAGAAAAGAAAGGACAGAAATGAAAGGAAAGGAAAGGAAAGAAAGGGAAAGAAAAGAAAGGAAAGGTAAGAAAAGAAAGGAAAGAAAAGAACTGAAAGAAAAGAAAGGAAAAGAAAAGGAAGTAAAAGAAAGAAAAGAAAGAAAAAGAAAGAAGGGAAAGGAAAAGGAAGGAAAAGAAAAACAATGAAATGGAAGGGAATGTACGGGAAATAAATGGAAAGAAAGCAGGGAAAGAAAGATTGTGAAAGAAGGGAAAGAAGAGAAAGGAAAAGAAAAGAAAGGAATGAAAGGAAAAAGGAAAGCAAGTAAAGGAAAGAAAAGACAACAAAAAAAGAAAAGGGAAGAAAAGGATAGAATGGCAAAAGGAAAGCAAGTAAAGGAACGAAAGGAAAGGACAAAAAGCAAAAGGGAAAACAAGTAAAGGAAAGCAAAGAAAGGAAGAAAAGAAAAAGAAAGGATAGGAAACAAACGGAAGGAAAGAAAAGACAACAAAAAAGAAAAGAAAAGAAATGGAAAGAAAGGGATAGAAAGGAAAAAGGAAAGCAAGTAAGAAAAGAAAGGAAAGTATAGAAAGGAAACGGAAAGAAAGGAACGAACGGAAAGAAAAATAAAGAAAACAAAAGAAACGGAAAGAAAGGAAAGAAAAGACAACAAAAAAAGAAAAGAAAAGGAAAAAAGTATAGAAAGGAAAATAAAAGAATGGAAAGAAAAGAAAGGAAAGAAATGAAAGGAAAGGAAAGAAAGGGAAAGAAAAGAAAGGAAAGGTAAGAAAAGAAAGGAAAGAAAAGAACTGAAAGAAAAGAAAGGAAAAGAAAAGGAAGTAAAAGAAAGAAAAAGAAAGAAGGGAAAGGAAAAGGAAGGAAAAGAAAAACAATGAAATGGAAGGGAATGTACGGGAAATAAATGGAAAGAAAGCAGGGAAAGAAAGATTGTGAAAGAAGGTAAAGAAGAGAAAGGAAAAGAAAAGAAAGGAATGAAAGGAAAATGGAAAGCAAGTAAAGGAAAGAAAAGAAAGGAAAGAAAAGAACGGAAAGAAATGAAAGGAAAAGAAAGGATAAGAAAAAGAAAGGAAAGAAAGTAAAGAAAAGAAACGGAATGAAAGGAAATGAACATAAAGAAAGGTAAAGAAAGTAAAAGAAAGAAGGGAAAGGAAAAGAATGAAAGGAAAGAAAAGAAAGGAAAGTAAAGAAAGCAAAAAGGAAATCAAGAAAGGAAGGAACGAAAAGAAAAAGAAACGAAAGAAAAGAAACGGAAAGAAAGGAAAGAAAGGAAAGGATAGAAATCCTTTCCTTTCTTTTCTTACTTGCTTTCCTTTTTCCTTTCTATCCCTTTCTTTCCTTTTCTTTTCTTTTTTGTTGTCTTTTCTTTCCTTCCGTTTCTTTCCTATCCTTTCTTTTTCTTTTCTTCCTTTCTTTGCCTTCCTTTACTTGTTTTCCTTTTTGCTTTCTGTCCTTTCCTTTCGTTCCTTTCGTTGCTCTCCTTTTGCCATTCTATCCTTTTCTTTCCTTTTCTTTTTTTTTCTTGTCTTTTCCTTCCTTTCTTTCATTTCTTTTCCTTTCTGATCTTTCAGTTCTTTTCTTTCCTTTCTTTTCTTAGCTTTCCTTTCTTTTCTTTCCCTTTCTTTCCTTTCCTTTCCTTTCTTTCCTTTCCTTTCTTTTCTTTCCATTCTCTTATTTTCCTTTCTTTCCTTTTCCTTTCTATCCTTTCCTTTCTTTTCTTTCCTTGCTTTCTTTTTCTTTTCTATCCTTTTCTTTTCATTTTTTGTTGTCTTTTCTTTCCTTTCTTTCCGTTTCTTTTCTTTCCTTTCTTTTTCTTTTCCTTTCCCTTCTTTCTTTTACTTTCTTTTCCTTTCTTTATTTTCCGTTTTTTCCTTTCTTTTCCTACCTTTCATTCCTTTTCTGTTTCTTTCTTTTCCTTTCCTTTCTTTCCGTTTCTTTTCTTTACTTTCTTTCTTTTCTTTTTTCTTTTCCTTTCATTTCTTTCCTTTCATTTCTTTACTCTCTTTCTTTTCATTTTTCTTTTCCTTCCTTTTCTTTCCGTTCTTTTCTTTCCTTTCTTTTCTTTCTTTTACTTGATTTCCATTTTCCTTTCATTCCTTTCATTTCTTTTCCTTTCTCTTCTTTCCCTTCTTTCACAAACTTTCTTTCCCTGCTTTCCTTCCATTTATTTCCCGTACATTCCATTCCATTTCTTTGTTTTTCTTTTCCTTCCTTTTCCTTTCCCTTCTTTCTTTTCTTTACCTTTCATTATTTTCTTTGCCTTCCTTTTCTTTTCCTTTCTTTTCTTTCAGTTCTTTCCTTTCCTTTCTTTTGTTTCCATTCTTTTCTTTCCATTCTTTTATTTTCCTTTCTATACTTTTTTTCCTTTCCTTTTCTTTTTTTGTTGTCTTTTCTTTCCTTTCCGTTTCTTTTGTATTCTTTATTTTTCTTTCCGTTCCTTCCTTTCTTTGCTTTTCCTTTCTATCCTTTACTTTCTTTTCTTACTTGCTTTCCTTTTTCCTTTCTATCCCTTTCTTCCTTTTCTTTTCTTATTTGTTGTCTTTTCTTTCCTTCCATTTCTTTCCTATCCTTTCTTTTTCTTTTCTTCCTTTCTTTGCCTTCCTTTACTTGTTTTCCTTTTGGTTTCTGTATTTTCCTTTCTTTGCCTTCCTTTACTTGTTTTCCTTTTTCCTTTCTGTTGTTTCCTTTCTTTCCTGAACTTGCTTTCCTTTTGCCTTTCTATCCTTTTCTTTCCTTTTCTTTTCTTTTTTTTTGTCTTTTCTTTCTTGTCTTTCCATTTCTTTTCTTTCCTTTCCTTTTCTTTTCGTTCCTTCCTTTCTTTGCCTTCCTTTATTTGTTTCCCTTTTTGCTTGGTGTCGTTTCCATTCTTTTCTTTCCTTTCCTTTCTTTTCTTTCCCTTTCTTTTTCTTTTCTTTCCCTTTCTTTCCTTTTCTTTCCTTTCTTTTCTTTCCTTTCTTTTCTTTCCATTCTTTTATTTTCCTTTCTTTCCTTTCCCTTTCTTTCCTTTCATTTCTTTCCTATCCTTTCTTTTCATTCCATTCTTTTATTTTCCTTTCTATACTTTTTTCCTTTTCTTTTCATTTTTTGTTGTCTTTTCTTTCCTTTCTTTCCGTTTCTTTTGTTTTCTTTATTTTTCTTTCCGTTCCTTCCTTTCTTTCCTTTTTCTTTCTATCCTTTCCTTTCTTTTCTTACTTGCTTTCCTTTTTCCTTTCTATCCCTTTCTTCCTTTTCTTTTCTTATTTGTTGTCTTTTCTTTCCTTCCGTTTCTTTCCTATCCTTTCTTTTTCTTTTCTTCCTTTCTTTGCCTTCCTTTACTTGTTTTCCTTTTGGTTTCTGTATTTTCCTTTCTTTGCCTTCCTTTACTTGTTTTCCTTTTTCCTTTCTGTCGTTTCCTTTCTTTCCTTAACTTGCTTTTCATTTGCCTTTCTATCCTTTTCTTTCCTTTTCTTTTCTTTTCTTTTCTTGTTGTCTTTTCTTTCCAGTCTTTCCGTTTCTTTTCTTTCCTTTCTTTTCCTTTTCGTTCCTTCCTTTCTTGATTTCCTTTTTGCTTTCTGTACTTTCCTTTCTTTTCTTTCCTTTCTTTCTTTTCCTTTCCCTTCTTTCTTTTACTTTCTTTTCCTTTCCTTATTTTCAGTTTTTTCCTTTCTTTTCCTTCCTTTCATTCCTTTGCTTTTTCTTTCTTTTCCTTTGCTTTCTTTCCGTTTCTTTTCTTTTCTTTCTTTTCTTTTTTCTTTTCCTTTCTTTTCCATTCTTTTCTTTCCTATCTTTTCTTTCCCTTCTTTCTTTTACTTTCTTTTCCTTTCTTTATTTTCAGTTTTTTCCTTTCTTTGCCTTCCTTTCATTCCTTTCCTTTTTCTTTCTTTTCCTTTACTTTCTTGCCGTTTCTTTTCTTTACTTTCTTTCTTTTCTTTTTTCTTTTCCTTTCTTTTCTTTCCGTTCTTTTCTTTCCTTTCTTTTCTTTGCTTTACTTGCTTTCCATTTTCCTTTCATTCCTTTCTTTTCTTTTCCTTTCTCTTCTTTCCCTTCTTTCACAATCTTTCATTCCCTGCTCTCTTTCCATTTATTTCCCGTACATTCCCTTCCATTTTTTTTTTCCCTTCCTTTTCCTTACCCTTCTTTCTTTTCCTTCCTTTTCTTTCTTTTCTTTTCCTTCCTTTTACTTTCACTTCTTTCTTTCGTTTCCTTTCTTTCCTTTCCTTTCTTTCCTTTCCTTTCATTTCTTTCCCTTTCTTTCCTTTCCTTTCCTTCCTTTCCTTTCCTTTCTTTTCTTTCCATTCTTTTATTTTCCTTTCTTTCCTTTTCCTTTCTATCCTTTCCTTTCTTTTCTTTACTTGCATTCTTTTTTCCTTTCTATCCTTTTCTTTCCTTTTCTTTTCTTTTTTTGTTGTCTTTTCTTTCCTTTCTTTTTCTTTTCTTTCCTTCCTTTCTTGATTTCCATTTTGCTTTCTGTACTTTCCTTTCTTTTCTTTTCCTTTCTTTCTTTTCTCTTTTTTCCTTTCTTTTCCTTCCTTTCATTCCTTTCCTTTTTCTTTCTTTTCCTTTCCTTTCTTTCTGTTTCTTTCCGTTCTTTTCTTTCCTTTACTTGCTTTCCTTTTTCCTTTCATTCCTTTCTTTCCTATCCTTTCTTTCCTTTCCTGTCTTTCCTTTCCTTTCTTTCCTTTCCTTTGTTTTCCTTCCCTTTTTTCCTTTCCTTTCCTTTCTTTTCTTTCCTTTCTTTTCTTTCCATTCTTATATTTTCCTTTCTATACTTTTTTTCCTTTTCTTTTATTTTTTTGTTGTCTTTTCTTTCCTTTCTTTCCGTTTCTTTTGTTTTCTTTATTTTTCTTTCCGTTCGTTCCTTTTTTTCCTTTTCCTTTCTATCCTTTCCTTTCTTTTCTTACTTGCTTTCCTTTTTCCTTTCTATCCCTTTCTTCCTTTTCTTTTCTTATTTGTTGTCTTTTCTTTCCTTCCGTTTGTTTCCTATCCTTTCTTTTTCTTTTCTTCCTTTCTTTGCTTTCCTTTACTTGTTTTCCCTTTTGCTTTCTGTCCTTTCCTTTCGTTCCTTTACTTGCTATCCTTTTGCCATTCTATCCTTTTCTTTCCTTTTCTTTTTTTTGTTGTCTTTTCTTTCCTTTACTTGCTTTCCTTTTTCCTTTCATTCCTTTCTTTTCTTTTCCTTTCTCTTCTTTCCCTTCTTTCACAATCTTTCTTTCCGTGCTTTCTTTCCATTTATTTCCCGTACATTCCCTTCCATTTCTTTGTTTTTCTTTTCCTTCCTTTTCCTTTCCCTTCGTTCTTTTCCTTTCTTTTCTTTCAGTTCTATTCCTTCCTTTCTTTTCTTACCTTTCCTTTCTTTTATTTCCCTTTGTTTCCTTTCATTTCCTTTCTTTTCTTTCCTTTCTTTTCTTTCCATTCTTTTATTTTCCTTTCTATACTTTTTTTCCTTTTCTTTTCTTTTTTGTTGTCTTTTCTTTCCTTTCTTTCCGTTTCTTTTGTTTTGTTTATTTTTTTTCCGTTCCTTCCTTTCTTTCCTTTTCCTTTCTATCCTTTCCTTTCTTTTCTTACTTGCTTTCCTTTTTCCTTTCTATCCCTTTCTTTCCTTTTCTTTTCTTTTTTTGTTGTCTTTTCTTTCCTTCCGTTTCTTTCCTATCCTTTCTTTTTCTTTTCTTCCTTTCTATGCCTTCCTTTACTTGTTTTCCTTTTGGTTTCTGTATTTTCCTTTCTTTGCCTTCCTTTACTTGTTTTCCTTTTTCCTTTCTGTTGTTTCCTTTCTTTCCTTACCTTGCTTTCCTTTTGCTTTTCTATCCTTTTCTTTCCTTTTCTTTTCTTTTTTTGTTGTCTTTTCTTTCTTGTCTTTCCGTTTCTTTTCTTTCCGTTCCTTTTCTTTTCGTTCCTCCCTTTCATTGCCTTCCTTTATTTGTTTTCCTTTTTGCTTTGTGTCGTTTCCATTCTTTTCTTTCCTTTCTTTTCTTTCCCTTTCTTTTTTCTTTTCTTTCCCTTTCTTTCCTTTTCTTTCCTTTCTTTTCTTTCCTTTCTTTTCTTTCCTTTCTTTTATTTTCCTTTCTT
The DNA here is from genome assembly GCF_037043375.1 of Chiloscyllium plagiosum. Taxonomy (NCBI): domain Eukaryota; kingdom Metazoa; phylum Chordata; class Chondrichthyes; order Orectolobiformes; family Hemiscylliidae; genus Chiloscyllium; species Chiloscyllium plagiosum. Next base: position 57,826,343 of record NW_028270140.1, read on the forward strand.
TCCTTTCCCTTTCTTTCCTTTCCTTTCTTTCCTATCCTTTCTTTTCATTCCATTCTTTTATTTTCCTTTCTATACTTTTTTACTTTTCTTTTCATTTTTTGTTGTCTTTTCTTTCCTTTCTTTCCGTTTCTTTTGTTTTCTTTATTTTTCTTTCCGTTCCTTCCTTTCTTTCCTTTTCCTTTCAATCCTTTCCTTTCTTTTCTTACTTGCTTTCCTTTTTCCTTTCTATCCCTTTCTTTCTTTTCTTTTCTTATTTGTTGTCTTTTCTTTCCTTCCGTTTCTTTCCTATCCTTTCTTTTTCTTTTCTTCCTTTCTTTGCCTTCCTTTACTTGTTTTCCTTTTGGTTTCTGTATTTTCCTTTCTTTGCCTTCCTTTACTTGTTTTCCTTTTTCCTTTCTGTTGTTTCCTTTCATTCCTTAACTTGCTTTCCTTTTGCCTTTCTTTCTTTTCCTTTCTTTTCTTTCTTTTACTTCCTTTTCTTTTCCTTTCTTTTCTTTCAGTTCTTTTCTTTCCTTTCTTTTCTTACCTTTCCTTTCTTTCCTTTCCTTTCATTTCTTTCCTTTCTTTTCTTTCCATTCTTTTATTTTCCATTCTATACTTTTTTCCTTTTCTTTTCTTTTTTGTTGTCTTTTCTTTCCTTTCTTTCCGTTTCTTTCGTTTTCTTTATTTTTCTTTCCGTTCCTTTCTTTCTTTCCTTTTCCTTTCTATCCTTTCCTTTCTTTTCTTACTTGCTTTCCTTTTTCCTTTCTATCCCTTTCTTTCCTTTCCTTTTCTTTTTTGTTGTGGAAAGGAAAGAAAAGGAAAACAAGTAAAGGAAGGCAAAGAAAGGAAGAAAAGAAAAAGAAAGGATAGGAAAGAAATGGAAGGAAAGAAAAGACAACAAATAAGAAAAGAAAAGGAAGAAAGGGATAGAAAGGAAAAAGGAAAGCAAGTAAGAAAAGAAAGGAAAGGATAGAAAGGAAAAGGAAAGAAAGGAAGGAACGGAAAGAAAAATAAAGAAAACAAAAGAAACGGAAAGAAAGGAAAGAAAAGACAACAAAAAAAGAAAAGAAAAGGAAAAAAGTATAGAAAGGAAAATAAAAGAATGGAATGAAAAGAAAGGAAAGGAAAGAAAGGAAAGGAAAGAAAGGGAAAGAAAAGAAAAGAACGGAAAGAAAAGAAAGGAAAAGAAAGGAAAAGAAAAAAGAAAAGAAAGAAAGTAAAGAATAGAAACGGCAAGAAAGTAAAGGAAAAGAAAGAAAAAGGAAAGGAATGAAAGGAAGGCAAAGAAAGGAAAAAACTGAAAATAAAGAAAGGAAAAGAAAGTAAAAGAAAGAAGGGAAAGAAAAGATAGGAAAGAAAAGAATGGAAAAGAAAGGAAAAGAAAAAAGAAAAGAAAGAAAGTAAAGAAAAGAAACGGAAAGAAAGCAAAGGAAAAGAAAAAGCAAAGGAATGAAAGAAAGGAAAAGAAAGGAAAAAACTGAAAATCAGGAAGGGAAAAGAAAGTAAAAGAAAGAATGGAAAGGAAAAGAAAGAAAGGAAAGAAAAGAAAGGAAAGTACAGAAAGCAAAAAGGAAATCAAGAAAGGAAGGAACGAAAAGGAAAAGAAAGGAAAGAAAAGAAACGGAAAAACTGGAAAGAAAAGACAACAAGAAAAGAAAAGAAAAGAAAAGGAAAGAAAAGGATAGAAAGGCAAATGAAAAGCAAGTTAAGGAAAGAAAGGAAACGACAGAAACCAAAAGGAAAACAAGTAAAGGAAGGCAAAGAAAGGAAGAAAAGAAAAAGAAAGGATAGGAAAGAAACGGAAGGTAAGAAAAGACAACAAATAAGTAAAGAAAAGGAAGAAAGGGATAGAAAGGAAAAAGGAAAGCAAGTAAGAAAAGAAAGGAAAGGATAGAAAGGAAAAGGAAAGAAAGGAAGGAACGGAAAGAAAAATAAAGAAAACAAAAGAAACGGAAAGAAAGGAAAGAAAAGACAACAAAAAATGAAAAGAAAAGGAAAAAAGTATAGAAAGGAAAATAAAATAATGGAATGAAAAGAAAGGATAGGAAAGAAAGGAAAGGAAAGAAAGGGAAAGGAAAGAAAGGAAAATAAAAGAATGGAAAGAAAAGAAAGGAAGGAAAAGAAAGGAAAGAAAAGGAAAGAAAGGGAAAGAAAAGAAAAAGAAAGGGAAAGAAAAGAAAGGAAAGGAAAGAAAAGAATGGAAACGACACAAAGCAAAAAGGAAAACAAATAAAGGAAGGCAATGAAAGGGAGGAACGTAAAGAAAAGGAAAGGAAAGAAAAGAAACGGAAAGACAAGAAAGAAAAGACAACAAAAGAAGAAAAGAAAAGGAAAGAAAAGGATAGAAAGGCAAAAGGAAAGCAAGTTAAGGAATGAAAGGAAACAACAGAAAGGAAAAAGGAAAACAAGTAAAGGAAGGCAAAGAAAGGAAAATACAGAAACCAAAAGGAAAACAAGTAAAGGAAGGCAAAGAAAGGAAGAAAAGAAAAAGAAAGGATAGGAAAGAAATGGAAGGAAAGAAAAGACAACAAATAAGAAAAGAAAAGGAAGAAAGGGATAGAAAGGAAAAAGGAAAGCAAGTAAGAAAAGAAAGGAAAGGATAGAAAGGAAAAGGAAAGAAAGGAAGGAACGGAAAGAAAAATAAAGAAAACAAAAGAAACGGAAAGAAAGGAAAGAAAAGACAACAAAAAATGAAAAGAAAAGGAAAAAAGTATAGAAAGGAAAATAAAATAATGGAATGAAAAGAAAGGATAGGAAAGAAAGGAAAGGAAAGAAAGGGAAAGGAAAGAAAGGAAAATAAAAGAATGGAAAGAAAAGAAAGGAAAGAAAAGAAAGGAAAGAAAAGGAAAGAAAGGGAAAGAAAAGAAAAAGAAAGGGAAAGAAAAGAAAGGAAAGGAAAGAAAAGAATGGAAACGACACAAAGCAAAAAGGAAAACAAATAAAGGAAGGCAATGAAAGTGAGGAACGAAAAGAAAAGGAACGGAAAGAAAAGAAACGGAAAGACAAGAAAGAAAAGACAATAAAAAAAGAAAAGAAAAGGAAAGAAAAGGATAGAAAAGCAAAAGGAAAGCAAGGTAAGGAAAGAAAGAAAACAACAGAAAGGAAAAAGGAAAACAAGTAAAGGAAGGCAAAGAAAGGAAAATATAGAAACCAAAAGGAAAACAAGTAAAGGAAGGCATAGAAAGGAAGAAAAGAAAAAGAAAGGATAGGAAAGAAACGGAAGGAAAGAAAAGACAACAAAAAAAGAAAAGAAAAGGAAAGAAAGGGATAGAAAGGAAAAAGGAAAGCAAGTAAGAAAAGAAAGGAAATGATAGAAAGGAAAAGGAAAGAAAGGAAGGAACGGAAAGAAAAATAAAGGAAACGAAAGAAACGGAAAGAAAGGAAAGAAAAGACAACAAAAAAAGAAAAGAAAAGGAAAAAAGTATAGAAAGGAAAATAAAAGAATGGAAAGAAAAGAAAGGAAAGGAAAGAAAGGAAAGGAAAGAAAGGGAAAGAAAAGAAAAGAACGGAAAGAAAAGAAAGGAAAAGAAAGGAAAAGAAAAAAGAAAAGAAAGAAAGTAAAGAAAAGAAACGGCAAGAAAGTAAAGGAAAAGAAAGAAGAAGTTATGGAATGAAAGGAAGGCAAAGAAAGGAAAAAACTGAAAATAAAGAAAGGAAAAGAAAGTAAAAGAAAGAAGGGAAAGAAAAGATAGGAAAGAAAAGAATGGAAAAGAAAGGAAAAGAAAAAAGAAAAGAAAGAAAGTAAAGAAAAGAAACGGAAAGAAAGCAAAGGAAAAGAAAAAGCAAAGGAACGAAAGGAAGGAAAAGAAAGGAAAAAACTGAAAATCAGGAAAGGAAAAGAAAGTAAAAGAAAGAATGGAAAGGAAAAGAAAGAAAGGATAGAAAAGAAAGGAAAGTACAGAAAGCAAAAAGGAAATCAAGAAAGGAAGGAACGAAAAGGAAAAGAAAGGAAAGAAAAGAAACGGAAAAACTGGAAAGAAAAGACAACAAGAAAAGAAAAGAAAAGAAAAGAAAAGGAAAGAAAAGGATAGAAAGGCAAATGAAAAGCAAGTTAAGGAAAGAAAGGAAACGACAGAAACCAAAAGGAAAACAAGTAAAGGAAGGCAAAGAAAGGAAGAAAAGAAAAAGAAAGGATAGGAAAGAAACGGAAGGTAAGAAAAGACAACAAATAAGTAAAGAAAAGGAAGAAAGGGATAGAAAGGAAAAAGGAAAGCAAGTAAGAAAAGAAAGGAAAGGATAGAAAGGAAAAGGAAAGAAAGGAAGGAACGGAAAGAAAAATAAAGAAAACAAAAGAAACAGAAAGAAAGGAAAGAAAAGACAACAAAAAATGAAAAGAAAAGGAAAAAAGTATAGAAAGGAAAAAAAAATAATGGAATGAAAAGAAAGGATAGGAAAGAAAGGAAAGGAAAGAAAGGGAAAGGAAAGAAAGGAAAATAAAAGAATGGAAAGAAAAGAAAGGAAGGAAAAGAAAGGAAAGAAAAGGAAAGAAAGGGAAAGAAAAGAAAAAGAAAGGGAAAGAAAAGAAAGGAAAGGAAAGAAAAGAATGGAAACGACACAAAGCAAAAAGGAAAACAAATAAAGGAAGGCAATGAAAGGGAGGAACGTAAAGAAAAGGAAAGGAAAGAAAAGAAACGGAAAGACAAGAAAGAAAAGACAACAAAAGAAGAAAAGAAAAGGAAAGAAAAGGATAGAAAGGCAAAAGGAAAGCAAGTTAAGGAATGAAAGGAAACAACAGAAAGGAAAAAGGAAAACAAGTAAAGGAAGGCAAAGAAAGGAAAATACAGAAACCAAAAGGAAAACAAGTAAAGGAAGGCAAAGAAAGGAAGAAAAGAAAAAGAAAGGATAGGAAAGAAATGGAAGGAAAGAAAAGACAACAAATAAGAAAAGAAAAGGAAGAAAGGGATAGAAAGGAAAAAGGAAAGCAAGTAAGAAAAGAAAGGAAAGGATAGAAAGGAAAAGGAAAGAAAGGAAGGAACGGAAAGAAAAATAAAGAAAACAAAAGAAACGGAAAGAAAGGAAAGAAAAGACAACAAAAAATGAAAAGAAAAGTAAGAAAGTATAGAAAGGAAAATAAAAGAATGGAATGAAAAGAAAGGATAGGAAAGAAAGGAAAGGAACGAAAGGGAAAGGAAAGAAAGGAAAATAAAAGAATGGAAAGAAAAGAAAGGAAAGAAAAGAAAGGAAAGAAAAGGAAAGAAAGGGAAAGAAAAGAAAAAGAAAGGGAAAGAAAAGAAAGGAAAGGAAAGAAAAGAATGGAAACGACACAAAGCAAAAAGGAAAACAAATAAAGGAAGGCAATGAAAGTGAGGAACGAAAAGAAAAGGAACGGAAAGAAAAGAAACGGAAAGACAAGAAAGAAAAGACAACAAAAAAAGAAAAGAAAAGGAAAGAAAAGGATAGAAAAGCAAAAGGAAAGCAAGGTAAGGAAAGAAAGGAAACAACAGAAAGGAAAAAGGAAAACAAGTAAAGGAAGGCAAAGAAAGGAAAATACAGAAACCAAAAGGAAAACAAGTAAAGGAAGGCATAGAAAGGAAGAAAAGAAAAAGAAAGGATAGGAAAGAAACGGAAGGAAAGAAAAGACAACAAAAAAAGAAAAAGAAAAGGAAAGAAAGCGATAGAAAGGAAAAAGGAAAGCAAGTAAGAAAAGAAAGGAAAGGATAGAAAGGAAAAGGAAAGAAAGGAAGGAACGGAAAGAAAAATAAAGGAAACGAAAGAAACGGAAAGAAAGGAAAGAAAAGACAACAAAAAAAGAAAAGAAAAGGAAAAAAGTATAGAAAGGAAAATAAAAGAATGGAAAGAAAAGAAAGGAAAGGAAAGAAAGGAAAGGAAAGAAAGGGAAAGAAAAGAAAAGAACGGAAAGAAAAGAAAGGAAAAGAAAGGAAAAGAAAAAAGAAAAGAAAGAAAGTAAAGAATAGAAACGGCAAGAAAGTAAAGGAAAAGAAAGAAAAAGGAAAGGAATGAAAGGAAGGCAAAGAAAGGAAAAAACTGAAAATCAGGAAAGGAAAAGAAAGTAAAAGAAAGAAGGGAAAGAAAAGATAGGAAAGAAAAGAATGGAAAAGAAAGGAAAAGAAAAAAGAAAAGAAAGAAAGTAAAGAAAAGAAACGGAAAGAAAGCAAAGGAAAAGAAAAAGCAAAGGAATGAAAGGAAGGAAAAGAAAGGAAAAAACTGAAAATCAGGAAAGGAAAAGAAAGTAAAAGAAAGAATGGAAAGGAAAGGAAAGAAAGGAAAGAAAAGAAAGGAAAGTACAGAAAGCAAAAAGGAAATCAAGAAAGGAAGGAACGAAAAGGAAAATAAAGGAAAGAAAAGAAACGGAAAGACTGGAAAGAAAAGACAACAAGAAAAGAAAAGAAAAGAAAAGGAAAGAAAAGGATAGAAAGGCAAATGAAAAGCAAGTTAAGGCAAGAAAGGAAACGACAGAAACCAAAAGGAAAACAAGTAAAGGAAGGCAAAGAAAGGAAGAAAAGAAAAAGAAAGGATAGGAAAGAAACGGAAGGTAAGAAAAGACAACAAATAAGTAAAGAAAAGGAAGAAAGGGATAGAAACGAAAGCAAGTAATAAAAGAAAGGAAAGGATAGAAAGGAAAAGGAAAGAAAGGAAGGAACGGAAAGAAAAATAAAGAAAACAAAAGAAACGGAAAGAAAGGAAAGAAAAGACAACAAAAAATGAAAAGAAAAGGAAAAAAGTATAGAAAGGAAAATAAAATAATGGAATGAAAAGAAAGGATAGGAATGAATGGAAAGGAAAGAAAGGGAAAGGAAAGAAAGGAAAATAAAAGAATGGAAAGAAAAGAAAGGAAAGAAAAGAAAGGAAAGAAAAGGAAAGACAGGGAAAGAAAAAGAAAGGGAAAGAAAAGAAAGGAAAGGAAAGAAACGGAAAAACTGGAAAGAAAAGACAACAAGAAAAGAAAAGAAAAGAAAAGAAAAGGAAAGAAAAGGATAGAAAGGCAAATGAAAAGCAAGTTAAGGAAAGAAAGGAAACGACAGAAACCAAAAGGAAAACAAGTAAAGGAAGGCAAAGAAAGGAAGAAAAGAAAAAGAAAGGATAGGAAAGAAACGGAAGGTAAGAAAAGACAACAAATAAGTAAAGAAAAGGAAGAAAGGGATAGAAAGGAAAAAGGAAAGCAAGTAAGAAAAGAAAGGAAAGGATAGAAAGGAAAAGGAAAGAAAGGAAGGAACGGAAAGAAAAATAAAGAAAACAAAAGAAACAGAAAGAAAGGAAAGAAAAGACAACAAAAAATGAAAAGAAAAGGAAAAAAGTATAGAAAGGAAAAAAAAATAATGGAATGAAAAGAAAGGATAGGAAAGAAAGGAAAGGAAAGAAAGGGAAAGGAAAGAAAGGAAAATAAAAGAATGGAAAGAAAAGAAAGGAAGGAAAAGAAAGGAAAGAAAAGGAAAGAAAGGGAAAGAAAAGAAAAAGAAAGGGAAAGAAAAGAAAGGAAAGGAAAGAAAAGAATGGAAACGACACAAAGCAAAAAGGAAAACAAATAAAGGAAGGCAATGAAAGGGAGGAACGTAAAGAAAAGGAAAGGAAAGAAAAGAAACGGAAAGACAAGAAAGAAAAGACAACAAAAGAAGAAAAGAAAAGGAAAGAAAAGGATAGAAAGGCAAAAGGAAAGCAAGTTAAGGAATGAAAGGAAACAACAGAAAGGAAAAAGGAAAACAAGTAAAGGAAGGCAAAGAAAGGAAAATACAGAAACCAAAAGGAAAACAAGTAAAGGAAGGCAAAGAAAGGAAGAAAGAAAGGAAGGAACGGAAAGAAAAATAAAGAAAACAAAAGAAACGGAAAGAAAGGAAAGAAAAGACAACAAAAAATGAAAAGAAAAGGAAAAAAGTATAGAAAGGAAAATAAAATAATGGAATGAAAAGAAAGGATAGGAATGAATGGAAAGGAAAGAAAGGGAAAGGAAAGAAAGGAAAATAAAAGAATGGAAAGAAAAGAAAGGAAAGAAAAGAAAGGAAAGAAAAGGAAAGAAAGGGAAAGAAAAAGAAAGGGAAAGAAAAGAAAGGAAAGGAAAGAAAAGAATGGAAACGACACAAAGCAAAAAGGAAAACAAATAAAGGAAGGCAATGAAAGGGAGGAACGAAAAGAAAAGGAAAGGAAAGAAAAGAAACGGAAAGACAAGAAAGAAAAGACAACAAAAAAGAAAAGAAAAGGAAAGAAAAGGATAGAAAAGCAAAAGGAAAGCAAGGTAAGGAAAGAAAGGAAACAACAGAAAGGAAAAAGGAAAACAAGTAAAGGAAGGCAAAGAAAGGAAAATACAGAAACCAAAAGGAAAACAAGTAAAGGAAGGCATAGAAAGGAAGAAAAGAAAAAGAAAGGATAGGAAAGAAACGGAAGGAAAGAAAAGACAACAAAAAAAGAAAAGAAAAGGAAAGAAAGGGATAGAAAGGAAAAAGGAAAGCAAGTAAGAAAAGAAAGGAAATGATAGAAAGGAACAGGAAAGAAAGGAAGGAACGGAAAGAAAAATAAAGGAAACGAAAGAAACGGAAAGAAAGGAAAGAAAAGACAACAAAAAAAGAAAAGAAAAGGAAAAAAGTATAGAAAGGAAAATAAAAGAATGGAAAGAAAAGAAAGGAAAGGAAAGAAAGGAAAGGAAAGAAAGGGAAAGAAAAGAAAAGAACGGAAAGAAAAGAAAGGAAAAGAAAAAAGAAAAGAAAGAAAGTAAAGAAAAGAAACGGCAAGAAAGTAAAGGAAAAGAAAGAAAAAGTTAAGGAATGAAAGGAAGGCAAAGAAAGGAAAAAACTGAAAATAAAGAAAGGAAAAGAAAGTAAAAGAAAGAAGGGAAAGAAAAGATAGGAAAGAAAAGAATGGAAAAGAAAGGAAAAGAAAAAAGAAAAGAAAGTAAAGAAAAGAAACGGAAAGAAAGCAAAGGAAAAGAAAAAGCAAAGGAATGAAAGGAAGGAAAAGAAAGGAAAAAACTGAAAATCAGGAAAGGAAAAGAAAGTAAAAGAATGAATGGAAAGGAAAAGAAAGAAAGGAAAGAAAAGAAAGGAAAGTACAGAAAGCAAAAAGGAAATCAAGAAAGGAAGGAACGAAAAGGAAAAGAAAGGAAAGAAAAGAAACGGAAAAACTGGAAAGAAAAGACAACAAGAAAAGAAAAGAAAAGAAAAGAAAAGGAAAGAAAAGGATAGAAAGACAAATGAAAAAGGAAAGCAAGTAAGAAAAGAAAGGAAAGGATAGAAAGGAAAAGGAAAGAAAGGAACGAACGGAAAGAAAAATAAAGAAAACAAAAGAAACGGAAAGAAAGGAAAGAAAAGACAACAAAAAAATAAAAGAAAAGGAAAAAAAGTATAGAAAGGAAAATATAAGAATGGAAAGAAAAGAAAGGAAAGAAAAGAAAGGAAAGGAAAGGAAAAAAGGGAAGGAAAACAAAGGAAAGGAAAGAAAGGAAAGGAAAGACAGGAAAGGAAAGAAAGGATAGGAAAGAAAGGAATGAAAGGAAAAAGGAAAGCAAGTAAAGGAAAGAAAAGAACGGAAAGAAACAGAAAGAAAGGAAAGGAAAAGAAAGAAAAAGGAAAGGAATGAAAGGAAGGAAAAGAAAGGAAAAAAGAGAAAAGAAAGAAAGGAAAAGAAAAGAAAGGAAAGTACAGAGGAACGAAAAGAAAAGGAACGGAAAGAAAAGAAACAGAAAGACAAGAAAGAAAAGACAACAAAAAAAGAAAAGAAAAGGAAAGAAAAGGATAGAAAAGCAAAAGGAAAGCAAGGTAAGGAAAGAAAGGAAACAACAGAAAGGAAAAAGGAAAACAAGTAAAGGAAGGCAAAGAAAGGAAAATACAGAAACCAAAAGGAAAACAAGTAAAGGAAGGCATAGAAAGGAAGAAAAGAAAAAGAAAGGATAGGAAAGAAACGGAAGGAAAGAAAAGACAACAAAAAAAGAAAAGAAAAGGAAAGAAAGGGATAGAAAGGAAAAAGGAAAGCAAGTAAGAAAAGAAAGGAAAGGATAGAAAGGAAAAGGAAAGAAAGGAAGGAACGGAAAAAAAATAACCAAAAAAAAGAAACGGAAAGAAAGGAAAGAAAAGACAACAAAAAAGAAAAGAAAAGGAAAAAAAGTATAGAAAGGAAAATAAAAGAATGGAAAGAAAAGAAAGGAAAGAAAAGAAAGGAAATGAAAGGAAACAAAGGGAAATAAAAGAAAGGAAAGGTAAGAAAAGAAAGGAAGGAATAGAACTGAAAGAAAAGAAAGGAAAAGAACGAAGGGAAAGGAAAAGGAAGGAAAAGAAAAACAAAGAAATGGAAGGGAATGTACGGGAAATAAATGGAAAGAAAGCACGGAAAGAAAGATTGTGAAAGAAGGGAAAGAAGAGAAAGGAAAAGAAAAGAAAGGAATGAAAGGAAAAAGGAAAGCAAGTAAAGGAAAGAAAAGACAACAAAAAAAAGAAAAGGAAAGAAAAGAATAGAATGGCAAAAGGATAGCAAGTAAAGGAACGAAAGGAAAGGACAGAAAGCAAAAGGGAAAACAAGTAAAGGAAAGCAAAGAAAGGAAGAAAAGAAAAAGAAAGGATAGGAAACAAACGGAAGGAAAGAAAAGACAACAAATAAGAAAAGAAAAGGAAGAAAGGGATAGAAAGGAAAAAGGAAAGCAAGTAAGAAAAGAAAGGAAAGGATAGAAAGGAAAAGGAAAGAAAGGAACGAACGGAAAGAAAAATAAAGAAAACAAAAGAAACGGAAAGAAAGGAAAGAAAAGACAACAAAAAAATAAAAGAAAAGGAAAAAAAGTATAGAAAGGAAAATATAAGAATGGAAAGAAAAGAAAGGAAAGAAAAGAAAGGAAAGGAAAGGAAAAAAGGGAAGGAAAACAAAGGAAAGGAAAGAAAGGAAAGGAAAGACAGGAAAGGAAAGAAAGGATAGGAAAGAAAGGAATGAAAGGAAAAAGGAAAGCAAGTAAAGGAAAGAAAAGAACGGAAAGAAACAGAAAGAAAGGAAAGGAAAAGAAAGAAAAAGGAAAGGAATGAAAGGAAGGAAAAGAAAGGAAAAAAGAGAAAAGAAAGAAAGGAAAAGAAAAGAAAGGAAAGTACAGAAAGCAAAATGGAAATCAAGAAAGGAAGGAAAGAAAAGAAAAAGAAAGGAAAGAAAAGACAACAAAAAAAGAAAAGAAAAGGAAAGAAAAGGATAGAAAGGAAAAAAGAATGCAAGTAAAGAACAGAAAGGAAAGGATAGAAAGGAAAAGGAAAGAAAGGAAAATAAAAGAATGGAAAGAAAAGAAAGGAAAGGAAAGAAAGGAAAGGAAAGGAAAGAAAGGGAAAGAAATGAAAGGAAAGGAAAGAAAGGAAAGGAAAGAAAGGAAACGAAAGAAAGAAGTGAAAGTAAAAGGAAGGAAAAGAAAAGAAAGAAAAGGAAGGAAAAGAAAGAAGGGTAAGGAAAAGGAAGGGAAAAAAAAAAGAAATGGAAGGGAATGTACGGGAAATAAATGGAAAGAGAGCAGGGAATGAAAGATTGTGAAAGAAGGGAAAGAAGAGAAAGGAAAAGAAAAGAAAGGAATGAAAGGAAAATGGAAAGCAAGTAAAGCAAAGAAAAGAAAGGAAAGAAAAGAACGGAAAGAAAAGAAAGGAAAAGAAAAAAGAAAAGAAAGAAAGTAAAGAAAAGAAACGGCAAGAAAGTAAAGGAAAAGAAAGAAAAAGGAAAGGAATGAAAGGAAGGCAAAGAAAGGAAAAAACTGAAAATAAAGAAAGGAAAAGAAAGTAAAAGAAAGAAGGGAAAGAAAAGATAGGAAAGAAAAGAATGGAAAAGAAAGGAAAAGAAAAAAGAAAAGAAAGAAAAGAAAAGAAACGGAAAGAAAGCAAAGGAAAAGAAAGAAAAAGCAAAGGAATGAAAGGAAGGAAAAGAAAGGAAAAAACTGAAAATAAGGAAAGGAAAAGAAAGTAAAAGAAAGAAGGGAAAGGAAAAGAAAGAAAGGAAAGAAAAGAAAGGAAAGTACAGAAAGCAAAAAGGAAATCAAGAAAGGAAGGAACGAAAAGGAAAAGAAAGGAAAGAAAATAAACAGAAAGACTGGAAAGAAAAGACAACAAGAAAAGAAAAGAAAAGAAAAGGAAAGAAAAGGATAGAAAGGCAAATGAAAAGCAAGTTAAGGAAAGAAAGGAAACGACAGAAAGGAAAAAGGAAAACAAGTAAAGGAAGGCAAAGAAAGGAAAATACAGAAACCAAAAGGAAAACAAGTAAAGGAAGGCAAAGAAAGGAAGAAAAGAAAAAGAAAGGACAGGAAAGAAACGGAAGGAAAGAAAAGACAACAAATAAGAAAAGAAAAGGAAGAAAGGGATAGAAAGGAAAAAGGAAAGCAAGTAAGAAAAGAAAGGAAAGGATAGAAAGAAAAAGGAAAGAAAGTAAGGAACGGAAAGAAAAATAAAGAAAACAAAAGAAACGGAAAGAAAGGAAAGAAAAGACAACAAAAAATGAAAAGAAAAGGAAAAAAGTATAGAAAGGAAAATAAAAGAATGGAATGAAAAGAAAGGATAGGAAAGAAATGAAAGGAAAGAAAGGGAAAGGAAAGAAAGGAAAATAAAAGAATGGAAAGAAAAGAAAGGAAAGAAAAGAAAGGAAAGAAAAGGAAAGAAAGGGAAAGAAAAGAAAAAGAAAGGGAAAGAAAAGAAAGGAAAGGAAAGAAAAGAATGGAAACGACACCAAGCAAAAAGGGAAACAAATAAAGGAAGGCAAAGAAAGGAAGGAACGAAAAGAAAAGGAAAGGAAAGAAAAGAAATGGAAAGACAAGAAAGAAAAGACAAAAAAAAAGAAAAGAAAAGGAAAGAAAAGGATAGAAAGGCAAAAGGAAAGCAAGTTAAGGAAAGAAAGGAAACAACAGAAAGGAAAAAGGAAAACAAGTAAAGGAAGGCAAAGAAAGGAAAATACAGAAACCAAAAGGAAAACAAGTACAGGAAGGCATAGAAAGGAAGAAAAGAAAATAAAGGATAGGAAAGAAACGGAAGGAAAGAAAAGACAACAAAAAAAGAAAAGAAAAGGAAAGAAAGGGATAGAAAGGAAAAAGGAAGGCAAGTAAGAAAAGAAAGTAAAGGATAGAAAGGAAAAGCAAAGAAAGGAAGGAACGGAAAGAAAAATAAAGAATACAAAAGAAACGGAAAGGAAAGAAAAGACAACAAAAAAAGAAAAGGAAAGGAAAAAAAGTATAGAAAGGAAAATAAAAGAATGGAAAGAAAAGAATGGAAACAAAAGAAAGGAAAGGAAAGAACTGAAAGAAAAGAAAGGAAAAGAAAAGGAAGGCAAAGAAAATAATGAAAGGTAAAGAAAAGAAAGAAGGGAAAGGAAAAGGAAGGAAAAGAAAAACAAAGAAATGGAATGGAATGTACGGGAAATAAATGGAAGGAAAGCAGGGAAAGAAAGTTTGTGAAAGAAGGGAAAGAAGAGAAAGGAAAAGAAATGAAAGGAATGAAAGGAAAATGGAAAGCAAGTAAAAGAAAGAAAAGAACGGAAAGAAAAGGAAGGAAAAGAAAAATGAAAAGAAAGAGAGTAAAGAAATGAAAGGAAAGAAATGAAAGGAAAAGAAAAAAGAAAAGAAAGAAAGTAAAGAAAAGAAACGGAAAGAAAGGAAAGGAAAAGAAAGAAACAGAAAAGGAATGAAAGGTAGGAAAAGAAAGGAAAAAACGGAAAATAAAGAAAGGAAAAGAAAGTAAAAGAAAGAAGGGAAAGGAAAAGAAAAAGAAAGGAAAGAAAAGAAACGGAAAGAAAGGAAAGAAAAGACAACAAAAAATGAAAAGAAAAGGATAGAAAAGAAAAAGAAAGCAAGGAAAGAAAAGAAAGGAAAGGATAGAAAGGAAAAGGAAAGAAAGGAAAATAAGAGAATGGAAAGAAAAGAAAGGAAAGGAAAGAAAGGAAAGGAAAGGAAAGAAAGGGAAAGAAAAGAAAGGAAAGCTAAGAAAAGAAAGGAAAGAAAAGAACTGAAAGATCAGAAAGGAAAAGAAATGAAAGAAAGGAAGGAAAAGACAAGAAAAAAAAGAAAAGGAAAGAAAAGGATAGAATGGCAAAAGGAGAGCAACGAAAGGAACGAAAGGAAAGGACAGAAAGCAAAAAGGAAAACAAGTAAAGGAAGGCAAAGAAAGGAAGAAAAGAAAAAGAAAGGATAGGAAAGAAACGGAAGGAAAGAAAAGACAACAAAAAAGAAAAGAAAAGGAAAGAAAGGGATAGAAAGGAAAAAGGAAAGCAAGTAAGAAAAGAAAGGAAAGGATTTCTATCCTTTCCTTTCTTTCCTTTCTTTCCGTTTCTTTTCTTTCGTTTCTTTTTCTTTTCGTTCCTTCCTTTCTTGATTTCCTTTTTGCTTTCTTTACTTTCCTTTCTTTTCTTTTCTTTCATTCTTTTCCTTTCCCTTCTTTCTTTTACTTTCTTTACCTTTCTTTATGTTCATTTCCTTTCATTCCGTTTCTTTTCTTTACTTTCTTTCCTTTCTTTTTCTTATCCTTTCTTTTCCTTTCATTTCTTTCCGTTCTTTTCTTTCCTTTCTTTTCTTTCCTTTACTTGCTTTCCATTTTCCTTTCATTCCTTTCTTTTCTTTTCCTTTCTCTTCTTTACCTTCTTTCACAATCTTTCTTTCCCTGCTTTCTTTCCATTTATTTCCCGTACATTCCCTTCCATTTCATTGTTTTTCTTTTCCTTCCTTTTCCTTTCCCTTCTTTCTTTTTCTTTCTTTTCTTTCTTTTACTTCCTTTTCTTTTCCTTTCTTTTCTTTCAGTTCTTTTCTTTCCTTTCTTTTCTTACCTTTCCTTTCTTTTCTTTCCCTTTCTTTCCTTTCCTTTCATTTCTTTCCTTTCTTTTCTTTCCATTCTTTTATTTTCCTTTCTATACTTTTTTTCCTTTTCTTTTCTTTTTTTGTTGTCTTTTCTTTCCTTTCTTTCCGTTTCTTTTGTTTTCTTTATTTTTCTTTCCGTTCGTTCCTTTCTTTCCTTTTCCTTTCTATACTTTCCTTTCTTTTCTTACTTGCTTTCCTTTTTCCTTTCTATCCCTTTCTTTCCATTTCTTTTCTTTTCTTTTTTGTTGTCTTTTCTTTCCTTCCGTTTGTTTCCTATCCTTTCTTTTTCTTTTCTTCCTTTCTTTGCTTTCCTTTACTTGTTTTCCCTTTTGCTTTCTGTCCTTTCCTTTCGTTCCTTTACTTGCTTTCCTTTTGCCATTCTATCCTTTTCTTCCCTTTTCTTTTTTTTGTTGTCTTTTCTTTCCTTTACTTGCTTTCCTTTTTCCTTTCATTCCTTTCTTTTCTTTTCCTTTCTCTTCTTTCCCTTCTTTCACAATCTTTCTTTCCCTGCTTTCTTTCCATTTATTTCCCGTACATTCCCTTCCATTTCATTGTTTTTCTTTTCCTTCCTTTTCCTTTCCCTTCTTTCTTTTTCTTTCTTTTCTTTCTTTTACTTCCTTTTCTTTTCCTTTCTTTTCTTTCAGTTCTTTTCTTTCCTTTCTTTTCTTACCTTTCCTTTCTTTTCTTTCCCTTTCTTTCCTTTCCTTTCCTTTCATTTCTGTCCTTTCTTTTCTTTCCATTCTTTTATTTTCCTTTCTGTCCATTTTTTCCTTTTCTTTTCTTTTTTGTTGTCTTTTCTTTCCTTTCTTTCCGTTTCTTTTGTTTTCATTATTTTTCTTTCCGTTCCTTCCTTTCTTTCCTTTTCCTTTCTATTCTTTCCTTTCTTTTCTTACTTGCTTTCCTTTTTCCTTTCTATCCCTTTCTTTCCTTTTCTTTTCTTTTTGTTGTCTTTTCTTTGCTTCCGTTTTTTTCCTATCCTTTCTTTTTCTTTTCTTCCTTTCTTTGCCTTCCTTTACTTGTTTTCCTCTTTGCTTTCTGTCATTTGCTTTCGTTCCTTTACTTGCTTTCCTTTTGCCATTCTATCCTTTTCTTAACTTTTCTTTTTTTTTGTTGTCTTTTCTTTGCTTTCTTTCATTTCTTTTCCTTTCTTTTCTTACCTTTGCTTTCTTTTCTTTCCCTTTCGTTCCTTTCCTTTCCTTTCTTTCCTTTCCTTTCTTTTCTTTCCATTCTTTTATTTTCCTTTCTTTCGTTTTCCTTTCTTTTCTTTACTTGCTTTCTTTTTCCTTTCTATCCTTTTCTTTTCATTTTTTGTTGTCTTTTCTTTCCGTTTCTTTCCGTTTCCTTTCTTTCCTTTCATTTTCTTTTCGTTCCTTCCTTTCTTGGTTTCCTTTTTGCTTTCTGAACTTTCCTTTCTTTTCTTTCCTTTCATTCTTTTCCTTTCACTTCTTACTTTTACTTTCTTTTCCTTTCTTTATTTTCCGAAATTCCTTTCTTTTCCTTCCTTTCATTCCTTTCCTTTTTCTTTCTTTTCCTTTCTTTCCGTTTCTTTTCTTTACTTTCTTTCTTTTCTTTTTTCTTTTCCTTTCTTTCCTTTCTTTTCTTTCCGTTCTTTTCTTTCTTTTCTTTCCTTTACTTGCTTTCCTTTTTCCTTTCATTCCTTTCTTTTCTTTTCCTTTCTCTTCTTTCCCTTCTTTCACAATCTTTCTTTCCCTGCTTTCTTTCCATTTATTTCCCGTACATTCCCTTCCATTTCTTTGTTTTTCTTTTCCTTCCTTTTCCTTTCCCTTCTTTCTTTGTCTTTCTTTTCTTTCTTTTACTTCCTTTTCTTTTCCTTTCTTTTCTTTCAGTTCTTTTCTTTCCTTTCTTTTCTTACCGTTCCTTTCTTTTCTTTCCCTTTCTTTCCTTTCCTTTCCTGTCTTTTCTTTCATTTATGTTCTTTCCATTCTTTTATTTTCCTTTCTATACTTTTTTCCTATTCTTTTCTTTTTTTGTTGTCTTTTCTTTCCTTTCTTTCCGTTTCTTTTGTTTTCTTTATTTTTCTTTCCGGTCCTTCCTTTCTTTCCTTTTCTGTTGGAATGAAAGGAAAGAAAAGAAAGGAAAGTTCAGAAAGCAAAAAGGAAACCAAGAAAGGAAGGAACGAAAAGAAAATGAAAGGAAAGAAAGGAAACGGAAAGAAAGGAAAGAAAAGACAACAAAAAATGAAAAGAAAATGAAAGAAAAGGATAGAAAGGAAAAAGAAAGCAAGTAAAGAAAAGAAAGGAAAAGGAAAGAAAGGAAAATAAAAGAATGGAAAGAAAAGAAAGGAAAGGAAAGAAAAGTTAAGAAAAGGATAGAATGGCAAAAGGAAAGCAAGTAAAGGAACGAAAGGAAAGGACAGAAAGCAAAAAGGAAAACAAGTAAAGGAAGGCAAAGAAAGGAAGAAAAGAAAAAGAAAGGATAGAAAAAAGGATAGGAAAGAAAAGAAAGGAAAGTACAGAAAGCAAAAAGGAAAACAAGAAAGGAAAAACGAAAAGAAAAAGAAAGGAAAGAAAAGAAACGGAAAGAAAGGAAATAAAAGACAACAAAAAATGAAAAGAAAAGAAAGAAAAAGATAGAAAAGAAAAAGAAAGCAAGTAAAGAAAGGAAAGGAAAGGAAAGAAAGGAAAGGAAAGGAAAGGAAAGAAAGGGAACGAAATGAAAGGAAAGGTAAGAAAAGAAAAAGAAAGGATAGGAAAGAAACGGAAGGAAAGAAAAGACAACAAAAAAGAAAATAAAAGGAAAGAAAGGGATAGAAAGGAAAAAGGAAAGCAAGTAAGAAAAGAAAGGAAAGGATAGAAAGGAAAAGCAAAGAAAGGAAGGAACGGAAAGAAAAATAAAGAATACAAAAGAAACGGAAAGGAAAGAAAAGACAACAAAAAAAGAAAAGGAAAGGAAAAAAAGTATAGAAAGGAAAATAAAAGAATGGAAAGAAAAGAATGGAAACAAAAGAAAGAAAAGGAAAGAACTGAAAGAAAAGAAAGGAAAAGAAAAGGAAGGAAAAGAAAAGAAAGAAAAGTAAAGAAAAGAAAGAAGGGAAAGGAAAAGGAAGGAAAAGAAAAACAAAGAAATGGAATGGAATGTACGGGAAATAAATGGAAGGAAAGCAGGGAAAGAAAGTTTGTGAACGAAGGGAAAGAAGAGAAAGGAAAAGAAATGAAAGGAATGAAAGGAAAATGGAAAGCAAGTAAAAGAAAGAAACGAAAGGAAATAAAAGAACGGAAAGAAAAGGAAGGAAAAGAAAAATGAAAAGAAAGAGAGTAAAGAAATGAAAGGAAAGAAATGAAAGGAAAAGAAAGGAAAAGAAAAAAGAAAAGAAAGTAAAGCAAAGAAACGGAAAGAAAGGAAAGGAAAAGAAAGAAACAGAAAAGGAATGAAAGGAAGGAAAAGAAAGGAAAAAACGGAAAATAAAGAAAGGAAAAGAAAGTAAAAGAAAGAAGGGAAAGGAAAAGAATGAAAGGAAAGAAAAGAAAGGAAAGTACAGAAAGCAAAAAGGAAATCAAGAAAGGAAGGAACGAAAAGAAAAAGAAACGAAAGAAAAGAAACGGAAAGAAAGGAAAGAAAAGACAACAAAAAATGAAAAGAAAAGGAAAGAAAAGGATAGAAATGAAAAAGAAAGCAAGTAAAGAAAAGAAAGGAATGGATAGAAAGGACAAGGAAAGAAAGGAAAATAAAAGAATGGAAAGAAAAGAAAGGAAAAGAAAGAAAGGAAAGGAAAGGAAAGAAAGGGAAAGAAAAGAAAGGAAAGGTAAGAAAAGAAAGGAAAGAAAAGAACTGAAAGAAAAGAAAGGAAAAGAAATGAAAGGAAAGAAAGAAAAGACAACAAAAAAAAGAAAAGGAAAGAAAAGGATAGAATGGCAAAAGGAAAGCAAGTAAAGGAACGAAAGGAAAGGACAGAAAGCAAAAGGGAAAACAAGTAAAGGAAAGCAAAGAAAGGAGGAAAAGAAAAAGAAAGGATAGGAAACAAACGGAAGGAAAGAAAAGACAACAAAAAAGAAAAGAAAAGGAAAGAAAGGGATAGAAAGGAAAAAGGAGAGCAAGTAAGAAAAGAAAGGAAAGGATAGAAAGGAAAAGGAAAGAAAGGAAGGAACGGAAAGAACTGAAAGAAAAGAAAGGAAAAGAAAAGGAAGGAAAAGAAAAGAAAGAAAAGAAAGGAAAAGAAAGAAGGGAAAGGAAAAGGAAGGAAAAGATAAACAAAGAAATGGAATGGAATGTACAGGAAATAAATGGAAAGAAAGCAGGGAAAGAAAGATTGTGAAAGAAGGGAAAGAAGTGAAAGGAAAAGAAAAGAAAGGAATGAAAGGAAAATGGAAAGCAAGTAAAGGAAAGAAAAGAAAGGAAAGAAAAGAACGGAAAGAAAAGAAAGGAAAAGAAAGGAAAAGAAAAAAGAAAAGAAAGAAAGTAAAGAAAAGGAACGGAAAGAAAGGAAAGGAAAAGAAAGAAAAAGGAAAGGAATGAAAGGAAGGAAAAGACAACAAAAAAAAAGAAAAGGATAGAATGGCAAAAGGAGAGCAACTAAAGGAACGAAAGGAAAGGACAGAAAGCAAAAAGGAAAACAAGTAAAGGAAGGCAAAGAAAGGAAGAAAAGAAAAAGAAAGGATAGGAAAGAAACGGAAGGAAAGAAAAGACAACAAAAAAGAAAAGAAAAGGAAAGAAAGGGATAGAAAAGAAAAAGGAAAGCAAGTAAGAAAAGAAAGGAAAGGATAGAAAGGAAAAGGAAATAAAGGAAGGAACGGAAAGAGAAATAAAGAAAACAAAAGAAAGTAAAGAAGGGAAAGAAATGACAACAAAAAAAAAAAAACATAGAAAGGAAAATAAAAGAATGGAAAGAAAAGAAAGGAAAGAAACGGAAAGAAAGGAAAGGAAAAGAAAGAAACAGAAAAGGAATGAAAGGAAGGAAAAGAAAGGAAAAAACGGAAAATAAAGAAAGGAAAAGAAAGTAAAAGAAAGAAGGGAAAGGAAAAGAATGAAAGGAAAGAAAAGAAAGGAAAGTACAGAAAGCAAAAAGGAAATCAAGAAAGGAAGGAACGAAAAGAAAAAGAAACGAAAGAAAAGAAACGGAAAGAAAGGAAAGAAAAGACAACAAAAAATGAAAAGAAAAGGAAAGAAAAGGATAGAAATGAAAAAGAAAGCAAGTAAAGAAAAGAAAGGAATGGATAGAAAGGACAAGGAAAGAAAGGAAAATAAAAGAATGGAAAGAAAAGAAAGGAAAAGAAAGAAAGGAAAGGAAAGGAAAGAAAGGGAAAGAAAAGAAAGGAAAGGTAAGAAAAGAAAGGAAAGAAAAGAACTGAAAGAAAAGAAAGGAAAAGAAATGAAAGGAAAGAAAGAAAAGACAACAAAAAAAAGAAAAGGAAAGAAAAGGATAGAATGGCAAAAGGAAAGCAAGTAAAGGAACGAAAGGAAAGGACAGAAAGCAAAAGGGAAAACAAGTAAAGGAAAGCAAAGAAAGGAGGAAAAGAAAAAGAAAGGATAGGAAACAAACGGAAGGAAAGAAAAGACAACAAAAAAGAAAAGAAAAGGAAAGAAAGGGATAGAAAGGAAAAAGGAGAGCAAGTAAGAAAAGAAAGGAAAGGATAGAAAGGAAAAGGAAAGAAAGGAAGGAACGGAAAGAACTGAAAGAAAAGAAAGGAAAAGAAAAGGAAGGAAAAGAAAAGAAAGAAAAGAAAGGAAAAGAAAGAAGGGAAAGGAAAAGGAAGGAAAAGATAAACAAAGAAATGGAATGGAATGTACAGGAAATAAATGGAAAGAAAGCAGGGAAAGAAAGATTGTGAAAGAAGGGAAAGAAGTGAAAGGAAAAGAAAAGAAAGGAATGAAAGGAAAATGGAAAGCAAGTAAAGGAAAGAAAAGAAAGGAAAGAAAAGAACGGAAAGAAAAGAAAGGAAAAGAAAGGAAAAGAAAAAAGAAAAGAAAGAAAGTAAAGAAAAGGAACGGAAAGAAAGGAAAGGAAAAGAAAGAAAAAGGAAAGGAATGAAAGGAAGGAAAAGACAACAAAAAAAAAGAAAAGGATAGAATGGCAAAAGGAGAGCAACTAAAGGAACGAAAGGAAAGGACAGAAAGCAAAAAGGAAAACAAGTAAAGGAAGGCAAAGAAAGGAAGAAAAGAAAAAGAAAGGATAGGAAAGAAACGGAAGGAAAGAAAAGACAACAAAAAAGAAAAGAAAAGGAAAGAAAGGGATAGAAAAGAAAAAGGAAAGCAAGTAAGAAAAGAAAGGAAAGGATAGAAAGGAAAAGGAAATAAAGGAAGGAACGGAAAGAGAAATAAAGAAAACAAAAGAAAGTAAAGAAGGGAAAGAAATGACAACAAAAAAAAAAAAATAGAAAGGAAAATAAAAGAATGGAAAGAAAAGAAAGGAAAGAAATGAAAGGAAAGGAAAGGAAAGAAAGGGAAAGAAAAGAAACGAAAGGTAAGAAAAGAAAGGTAAGAAAAGATCTGAAAGAAAAGAAAGGAAAAGAAAGGAAGGAAAAGAAAAGAAAGAAAAGAAAGGAAAAGAAAGAAGGGAAAGGAAAAGGAAGGAAAAGAAAAACAAAGAAATGGAAGAGAATATACGGGAAGTAAATGGAAAGAAAGCAGGGAAAGAAAGATTGTGAAGGAAGGGAAAGAAGAGAAAGGAAAAGAAAAGAAAGGAATGAAAGGAAAATGGAAAGCAAGTAAAGGAAAGAAAGGAAAGGAAAGAAAAGAACGGAAAGAAAAGAAAGGAAAAGAAAAAAGAAAAGAAAGAAAGTAAAGAAAAGAAACGGAAAGAAAGGAAAGGAAAAGAAAGAAAAAGGAAAGGAATGTAAGGAAGGAAAAGAAAGGAAAAAACGGAAAATAAATAATTGAAAAGAAAGTAAAAGAAAGAAGGGAAAGGAAAAGAAAGAAAGGAAAGAAAAGAAAGGAAAGTACAGAAAGCAAAAAGGAAAACATGAAACGAAAAACGGAAAGAAAAATAAAGGAAAGAAAAGAAACGGAAAGAAAGGAAAGAAAAGACAACAAAAAATGAAAAGAAAAGAAAGAAAAAGATAGAAAAGAAAAAGAAAGTAAAAGAAAGAAGTGAAAGGAAAAGAAAGAAAGGAAAGAAAAGAAAGGAAAGTTCAGAAAGCAAAAAGGAAACCAAGAAAGGAAGGAACGAAAAGAAAATGAAATGAAAGAAAGGAAACGGAAAGAAAGGAAAGAAAAGACAACAAAAAATGAAAAGAAAAGGAAAGAAAAGGATAGAAAGGAAAAAGAAAGCAAGTAAAGAAAAGAAAGGAAAAGGAATGAAAGGAAAATAAAAGAATGGAAAGAAAAGAAAGGAAAGGAAAGAAAGGAAAGGAAAGGAAAGAATGGGAAAGAAAAGAAAGCAAAGGTAAGAAAAGAAAGGAAAGAAAAGAACTGAAAGAAAAGAAAGGAAAAGAAATGAAAGAAAGGAAAGAAAAGACAACAAAAAAAAGAAAAGTTAAGAAAAGGATAGAATGGCAAAAGGAAAGCAAGTAAAGGAACGAAAGGAAAGGACAGAAAGCAAAAAGGAAAACAAGTAAAGGAAGGCAAAGAAAGGAAGAAAAGAAAAAGAAAGGATAGGAAAAAAACGGAAGCAAAGAAAAGACAACAAAAAAGAAAAGAAAAGGAAAGAAAGGGATAGAAAGGAAAAAGGAAAACAAGTAAGAAAAGAAAGGAAAGAATAGAAAGGAAAGAAAGGAAGAAACGGAAAGAAAAATAAAGAAAACAAAAGAAACGGAAAGAAAGGAAAGAAAAGACAACAAAAAAAGAAAAGATTAGGAAAAAAGTATAGAAAGGAAAATAAAAGAATGGAAAGAACAGAAAGGAAAGAAAAGACAGGAAAGGAAAGGAAAGAAAGGTAAAGAAAAGAAAGGAAAGGTAAGAAAAGAAAGGAAAGAAAAGAACTGAAAGAAAAGAAAGGAAAAGAAAAGGAAGTAAAAGAAAGAAAAGAAAGAAAAAGAAAGAAGGGAAAGGAAAAGGAAGGAAAAGGAAAACAATGAAATGGAAGGGAATGTACGGGAAATAAATGGAAAGAAAGCAGGGAAAGAAAGATTGTGAAAGAAGGGAAAGAAGAGAAAGGAAAAGAAAAGAAAGGAATGAAAGGAAAAAGGAAAGCAAGTAAAGGAAAGAAAGGGAAAGGTAAGAACGGTTAGAAAAGAAAGGAAAAGAAAAAAGAAAAGAAAGAAAGTAAAGAAAAGAAACGGAAAGAAAGGAAAAGAAAAGAAAGAAAAAGGAAAGGAATGTAAGGAAGGAAAAGAAAGGAAAAAACGGAAAATAATTAAAGGAAAAGAAAGAAAAAGAAAGAAGGGAAAGGAAAAGAAAGAAAGGAAAGAAAAGAAACGAAAGTACAGAAAGCAAAAGGGAAAACAAGAAAGGAAAGACGAAAAGAAAAAGAAAGGAAAGAAAAGAAACGGAAAGAAAGGAAAGAAAAGACAACAAAAAATGAAAAGAAAAGAAAGAAAAAGATAGAAAAGAAAAAGAAAGCAAGTAAAGAAAGGAAAGGAAAGGAAAGAAAGGAAAGGAAAGGAAAGGAAAGAAAGAGAACGAAATGAAAGGAAAGGTAAGAAAAGAAAAAGAAAGGATAGGAAAGAAACGGAAGGAAAGAAAAGACAAAAAAAAAGAAAGAAAAGGAAAGAAAGGGATAGAAAGGAAAAAGGAAAGCAAGTAAGAAAAGAAAGTAAAGGATAGAAAGGAAAAGCAAAGAAAGGAAGGAACGGAAAGAAAAATAAAGAATACAAAAGAAACGGAAAGGAAAGAAAAGACAACAAAAAAAGAAAAGAAAAGGAAAAAAAGTATAGAAAGGAATATAAAAGAATGGAAAGAAAAGAATGGAAACAAAAGAAAGGAAAGGAAAGAACTGAAAGAAAAGAAAGGAAAAGAAAAGGAAGGAAAAGAAAAGAAAGAAAAGTAAAGAAAAGAAAGAAGGGAAAGGAAAAGGAAGGAAAAGAAAAACAAAGAAATGGAATGGAATGTACGGGAAATAAATGGAAGGAAAGCAGGGAAAGAAAGTTTGTGAAAGAAGGGAAAGAAGAGAAAGGAAAAGAAATGAAAGGAATGAAAGGAAAATGGAAATCAAGTAAAAGAAAGAAAAGAAAGGAAAGAAAAGAACGGAAAGAAAAGGAAGGAAAAGAAAAATGAAAAGAAAGAGAGTAAAGAAATGAAAGGAAAGAAATGAAAGGAAAAGAAAGGAAAAGAAAAAAAGAAAAGAAAGAAAGTAAAGCAAAGAAACGGAAAGAAAGGAAAGGAAAAGAAAGAAACAGAAAAGGAATGAAAGGAAGGAAAAGAAAGGAAAAAACGGAAAATAAAGAAAGGAAAAGAAAGTAAAAGAAAGAAGGGAAAGGAAAAGAATGAAAGGAAAGAAAAGAAAGGAAAGTACAGAAAGCAAAAAGGAAATCAAGAAAGGAAGGAACGAAAAGAAAAAGAAACGAAAGAAAAGAAACGGAAAGAAAGGAAAGAAAAGACAACAAAAAATGAAAAGAAAAGGAAAGAAAAGGATAGAAATGAAAAAGAAAGCAAGTAAAGAAAAGAAAGGAATGGATAGAAAGGACAAGGAAAGAAAGGAAAATAAAAGAATGGAAAGAAAAGAAAGGAAAAGAAAGAAAGGAAAGGAAAGGAAAGAAAGGGAAAGAAAAGAAAGGAAAGGTAAGAAAAGAAAGGAAAGAAAAGAACTGAAAGAAAAGAAAGGAAAAGAAATGAAAGAAAAGAAAGAAAAGACAACTAAAAAAAGAAAAGGAAAGAAAAGGATAGAATGGCAAAAGGAAAGCAAGTAAAGGAACGAAAGGAAAGGACAGAAAGCAAAAGGGAAAACAAGTAAAGGAAAGCAAAGAAAGGAGGAAAAGAAAAAGAAAGGATAGGAAACAAACGGAAGGAAAGAAAAGACAACAAAAAAGAAAAGGAAAGGGAAGAAAGGGATAGAAAGGAAAAAGGAGAGCAAGTAAGAAAAGAAAGGAAAGGATAGAAAGGAAAAGGAAAGAAAGGAAGGAACGGAAAGAACTGAAAGAAAAGAAAGGAAAAGAAAAGGAAGGAAAAGAAAAGAAAGAAAAGAAAGGAAAAGAAAGAAGGGAAAGGAAAAGGAAGGAAAAGATAAACAAAGAAATGGAATGGAATGTACAGGAAATAAATGGAAAGAAAGCAGGGAAAGAAAGATTGTGAAAGAAGGGAAAGAAGTGAAAGGAAAAGAAAAGAAAGGAATGAAAGGAAAATGGAAAGCAAGTAAAGGAAAGAAAAGAAAGGAAAGAAAAGAACGGAAAGAAAAGAAAGGAAAAGAAAGGAAAAGAAAAAAGAAAAGAAAGAAAGTAAAGAAAAGAAACGGAAAGAAAGGAAAGGAAAAGAAAGAAAAAGGAAAGGAATGAAAGGAAGGAAAAGACAACAAAAAAAAAGAAAAGGAAAGAAAAGGATAGAATGGCAAAAGGAGAGCAACGGATAGAATGGCAAAAGGAAAGCAAGTAAAGGAACGAAAGGAAAGGACAGAAAGCAAAAAGGAAAACAAGTAAAGGAAGGCAAAGAAAGGAAGAAAAGAAAAAGAAAGGATAGGAAAAAAACGGAAGCAAAGAAAAGACAACAAAAAAGAAAAGAAAAGGAAAGAAAGGGATAGAAAGGAAAAAGGAAAACAAGTAAGAAAAGAAAGGAAAGAATAGAAAGGAAAGAAAGGAAGGAACGGAAAGAAAAATAAAGAAAACAAAAGAAACGGAAAGAAAGGAAAGAAAAGACAACAAAAAAAGAAAAGATTAGGAAAAAAGTATAGAAAGGAAAATAAAAGAATGGAAAGAACAGAAAGGAAAGAAAAGACAGGAAAGGAAAGGAAAGAAAGGTAAAGAAAAGAAAGGAAAGGTAAGAAAAGAAAGGAAAGAAAAGAACTGAAAGAAAAGAAAGGAAAAGAAAAGGAAGTAAAAGAAAGAAAAGAAAGAAAAAGAAAGAAGGGAAAGGAAAAGGAAGGAAAAGAAAAACAAAGAAATGGAAGGGAATGTACGGGAAATAAATGGAAGGAAAGCAGGGAAAGAAAGTTTGTGAACGAAGGGAAAGAAGAGAAAGGAAAAGAAATGAAAGGAATGAAAGGAAAATGGAAAGCAAGTAAAAGAAAGAAACGAAAGGAAATAAAAGAACGGAAAGAAAAGGAAGGAAAAGAAAAATGAAAAGAAAGAGAGTAAAGAAATGAAAGGAAAGAAATGAAAGGAAAAGAAAGGAAAAGAAAAAAGAAAAGAAAGTAAAGCAAAGAAACGGAAAGAAAGGAAAGGAAAAGAAAGAAACAGAAAAGGAATGAAAGGAAGGAAAAGAAAGGAAAAAACGGAAAATAAAGAAAGGAAAAGAAAGTAAAAGAAAGAAGGGAAAGGAAAAGAATGAAAGGAAAGAAAAGAAAGGAAAGTACAGAAAGCAAAAAGGAAATCAAGAAAGGAAGGAACGAAAAGAAAAAGAAACGAAAGAAAAGAAACGGAAAGAAAGGAAAGAAAAGACAACAAAAAATGAAAAGAAAAGGAAAGAAAAGGATAGAAATGAAAAAGAAAGCAAGTAAAGAAAAGAAAGGAATGGATAGAAAGGACAAGGAAAGAAAGGAAAATAAAAGAATGGAAAGAAAAGAAAGGAAAAGAAAGAAAGGAAAGGAAAGGAAAGAAAGGGAAAGAAAAGAAAGGAAAGGTAAGAAAAGAAAGGAAAGAAAAGAACTGAAAGAAAAGAAAGGAAAAGAAATGAAAGGAAAGAAAGAAAAGACAACAAAAAAAAGAAAAGGAAAGAAAAGGATAGAATGGCAAAAGGAAAGCAAGTAAAGGAACGAAAGGAAAGGACAGAAAGCAAAAGGGAAAACAAGTAAAGGAAAGCAAAGAAAGGAGGAAAAGAAAAAGAAAGGATAGGAAACAAACGGAAGGAAAGAAAAGACAACAAAAAAGAAAAGAAAAGGAAAGAAAGGGATAGAAAGGAAAAAGGAGAGCAAGTAAGAAAAGAAAGGAAAGGATAGAAAGGAAAAGGAAAGAAAGGAAGGAACGGAAAGAACTGAAAGAAAAGAAAGGAAAAGAAAAGGAAGGAAAAGAAAAGAAAGAAAAGAAAGGAAAAGAAAGAAGGGAAAGGAAAAGGAAGGAAAAGATAAACAAAGAAATGGAATGGAATGTACAGGAAATAAATGGAAAGAAAGCAGGGAAAGAAAGATTGTGAAAGAAGGGAAAGAAGTGAAAGGAAAAGAAAAGAAAGGAATGAAAGGAAAATGGAAAGCAAGTAAAGGAAAGAAAAGAAAGGAAAGAAAAGAACGGAAAGAAAAGAAAGGAAAAGAAAGGAAAAGAAAAAAGAAAAGAAAGAAAGTAAAGAAAAGGAACGGAAAGAAAGGAAAGGAAAAGAAAGAAAAAGGAAAGGAATGAAAGGAAGGAAAAGACAACAAAAAAAAAGAAAAGGATAGAATGGCAAAAGGAGAGCAACTAAAGGAACGAAAGGAAAGGACAGAAAGCAAAAAGGAAAACAAGTAAAGGAAGGCAAAGAAAGGAAGAAAAGAAAAAGAAAGGATAGGAAAGAAACGGAAGGAAAGAAAAGACAACAAAAAAGAAAAGAAAAGGAAAGAAAGGGATAGAAAAGAAAAAGGAAAGCAAGTAAGAAAAGAAAGGAAAGGATAGAAAGGAAAAGGAAATAAAGGAAGGAACGGAAAGAGAAATAAAGAAAACAAAAGAAAGTAAAGAAGGGAAAGAAATGACAACAAAAAAAAAAACATACAAAGGAAAATAAAAGAATGGAAAGAAAAGAAAGGAAAGAAACGGAAAGAAAGGAAAGGAAAAGAAAGAAACAGAAAAGGAATGAAAGGAAGGAAAAGAAAGGAAAAAACGGAAAATAAAGAAAGGAAAAGAAAGTAAAAGAAAGAAGGGAAAGGAAAAGAATGAAAGGAAAGAAAAGAAAGGAAAGTACAGAAAGCAAAAAGGAAATCAAGAAAGGAAGGAACGAAAAGAAAAAGAAACGAAAGAAAAGAAACGGAAAGAAAGGAAAGAAAAGACAACAAAAAATGAAAAGAAAAGGAAAGAAAAGGATAGAAATGAAAAAGAAAGCAAGTAAAGAAAAGAAAGGAATGGATAGAAAGGACAAGGAAAGAAAGGAAAATAAAAGAATGGAAAGAAAAGAAAGGAAAAGAAAGAAAGGAAAGGAAAGGAAAGAAAGGGAAAGAAAAGAAAGGAAAGGTAAGAAAAGAAAGGAAAGAAAAGAACTGAAAGAAAAGAAAGGAAAAGAAATGAAAGGAAAGAAAGAAAAGACAACAAAAAAAAGAAAAGGAAAGAAAAGGATAGAATGGCAAAAGGAAAGCAAGTAAAGGAACGAAAGGAAAGGACAGAAAGCAAAAGGGAAAACAAGTAAAGGAAAGCAAAGAAAGGAGGAAAAGAAAAAGAAAGGATAGGAAACAAACGGAAGGAAAGAAAAGACAACAAAAAAGAAAAGAAAAGGAAAGAAAGGGATAGAAAGGAAAAAGGAGAGCAAGTAAGAAAAGAAAGGAAAGGATAGAAAGGAAAAGGAAAGAAAGGAAGGAACGGAAAGAACTGAAAGAAAAGAAAGGAAAAGAAAAGGAAGGAAAAGAAAAGAAAGAAAAGAAAGGAAAAGAAAGAAGGGAAAGGAAAAGGAAGGAAAAGATAAACAAAGAAATGGAATGGAATGTACAGGAAATAAATGGAAAGAAAGCAGGGAAAGAAAGATTGTGAAAGAAGGGAAAGAAGTGAAAGGAAAAGAAAAGAAAGGAATGAAAGGAAAATGGAAAGCAAGTAAAGGAAAGAAAAGAAAGGAAAGAAAAGAACGGAAAGAAAAGAAAGGAAAAGAAAGGAAAAGAAAAAAGAAAAGAAAGAAAGTAAAGAAAAGGAACGGAAAGAAAGGAAAGGAAAAGAAAGAAAAAGGAAAGGAATGAAAGGAAGGAAAAGACAACAAAAAAAAAGAAAAGGATAGAATGGCAAAAGGAGAGCAACTAAAGGAACGAAAGGAAAGGACAGAAAGCAAAAAGGAAAACAAGTAAAGGAAGGCAAAGAAAGGAAGAAAAGAAAAAGAAAGGATAGGAAAGAAACGGAAGGAAAGAAAAGACAACAAAAAAGAAAAGAAAAGGAAAGAAAGGGATAGAAAAGAAAAAGGAAAGCAAGTAAGAAAAGAAAGGAAAGGATAGAAAGGAAAAGGAAATAAAGGAAGGAACGGAAAGAGAAATAAAGAAAACAAAAGAAAGTAAAGAAGGGAAAGAAATGACAACAAAAAAAAAAAACATAGAAAGGAAAATAAAAGAATGGAAAGAAAAGAAAGGAAAGAAATGAAAGGAAAGGAAAGGAAAGAAAGGGAAAGAAAAGAAACGAAAGGTAAGAAAAGAAAGGTAAGAAAAGATCTGAAAGAAAAGAAAGGAAAAGAAAGGAAGGAAAAGAAAAGAAAGAAAAGAAAGGAAAAGAAAGAAGGGAAAGGAAAAGGAAGGAAAAGAAAAACAAAGAAATGGAAGAGAATATACGGGAAGTAAATGGAAAGAAAGCAGGGAAAGAAAGATTGTGAAGGAAGGGAAAGAAGAGAAAGGAAAAGAAAAGAAAGGAATGAAAGGAAAATGGAAAGCAAGTAAAGGAAAGAAAGGAAAGGAAAGAAAAGAACGGAAAGAAAAGAAAGGAAAAGAAAAAAGAAAAGAAAGAAAGTAAAGAAAAGAAACGGAAAGAAAGGAAAGGAAAAGAAAGAAAAAGGAAAGGAATGTAAGGAAGGAAAAGAAAGGAAAAAACGGAAAATAAATAATTGAAAAGAAAGTAAAAGAAAGAAGGGAAAGGAAAAGAAAGAAAGGAAAGAAAAGAAAGGAAAGTACAGAAAGCAAAAAGGAAAACATGAAACGAAAAACGGAAAGAAAAATAAAGGAAAGAAAAGAAACGGAAAGAAAGGAAAGAAAAGACAACAAAAAATGAAAAGAAAAGAAAGAAAAAGATAGAAAAGAAAAAGAAAGTAAAAGAAAGAAGTGAAAGGAAAAGAAAGAAAGGAAAGAAAAGAAAGGAAAGTTCAGAAAGCAAAAAGGAAACCAAGAAAGGAAGGAACGAAAAGAAAATGAAATGAAAGAAAGGAAACGGAAAGAAAGGAAAGAAAAGACAACAAAAAATGAAAAGAAAAGGAAAGAAAAGGATAGAAAGGAAAAAGAAAGCAAGTAAAGAAAAGAAAGGAAAAGGAATGAAAGGAAAATAAAAGAATGGAAAGAAAAGAAAGGAAAGGAAAGAAAGGAAAGGAAAGGAAAGAATGGGAAAGAAAAGAAAGCAAAGGTAAGAAAAGAAAGGAAAGAAAAGAACTGAAAGAAAAGAAAGGAAAAGAAATGAAAGAAAGGAAAGAAAAGACAACAAAAAAAAGAAAAGTTAAGAAAAGGATAGAATGGCAAAAGGAAAGCAAGTAAAGGAACGAAAGGAAAGGACAGAAAGCAAAAAGGAAAACAAGTAAAGGAAGGCAAAGAAAGGAAGAAAAGAAAAAGAAAGGATAGGAAAAAAACGGAAGCAAAGAAAAGACAACAAAAAAGAAAAGAAAAGGAAAGAAAGGGATAGAAAGGAAAAAGGAAAACAAGTAAGAAAAGAAAGGAAAGAATAGAAAGGAAAGAAAGGAAGAAACGGAAAGAAAAATAAAGAAAACAAAAGAAACGGAAAGAAAGGAAAGAAAAGACAACAAAAAAAGAAAAGATTAGGAAAAAAGTATAGAAAGGAAAATAAAAGAATGGAAAGAACAGAAAGGAAAGAAAAGACAGGAAAGGAAAGGAAAGAAAGGTAAAGAAAAGAAAGGAAAGGTAAGAAAAGAAAGGAAAGAAAAGAACTGAAAGAAAAGAAAGGAAAAGAAAAGGAAGTAAAAGAAAGAAAAGAAAGAAAAAGAAAGAAGGGAAAGGAAAAGGAAGGAAAAGAAAAACAATGAAATGGAAGGGAATGTACGGGAAATAAATGGAAAGAAAGCAGGGAAAGAAAGATTGTGAAAGAAGGGAAAGAAGAGAAAGGAAAAGAAAAGAAAGGAATGAAAGGAAAAAGGAAAGCAAGTAAAGGAAAGAAAGGGAAAGGTAAGAACGGTTAGAAAAGAAAGGAAAAGAAAAAAGAAAAGAAAGAAAGTAAAGAAAAGAAACGGAAAGAAAGGAAAAGAAAAGAAAGAAAAAGGAAAGGAATGTAAGGAAGGAAAAGAAAGGAAAAAACGGAAAATAATTAAAGGAAAAGAAAGAAAAAGAAAGAAGGGAAAGGAAAAGAAAGAAAGGAAAGAAAAGAAACGAAAGTACAGAAAGCAAAAGGGAAAACAAGAAAGGAAAGACGAAAAGAAAAAGAAAGGAAAGAAAAGAAACGGAAAGAAAGGAAAGAAAAGACAACAAAAAATGAAAAGAAAAGAAAGAAAAAGATAGAAAAGAAAAAGAAAGCAAGTAAAGAAAGGAAAGGAAAGGAAAGAAAGGAAAGGAAAGGAAAGGAAAGAAAGAGAACGAAATGAAAGGAAAGGTAAGAAAAGAAAAAGAAAGGATAGGAAAGAAACGGAAGGAAAGAAAAGACAAAAAAAAAGAAAGAAAAGGAAAGAAAGGGATAGAAAGGAAAAAGGAAAGCAAGTAAGAAAAGAAAGTAAAGGATAGAAAGGAAAAGCAAAGAAAGGAAGGAACGGAAAGAAAAATAAAGAATACAAAAGAAACGGAAAGGAAAGAAAAGACAACAAAAAAAGAAAAGAAAAGGAAAAAAAGTATAGAAAGGAATATAAAAGAATGGAAAGAAAAGAATGGAAACAAAAGAAAGGAAAGGAAAGAACTGAAAGAAAAGAAAGGAAAAGAAAAGGAAGGAAAAGAAAAGAAAGAAAAGTAAAGAAAAGAAAGAAGGGAAAGGAAAAGGAAGGAAAAGAAAAACAAAGAAATGGAATGGAATGTACGGGAAATAAATGGAAGGAAAGCAGGGAAAGAAAGTTTGTGAAAGAAGGGAAAGAAGAGAAAGGAAAAGAAATGAAAGGAATGAAAGGAAAATGGAAAGCAAGTAAAAGAAAGAAAAGAAAGGAAAGAAAAGAACGGAAAGAAAAGGAAGGAAAAGAAAAATGAAAAGAAAGAGAGTAAAGAAATGAAAGGAAAGAAATGAAAGGAAAAGAAAGGAAAAGAAAAAAAGAAAAGAAAGAAAGTAAAGCAAAGAAACGGAAAGAAAGGAAAGGAAAAGAAAGAAACAGAAAAGGAATGAAAGGAAGGAAAAGAAAGGAAAAAACGGAAAATAAAGAAAGGAAAAGAAAGTAAAAGAAAGAAGGGAAAGGAAAAGAATGAAAGGAAAGAAAAGAAAGGAAAGTACAGAAAGCAAAAAGGAAATCAAGAAAGGAAGGAACGAAAAGAAAAAGAAACGAAAGAAAAGAAACGGAAAGAAAGGAAAGAAAAGACAACAAAAAATGAAAAGAAAAGGAAAGAAAAGGATAGAAATGAAAAAGAAAGCAAGTAAAGAAAAGAAAGGAATGGATAGAAAGGACAAGGAAAGAAAGGAAAATAAAAGAATGGAAAGAAAAGAAAGGAAAAGAAAGAAAGGAAAGGAAAGGAAAGAAAGGGAAAGAAAAGAAAGGAAAGGTAAGAAAAGAAAGGAAAGAAAAGAACTGAAAGAAAAGAAAGGAAAAGAAATGAAAGAAAAGAAAGAAAAGACAACTAAAAAAAGAAAAGGAAAGAAAAGGATAGAATGGCAAAAGGAAAGCAAGTAAAGGAACGAAAGGAAAGGACAGAAAGCAAAAGGGAAAACAAGTAAAGGAAAGCAAAGAAAGGAGGAAAAGAAAAAGAAAGGATAGGAAACAAACGGAAGGAAAGAAAAGACAACAAAAAAGAAAAGGAAAGGGAAGAAAGGGATAGAAAGGAAAAAGGAGAGCAAGTAAGAAAAGAAAGGAAAGGATAGAAAGGAAAAGGAAAGAAAGGAAGGAACGGAAAGAACTGAAAGAAAAGAAAGGAAAAGAAAAGGAAGGAAAAGAAAAGAAAGAAAAGAAAGGAAAAGAAAGAAGGGAAAGGAAAAGGAAGGAAAAGATAAACAAAGAAATGGAATGGAATGTACAGGAAATAAATGGAAAGAAAGCAGGGAAAGAAAGATTGTGAAAGAAGGGAAAGAAGTGAAAGGAAAAGAAAAGAAAGGAATGAAAGGAAAATGGAAAGCAAGTAAAGGAAAGAAAAGAAAGGAAAGAAAAGAACGGAAAGAAAAGAAAGGAAAAGAAAGGAAAAGAAAAAAGAAAAGAAAGAAAGTAAAGAAAAGAAACGGAAAGAAAGGAAAGGAAAAGAAAGAAAAAGGAAAGGAATGAAAGGAAGGAAAAGACAACAAAAAAAAAGAAAAGGAAAGAAAAGGATAGAATGGCAAAAGGAGAGCAACGGATAGAATGGCAAAAGGAAAGCAAGTAAAGGAACGAAAGGAAAGGACAGAAAGCAAAAAGGAAAACAAGTAAAGGAAGGCAAAGAAAGGAAGAAAAGAAAAAGAAAGGATAGGAAAAAAACGGAAGCAAAGAAAAGACAACAAAAAAGAAAAGAAAAGGAAAGAAAGGGATAGAAAGGAAAAAGGAAAACAAGTAAGAAAAGAAAGGAAAGAATAGAAAGGAAAGAAAGGAAGGAACGGAAAGAAAAATAAAGAAAACAAAAGAAACGGAAAGAAAGGAAAGAAAAGACAACAAAAAAAGAAAAGATTAGGAAAAAAGTATAGAAAGGAAAATAAAAGAATGGAAAGAACAGAAAGGAAAGAAAAGACAGGAAAGGAAAGGAAAGAAAGGTAAAGAAAAGAAAGGAAAGGTAAGAAAAGAAAGGAAAGAAAAGAACTGAAAGAAAAGAAAGGAAAAGAAAAGGAAGTAAAACAAAGAAAAGAAAGAAAAAGAAAGAAGGGAAAGGAAAAGGAAGGAAAAGAAAAACAATGAAATGGAAGGGAATGTACGGGAAATAAATGGAAAGAAAGCAGGGAAAGAAAGATTGTGAAAGAAGGGAAAGAAGAGAAAGGAAAAGAAAAGAAAGGAATGCAAGGAAAAAGGAAAGCAAGTAAAGGAAAGAAAGGGAAACGTAAGAACGGTTAGAAAAGAAAGGAAAAGAAAAAAGAAAAGAAAGAAAGTAAAGAAAAGAAACGGAAAGAAAGGAAAAGAAAAGAAAGAAAAAGGAAAGGAATGTAAGGAAGGAAAAGAAAGGAAAAAACGGAAAATAAATAAAGGAAAAGAAAGAAAAAGAAAGAAGGGAAAGGAAAAGAAAGAAAGGAAAGAAAAGAAAGGAAAGTACAGAAAGCAAAAAGGAAAACAAGAAAGGAAAAACGAAAAGAAAAAGAAAGGAAGAAAAGAAACGGAAAGAAAGGAAAGAAAAGACAACAAAAAATGAAAACAAAAGAAAGAAAAAGATAGAAAAGAAAAAGAAAGCAAGTAAAGAAAGGAAAGGAAAGGAAAGAAAGGAAAGGAAAGGAAAGGAAAGAAAGGGAACGAAATGAAAGGAAAGGTAAGAAAAGAAAAAGAAAGGATAGGAAAGAAACGGAAGGAAAGAAAAGACAACAAAAAAGAAAAGAAAAGGAAAGAAAGGGATAGAAAGGAAAAAGGAAAGCAAGTAAGAAAAGAAAGAAAGAAAAAAAACGGAAAGAAAGGAAAGAAAAGACAACAAAAAATGAAAACAAAAGAAAGAAAAAGATAGAAAAGAAAAAGAAAGCAAGTAAAGAAAGGAAAGTTTTGGATAGAAAGGACAAGGAAAGAAAGTAAAATAAAAGAATGGAAAGAAAAGAAAGGAAAAGAAAGAAAGGAAAGGAAAGGAAAGAAAGGGAAAGAAAAGAAAGGAAAAGTAAGAAAAGAAAGGAAAGAAAAGAACTGAAAGAAAAGAAAGGAAAAGAAATGAAAGAAAAGAAAGAAAAGACAACAAAAAAAAGAAAAGGAAAGAAAAGGATAGAATGGCAAAAGGAAAGCAAGTAAAGGAACGAAAGGAAAGGACAGAAAGCAAAAAGGAAAACAAGTAAAGGAATGCAAAGAAAGGAAGAAAAGAAAAACAAAGGATAGGAAAGAAAGGGAAGGAAAGAAAAGACAACAAAAAAGAAAAGAAAAGGAAAGAAAGGGATAGAAAGGAAAAAAGAAAGCAAGTAAGCAAAGAAAGGAAAGGATAGAAAGGAAAAGGAAAGAAAGGGATAGAAAGGAAAAAGGAAAGCAAGTAAGAAAAGAAAGGAAAGGATAGAAAGGTAAAGGAAAAAAAGGAAGGAACGGAAAGAAAAATAAAGAATACAATAGAAACGGAAAGAAAAGAAGGGAAAGAAGAGAAAGGAAAAGAAAAGAAAGGAATGAAAGGAAAAAGGAAAGCAAGTAAAGGAAAGAAAAGAAAGAAAAGAACGGAAAGAAAAGAAAGGAAAAGAAAGGAAAAGAAAAAAGAAAAGAAAGAAAGTAAAGAAAAGAAACGGAAAGAAAGGAAAAGAAAGAAAAAGGAAAGGAATGAAAGGAACGAAAAGAAAGGAATTTCGGAAAATAAAGAAAGGAAAAGAAAGCAAAAGAAAGAAGTGAAAGGAAAAGAATGAAAGGAAAGAAAAGAAAGGAAAGTTCAGAAAGCAAAAAGGAAACCAAGAAAGGAAGGAATGAAAAGAAAATGAAAGGAAAGAAAGGAAACGGAAAGAAACGGAAAGAAAAGACAACAAAAAATGAAAAGAAAAGGAAAGAAAAGGACAGAAAGGAAAAAGAAAGCAAGTAAAGAAAAGAAAGGAAAAGGAAAGAAAGGAAAATAAAACAATGGAAAGAAAAGAAAGGAAAGGAAAGAAAGGAAAGGAAAGGAAAGAAAGGGAAAGAAAAGAAAGCAAAGGTAAGAAAAGAAAGGAAAGAAAAGTACTGAAAGAAAAGAAAGGAAAAGAAATGGAAGAAAGGAAAGAAAAGACAACAAAAAAAAAGAAAAGTTAAGAAAAGGATAGAATGGCAAAAGGAAAGCAAGTAAAGGGACGAAAGGAAAGGACAGAAAGCAATGACGAAAACGAGTAAAGGAAGGCAAAGAAAGGAAGAAAAGAAAAAGAAAGGATAGGAAAGAAACGGAAGCAAAGAAAAGACAACAAAAAGAAAAGAAAAGGATAGAAAGGGATAGAAAGGAAAAAGGAAAGCAAGTAAGAAAAGAAAGGAAAGAATAGAAAGGAAAAGGAAAGAAAGGAAGGAACGGAAAGAAAAATAAAGAAAACAAAAAAAACGGAAAGAAAGGAAAGAAAAGACAACAAAAAGAAAAGAAAAGGAAAAAATGGACAGAAAGGAAAATAAAAGAATGGAAAGAAAAGAAAGGACAGAAATGAAAGGAAAGGAAAGGAAAGAAAGGGAAAGAAAAGAAAGGAAAGGTAAGAAAAAAAGGAAAGAAACAACTGAAAGAAAAGAAAGGAAAAGAAAAGGAAGTAAAAGAAAGAAAAGAAAGAAGGAAAAGGAAAAGGAAGGAAAAGAAAAACAAAGAAATGGAAGGGAATGTACGGGAAATAAATGGAAAGAAAGCAGGGAAAGAAAGATTGTGAAAGAAGGGAAAGAAGAGAAAGGAAAAGAAAAGAAAGGAATGAAAGGAAAATGGAAAGCAAGTAAAGGAAAGAAAAGAAAGGAAAGAAAAGAACGGAAAGAAATGAAAGGAAAAGAAAGGATAAGAAAAAAGAAAGGAAAGAAAGTAAAGAAAAGAAACGGAAAGAAATGAAAATAAAGAAAGGTAAAGAAAGTAAAAGAAAGAAGGGAAAGGAAAAGAATGAAAGGAAAGAAAAGAAAGGAAAGTACAGAAAGCAAAAAGGAAATCAAGAAAGGAAGGAACGAAAAGAAAAAGAAACGAAAGAAAAGAAACGGAAAGAAAGGAAAGAAAGGAAAGGATAGAAATCCTTTCCTTTCTTTTCTTACTTGCTTTCCTTTTTCCTTTCTATCCCTTTCTTTCCTTTTCTTTTCTTTTTTGTTGTCTTTTCTTTCCTTCCGTTTCTTTCCTATCCTTTCTTTTTCTTTTCTTTCTTTCTTTGCCTTCCTTTACTTGTTTTCCTTTTTGCTTTCTGTCCTTTCCTTTCATTCCTTTACTTGCTTTCCTTTTGCCATTCTATCCTTTTTCAGAACTTTTCTTTTTTTTGTTGTCTTTTCCTTCTTTTCTTTTATTTCTTTTCCTTTCTTTTCTTTCAGTTCTTTTCTTTCCTTTCTTTTCTTACCTTTCCTTTCTTTTCTTTCCCTTTCTTTCCTTTCCTTTCCTTTCTTTCCTTTCCTTTCTTTTCTTTCCATTCTTTTATTTTCCTTTCTTTCCTTTTCCTCTCTATCCTTTCCTTTCTTTTCTTTACTTGCTTTCTTTTTCATTTCTATCCTTTACTTTTATTTTTTGTTGTCTTTTCTTTCCTTTCTTTCCGTTTCTTTTCTTTCCTTTCTTTTTCTTTTCCTTTCCCTTCTTTCTTTTACTTTCTTTTCCTTTCTTTGTTTTCCGTTTTTTCCTTTCTTTTCCTTCCTTTCATTCCTTTTCTGTTTCTTTCTTTTCCTTTCCTTTCTTTCCGTTTCTTTGCTTTACTTTCTTTCTTTTCTTTTTTCTTTTCCTTTCTTTTCCTTTCATTTCTTTACTCTCTTCCTTTTCATTTTTCTTTTCCTTCCTTTTCTTTCCGTTCTTTTATTTCCTTTCTTTTCTTTCTTTTACTTGCTTTCCATTTTCCTTTCATTCCTTTCATTTCTTTTCCTTTCTCTTCTTTCCCTTCTTTCACAATCTTTCTTTCCCTGCTTTCTTTCCATTTATTTCCCGTACATTCCCTTCCATTTCTTTTTTTTCCCTTCCTTTTCCTTACCCTTCTTTCTTTTCCTTCCTTTTCTTTCTTTTCTTTTCCTTCCTTTTCTTTTCCTTTCTTTTCTTTCAGTTCTTTCCTTTCCTTTCTATTGTTTCCATTCTTTTCTTTCCATTCTTTTATTTTCCTTTCTATACTTTTTTTCCTTTTCTTTTCTTTTTTTGTTGTCTTTTCTTTCCTTTCCGTTTCTTTTGTTTTCTTTATTTTTCTTTCCGTTCCTTCCTTTCTTTCCTTTGTATTCTTTCCTTTCTTTTCTTACTTGTTTTCCTTTTTCCTTTCTATCCCTTTCTTTCCTTTTCTTTTCTTTTTTGTTGTCTTTTCTTTGCTTCCGTTTTTTTCCTATCCTTTCTTTTTCTTTTCTTCCTTTCTTTGCCTTCCTTTACTTGTTTTCCTTTTTGCTTTCTGTCCTTTCCTTTCGTTCCTTTACTTGCTTTCCTTTTGCCATTCTATCCTTTTCTTAACTTTTCTTTTTTGTTGTTGTCTTTTCTTTCCTTTCTTTCATTTCTTTTCCTTTCTTTTCTTTCACTTCTTTTCTTTCCTTTCTTTTCTTACCTTTGCTTTCTTTTCTTTCCCATTCTTTCCTTTCCTTTCCTTTCTTTCCTTTCCTTTCTTTTCTATCCATTCTTTTATTTTCCTTTCTTTCCTTTTGCTTTCTTTTCTTTACTTGCTTTCTTTTTCCTTTCTATCCTTTTCTTTTCATTTTTTGTTGTCTTTTGTTTCCTTTCTTTCCGTTTCCTTTCTTTCATTTCATTTTCTTTTCGTTCCTTCCTTTCTTGGTTTCCTTTTTGCTTTCTGAACTTTCCTTTCTTTTCTTTCCTTTCTTTCTTTTCCTTTCACTTCTTTCTTTTACTTTCTTTTTCTTTTCTATCTTTTTCTTTCTTTTCTTTTCATTTTTTGTTGTCTTTTCTTTCCTTTCTTTCCGTTCCTTTTGTTTTCTTTATTTTTCTTTCCGTTCCTTCCTTTCTTTCCTTTTCCTTTCTATTCTTTCCTTTCTTTTCTTACTTGCTTTCCTTTTTCCTTTCTATCCCTTTCTTTCCTTTTCTTTTCTTTTTTGTTGTCTTTTCTTTGCTTCCGTTTTTTTCCTATCCTTTCTTTTTCTTTTCTTCCTTTCTTTGCCTTCCTTTACTTGTTTTCCTTTTTGCTTTCTGTCCTTTCCTTTCGTTCCTTTACTTGCTTTCCTTTTGCCATTCTATCCTTTTCTTAACTTTTCTTTTTTTGTTGTTGTCTTTTCTTTCCTTTCTTTCTTTTCCTTTCACTTCTTTCTTTTACTTTCTTTTTCTTTTCTATCTTTTTCTTTCTTTTCTATTCATTTTTTGTTGTCTTTTCTTTCCTTTCTTTCCGTTTCTTTTCTTTCCTTCATTTTTCTTTTCGTTTTTCCTTTCTTGTTTTCCTTTTTGCTTTCTGTACTTTCCTTTCTTTTCTTTCCTTTCTTTCTTTTCCTTTCCCTTCTTTCTTTTACTTTCTTTTCAATTATTTTTTTTCCTTTTTTTCCTTTCTTTTCCTTCCTTACATTCCTTTCCTTTTTCTTTCTTTTCCTTTCCTTTCTTTCCGTTTCTTTTCTTTACTTTCTTTTTTTTCTTTTTTCTTTTCCTTTCTTTTCTTTCCGTTCTTTTCTTTCCTTTCCTTTCTTTCCTTTACTTGCTTTCCATTTTCCTTTCATTCCTTTCTTTTCTTTTCCTTTCTCTTCTTTCCCTTCCTTCACAATCTTTCTTTCCCTGCTTTCTTTCCATTTACTTCCCGTATATTCTCTTCCATTTCTTTGTTTTTCTTTTCCTTCCTTTTCCTTTCCCTTCTTTCTTTTCCATTCTTTTCTTTCTTTTCTTTTCCTTCCTTTTCTTTTCCTTTCTTTTCTTTCAGATCTTTTCTTACCTTTCTTTTCTTACCTTTCGTTTCTTTTCTTTCCCTTTCTTTCCTATCCTTTCCTTTCATTTCTTTCCTTTCTTTTCTTTCCATTCTTTTATTTTCCTTTGTATATTTTTTTTCCTTTCCTTTTCTTTTTTTGTTGTCATTTCTTGCCCTTCTTTACTTTCTTTTGATTTCTTTATTTTTCTTTCCGTTCCATCCTGTATTTCCTTTTCCTTTCTATCCTTTCCTTTCTTTTCTTACTTGCTTTCCTTTTTCTTTTCTATCCCTTTCTTTCCTTTTCTTTTCTTTTTTGTTGTCTTTTCTTTCCTTCCGTTTCTTTCCTATCCTTTCTTTTTCTTTTCTTCCTTTCTTTGCCTTCCTTTACTTGTTTTCCTTTTTGCTTTCTGTCCTTTCCTTTCGTTCCTTTAGTTGCTCTCCTTTTGCCATTCTATCCTTTTCTTTCCTTTTCTTTTTTTTTGTTGTCTTTTCCTTCCTTTCATTGCTTTCCTTTTTCTTTCTTTTCCTTTCCTTTCTTTCCGTTTCTTTTCTTTACTTTCTTTCTTTTCTTTTTTCTTTTCCTTTCTTTTCCTTTCTTTTCTTTCCGTTCTTTTCTTTCCTTTCTTTTCTTTCCTTTACTTGCTTTCCATTTTCCTTTCATTCCTTTCTTTTCTTTTCCTTTCACTTCTTTCCCTTCTTTCACAATCTTTCTTTCCCTGCTTTCTTTCCATTTATTTCCTGTACATTCCATTCCATTTCTTTGTTTATCTTTTCCTTCCTTTTCCTTTCCCTTCTTTCTTTTCCTTTCTTTTCTTTCTTTTCTTTTCCTTCCTTTTCTTTTCCTTTCTTTTCTTTCAGTTCTTTCCGTTCCTTCCTTTCTTTCCTTTTCCTTTCTATCCTTTCCTTTCTTTTCTTACTTGCTCTCCTTTTTCCTTTTTATCCCTTTCTTTCCTTTTCTTTTCTTTTTTGTTGTCTTTTCTTTCCTTCCGTTTGTTTCCTATCCTTTCTTTTTCTTTTCCTCCTTTCTTTGCTTTCCTTTACTTGTTTTCCCTTTTGCTTTCTGTCCTTTCCTTTCGTTCCTTTACTTGCTTTCCTTTTGCCATTCTATCCTTTTCTTTCCTTTTCTTTTTTTTGTTGTCTTTTCTTTCTTTTCTTTCATTTCTTTTCCTTTCTTTTCTTTCAGTTCTTTTCTTTCCTTTCTTTTCTTACCTTTCCTTTCTTTTCTTTCCCTTTCTTTCCTTTCCTTTCCTTTCTTTCTTTTCCTTTCTTTTCTTTCCATTCTTTTATTTTCCTTTCTTTCCTTGTCCTTTCTATCCATTCCTTTCTTTTCTTTACTTGCTTTCTTTTTCATTTCTATCCTTTTCTTTCCTTTTCTTTTCATTTTTTGTTGTCTTTTCTTTCCTTTCTTTCCGTTTCTTTTCTTTCGTTTCTTTTTCTTTTCGTTCCTTCCTTTCTTGATTTCCTTTTTGCTTTCTGTACTTTCCTTTCTTTTCTTTCCTTTCATTCTTTTCCTTTCCCTTCTTTCTTTTACTTTCTTTTCCTTTCTTTATTTTCCGTTTTTTCCTTTCTTTTCCTTCCTTTCATTCCTTTTCTGTTTCTTTCTTTTCCTTTCCTTTCTTTCCGTTTCTTTGCTTTACTTTCTTTCTTTTCTTTTTTCTTTTCCTTTCTTTTCCTTTCATTTCTTTCCTTTCATTTCTTTACTCTCTTTCTTTTCATTTTCCTTTTCCTTCCTTTTCTTTCCGTTCTTTTATTTCCTTTCTTTTCTTTCTTTTACTTGCTTTCCATTTTCCTTTCATTCCTTTCATTTCTTTTCCTTTCTCTTCTTTCCCTTCTTTCACAAACTTTCTTTCCCTGCTTTCCTTCCATTTATTTCCCGTACATTCCATTCCATTTCTTTGTTTTTCTTTTCCTTCCTTTTCCTTTCCCTTCTTTCTTTTCTTTACTTTCCTTCCTTTTCTTTTCCTTCCTTTTCTTTTCCTTTCTTTTCTTTCAGTTCTTTCCTTTCCTTTCTTTTGTTTCCATTCTTTTCTTTCCATTCTTTTACTTTCCTTTCTATACTTTTTTTCCTTTTCTTTTCTTTTTTTGTTGTCTTTTCTTTCCTTTCCGTTTCTTTTGTATTCTTTATTTTTCTTTCCGTTCCTTCCTTTCTTTGCTTTTCCTTTCTATCCTTTCCTTTCTTTTCTTACTTGCTTTCCTTTTTCCTTTCTATCCATTTCTTTCCTTTTCTTTTCATTTTTTGTTGTCTTTTCTTTCCTCTCTTTCCGTTTCCTTTCTTTCATTTCATTTTCTTTTCGTTCCTTCCTTTCTTGGTTTCATTTTTGCTTTCTGAACTTTCCTTTCTTTTCTTACTTGCTTTCCTTTTTCTTTTCTATCCCTTTCTTTCCTTTTCTTTTCTTTTTTGTTGTCTTTTCTTTCCTTCCGTTTGTTTCCTATCCTTTCTTTTTCTTTTCCTCCTTTCTTTGCTTTCCTTTACTTGTTTTCCCTTTTGCTTTCTGTCCTTTCCTTTCGTTCCTTTACTTGCTTTCCTTTTGCCATTCTATCCTTTTCTTTCCTTTTCTTTTTTTTGTTGTTGTCTTTTCTTTCATTTCTTTCAGTTCTTTTCTTTCCTTTCTTTTCTTACCTTTCCTTTCTTTTCTTTCCCTTTCTTTCCTTTCCTTTCCTTTCTTTCTTTTCCTTTCTTTTCTTTCCATTCTTTTCTTTTCCTTTCTTTCCTTGTCCTTTCTATCCATTCCTTTCTTTTCTTTACTTGCTTTCTTTTTCATTTCTATCCTTTTCTTTCCTTTTCTTTTCATTTTTTGTTGTCTTTTCTTTCCTTTCTTTCCGTTTCTTTTCTTTCGTTTCTTTTTCTTTTCGTTCCTTCCTTTCTTGATTTCCTTTTTGCTTTCTGTACTTTCCTTTCTTTTCTTTCCTTTCATTCTTTTCCTTTCCCTTCTTTCTTTTACTTTCTTTTCCTTTCTTTATTTTCCGTTTTTTCCTTTCTTTTCCTTCCTTTCATTCCTTTTCTGTTTCTTTCTTTTCCTTTCTTTTCTTTCCTTTCTTTCTTTTCCTTTCACTTCTTTCTTTTACTTTCTTTTTCTTTTCTATCTTTTTCTTTCTTTTCTTTTCATTTTTTGTTGTCTTTTCTTTCCTTTCTTTCCGTTTCTTTTGTTTTCTTTATTTTTCTTTCCGTTCCTTCCTTTCTTTCCTTTTCCTTTCTATTCTTTCCTTTCTTTTCTTACTTGCTTTCCTTTTTCCTTTCTATCCCTTTCTTTCCTTTTCTTTTCTTTTTTGTTGTCTTTTCTTTGCTTCCGTTTTTTTCCTATCCTTTCTTTTTCTTTTCTTCCTTTCTTTGCCTTCCTTTACTTGTTTTCCTTTTTGCTTTCTGTCCTTTCCTTTCGTTCCTTTACTTGCTTTCCTTTTGCCATTCTATCCTTTTCTTAACTTTACTTTCCTTTCCTTTCTTTTCTTTCCATTCTTTTATTTTCCTTTCTTTCCTTTTCCTTTCTTTTCTTTACTTGCTTTCTTTTTCCTTTCTATCCTTTTCTTTCCTTTTCTTTTCATTTTTTGTTGTCTTTTCTTTCCTTTCTTTCCGTTTCCTTTCTTTCCTTTCATTTTCTTTTCGTTCCTTCCTTTCTTGGTTTCCTTTTTGCTTTCTGAACTTTCCTTTCTTTTCTTTCCTTTCATTCCAGCAGAAAAGGAAAGAAAGGAAGGACCGGAAAGAGAAATAAAGAAAACAAAAGAAATGGAAAGAAAGGAAAGAAAAGACAACAAAAAAAGAAAAGAATAGGAAAAAAGTATAGAAAGGAAAATAAAAGAATGGAAAGAACATAAAGGAAAGAAAAGACAGGAAAGGAAAGGAAAGAAAGGGAAAGAAAAGAAAGGAACGGTAAGAAAAGAAAGGAAAGAAAAGAACTGAAAGAAAAGAAAGGAAAAGAAAAGGAAGTAAAAGAAAGAAAAGAAAGAAAAAGAAAGAAGGGAAAGGAAAAGGAAGGAAAAGAAAAACAAAGAAATGGAAGGGAATGTACGGGAAATAAATGGAAAGAAAGCAGGGAAAGAAAGATTGTGAAAGAAGGGAAAGAAGAGAAAGGAAAAGAAAAGAAAGGAATGAAAGGAAAAAGGAAAGCAAGTAAAGGAAAGAAAAGAAAGAAAAGAACGGAAAGAAGAGAATGGAAAAGAAAGGAAAAGAAAAAAGAAAAGAAAGAAAGTAAAGAAAAGAAACGGAAAGAAAGGAAAAGAAAGAAAAAGGAAAGGAATGAAAGGAAGGAAAAGAAAGGAATTTCGGAAAATAAAGAAAGGAAAAGAAAGTAAAAGTAAGAAGTGAAAGGAAAAAAAAGAAAGAAAAAGGAAAGGAATGAAAGGAAGGAAAAGAAAGAATTTCGGAAAATAAAGAAAGGAAAAGAAAGTAAAAGTAAGAAGTGAAAGGAAAAGAATGAAAGGAAAGAAAGAAAGGAAAGTTCAGAAAGCAAAAAGGAAACCAAGAAAGGAAGGAACGAAAAGAAAATGAAGGAAAGAAAGGAAACGGAAAGAAACGGAAAGAAAAGACAACAAAAAATGAAAAGAAAAGGATAGAAAGGAAAAAGAAAGCAAGTAAAGAAAAGAAAGGAAAAGGAAAGAAAGGAAAATAAAAGAATGGAAAAAAAGAAAGGAAAGGAAAAAGGAAAGGAAAGGAAAGAAAGGGAAAGAAAGAAAGCAAAGGTAAGAAAAGAAAGGAAAGAAAAATACTGAAAGAAAAGAAAGGAAAAGAAATGAAAGAAAGGAAAGAAAAGACAACAAAAAAAGAAAAGTTAAGAAAAGGATAGAATGGCAAATGGAAAGCAAGTAAAGGAACGAAAGCAAAGGACAGAAAGCAAAGAGGAAAACAAGTAAGGAAGGCAAAGAAAGGAAGAAAGAAAAAGAAAGGATAGGAAAAAAAACGGAAGCAAAGAAAAGACAACAAAAGGAAAAGGGAAAGAAAGGAAGGAAGGAAAGAAAATAATGAAAACAAAAGAAACGAAAAAGAAAAGAAAGAACTAAAAAAGGAAAAAAATGACAGAAAGGAAATAAAAGAATGGAAAGAAAAGAAAGGACAGAAATGAAAGGAAAGGAAAGGAAGAAAGGGAAAGAAAAGAAAGGAAAGGTAAGAAAAGAAAGGAAAGAAAAGAACTGAAAGAAAAGAAAGGAAAAGAAAAGGAAGTAAAAGAAAGAAAAGAAAGAAAAAGAAAGAAGGGAAAGGAAAAAGGAAGGAAAGAAAAACAAAGAAATGGAAGGGAATGTACGGGAAATAAATGGAAAGAAAGCAGGGAAAGAAAGATTGTGAAAGAAGGTAAAGAAGAGAAAGGGAAAAGAAAAGAAAGGAATGAAAGGAAATGGAAAGCAAGTAAAGGAAAGAAAA
Organism: Chiloscyllium plagiosum; assembly: GCF_037043375.1. NCBI lineage: Eukaryota > Metazoa > Chordata > Chondrichthyes > Orectolobiformes > Hemiscylliidae > Chiloscyllium > Chiloscyllium plagiosum. The sequence continues at coordinate 57,870,843 of NW_028270140.1, forward strand.
GAAAGGAAAGAAAAGAACGGAAAGAAATGAAAGGAAAAGAAAGGATAAGAAAAAGAAAGGAAAGAAAGTAAAGAAAAGAAACGGAAAGAAAGGAAATGAAAATAAAGAAAGGTAAAGAAAGTAAAAGAAAAGAAGGGAAAGGAAAAGAATGAAAGGAAAGAAAAGAAAGGAAAGTAAAGAAAGCAAAAAGGAAATCAAGAAAGGAAGGAACGAAAAGAAAAAGAAACGATAAGAAAAGAAACGGAAAGAAAGGACAGAAAGGAAAGGATAGAAATCCTTTCCGTTCTTTTCTTACTTGCTTTCCTTTTTCCTTTCTATCCCTTTCTTTCCTTTTCTTTTCTTTTTTGTTGTCTTTTCTTTCCTTCCGTTTCATTCCTATCCTTTCTTTTTCTTTTCTTCCTTTCTTTGCCTTCCTTTACTTGTTTTCCTTTTTGCTTTCTGTCCTTTCCTTTCGTTCCTTTCGTTGCTCTCCTTTTGCCATTCTATCCTTTTCTTTCCTTTTCTTTTTTTTTCTTGTCTTTTCCTTCCTTTCTTTCATTTCTTTTCCTTTCTTTTCTTTCAGTTCTTTTCTTTCCTTTCTTTTCTTACCTTTCCTTTCTTTTCTTTCCCTTTCTTTCCTTTCCTTTCCTTTCTTTCCTTTCCTTTCTTTTCTTTCCATTCTCTTATTTTCCTTTCTTTCCTTTTCCTTTCTATCCTTTCCTTTCTTTTCTTTACTTGCTTTCTTTTTCTTTTCTATCCTTTTCTTTTCATTTTTGTTGTCTTTTCTTTCCTTTCTTTCCGTTTCTTTTCTTTCCTTTCTTTTTCTTTTCCTTTCCCTTCTTTCTTTTACTTTCTTTTCCTTTGTTTTTTTCCGTTTTTTCCTTTCTTTTCCTTCCTTTCATTCCTTTTCTGTTTCTTTCTTTTCCTTTCCTTTCTTTCCGTTTCTTTGCTTTACTTTCTTTCTTTTCTTTTTTCTTTTCCTTTCTTTTCCTTTCATTTCTTTCCTTTCATTTCTTTACTCTCTTTCTTTTCATTTTTCTTTTCCTTCCTTTTCTTTCCGTTCTTTTATTTCCTTTCTTTTCTTTCTTTTACTTGCTTTCCATTTTCCTTTCATTCCTTTCATTTCTTTTCCTTTCTCTTCTTTCCCTTCTTTCACAAACTTTCTTTCCCTGCTTTCCTTCCATTTATTTCCCGTACATTCCATTCCATTTCTTTGTTTTTCTTTTCCTTCCTTTTCCTTTCCCTTCTTTCTTTTCTTAACTTTTCTTTATTTTCTTTTCCTTCCTTTTCTTTTCCTTTCTTTTCTTTCAGTTCTTTCCTTTCCTTTCTTTTGATTCCATTCTTTTCTTTCCATTCAATTATTTTCCTTTCTATACTTTTTTTCCTTTTCTTTTCTTTTTTTGTTCTCTTTTCTTTCCTTTCCGTTTCTTTTGTATTCTTTATTTTTCTTTCTGTTCCTTCCTTTCTTTGCTTTTCCTTTCTATCCTTTCCTTTCTTTTCTTACTTGCTTTCCTTTTTCCTTTCTATCCCTTTCTTTCCTTTTCTTTTCTTTTTTGTTGTCTTTTCTTTCCTTCCGTTTCTTTCCTATCCTTTCTTTTTCTTTTCTTACCTTTCCTTTCATTTCGTTCCCTTTCTTTCCTTTCCTTTCCTTTCCTTTCTTTCCTTTCCTTTCCTTTCTTTACTTGCTTTCTTTTTCTTTTCTATCTTTTTCTTTCTTTTCTTTTCATTTTTTGTTGTCTTTTCTTTCCTTTCCTTCCGTTTCTTTTCTTTCCTTTCTTTTTCTTTTCGTTTTTCCTTTCTTGTTTTCCTTTTTGCTTTCTGTACTTTCCTTTCTTTTCTTTCCTTTCTTTCTTTTCCTTTCCCTTCTTTCTTTTTCTTTCTTTTCCTTTATTTATTTTCCGTTTTTTCCTTTCTTTTCCTTTCATTTCTTTCCTTTCATTTCTTTACTCTCTTTCTTTTCATTTTCCTTTTCCTTCCTTTTCTTTCCGTTCTTTTATTTCCTTTCTTTTCTTTCTTTTACTTGCTTTCCATTTTCCTTTCATTCCTTTCATTTCTTTTCCTTTCTCTTCTTTCCCTTCTTTCACAAACTTTCTTTCCCTGCTTTCCTTCCATTTATTTCCCGTACATTCCATTCCATTTCTTTGTTTTTCTTTTCCTTCCTTTTCCTTTCCCTTCTTTCTTTTCTTTACTTTCCTTCCTTTTCTTTTCCTTCCTTTTCTTTTCCTTTCTTTTCTTTCAGTTCTTTCCTTTCCTTTCTTTTGTTTCCATTCTTTTCTTTCCATTCTTTTACTTTCCTTTCTATACTTTTTTTCCTTTTCTTTTCTTTTTTTGTTGTCTTTTCTTTCCTTTCCGTTTCTTTTGTATTCTTTATTTTTCTTTCCGTTCCTTCCTTTCTTTGCTTTTCCTTTCTATCCTTTCCTTTCTTTTCTTACTTGCTTTACTTTTTCCTTTCTATCCATTTCTTTCCTTTTCTTTTCATTTTTTGTTGTCTTTTCTTTCCTCTCTTTCCGTTTCCTTTCTTTCATTTCATTTTCTTTTCGTTCCTTCCTTTCTTGGTTTCATTTTTGCTTTCTGAACTTTCCTTTCTTTTCTTACTTGCTTTCCTTTTTCTTTTCTATCCCTTTCTTTCCTTTTCTTTTCTTTTTTGTTGTCTTTTCTTTCCTTCCGTTTGTTTCCTATCCTTTCTTTTTCTTTTCCTCCTTTCTTTGCTTTCCTTTACTTGTTTTCCCTTTTGCTTTCTGTCCTTTCCTTTCGTTCCTTTACTTGCTTTCCTTTTGCCATTCTATCCTTTTCTTTCCTTTTCTTTTTTTTGTTGTTGTCTTTTCTTTCATTTCTTTCAGTTCTTTTCTTTCCTTTCTTTTCTTACCTTTCCTTTCTTTTCTTTCCCTTTCTTTCCTTTCCTTTCCTTTCTTTCTTTTCCTTTCTTTTCTTTCCATTCTTTTCTTTTCCTTTCTTTCCTTGTCCTTTCTATCCATTCCTTTCTTTTCTTTACTTGCTTTCTTTTTCATTTCTATCCTTTTCTTTCCTTTTCTTTTCATTTTTTGTTGTCTTTTCTTTCCTTTCTTTCCGTTTCTTTTCTTTCGTTTCTTTTTCTTTTCGTTCCTTCCTTTCTTGATTTCCTTTTTGCTTTCTGTACTTTCCTTTCTTTTCTTTCCTTTCATTCTTTTCCTTTCCCTTCTTTCTTTTACTTTCTTTTCCTTTCTTTATTTTCCGTTTTTTCCTTTCTTTTCCTTCCTTTCATTCCTTTTCTGTTTCTTTCTTTTCCTTTCTTTTCTTTCCTTTCTTTCTTTTCCTTTCACTTCTTTCTTTTACTTTCTTTTTCTTTTCTATCTTTTTCTTTCTTTTCTTTTCATTTTTTGTTGTCTTTTCTTTCCTTTCTTTCCGTTTCTTTTGTTTTCTTTATTTTTCTTTCCGTTCCTTCCTTTCTTTCCTTTTCCTTTCTATTCTTTCCTTTCTTTTCTTACTTGCTTTCCTTTTTCCTTTCTATCCCTTTCTTTCCTTTTCTTTTCTTTTTTGTTGTCTTTTCTTTGCTTCCGTTTTTTTCCTATCCTTTCTTTTTCTTTTCTTCCTTTCTTTGCCTTCCTTTACTTGTTTTCCTTTTTGCTTTCTGTCCTTTCCTTTCGTTCCTTTACTTGCTTTCCTTTTGCCATTCTATCCTTTTCTTAACTTTACTTTCCTTTCCTTTCTTTTCTTTCCATTCTTTTATTTTCCTTTCTTTCCTTTTCCTTTCTTTTCTTTACTTGCTTTCTTTTTCCTTTCTATCCTTTTCTTTCCTTTTCTTTTCATTTTTTGTTGTCTTTTCTTTCCTTTCTTTCCGTTTCCTTTCTTTCCTTTCATTTTCTTTTCGTTCCTTCCTTTCTTGGTTTCCTTTTTGCTTTCTGAACTTTCCTTTCTTTTCTTTCCTTTCATTCCAGCAGAAAAGGAAAGAAAGGAAGGACCGGAAAGAGAAATAAAGAAAACAAAAGAAATGGAAAGAAAGGAAAGAAAAGACAACAAAAAAAGAAAAGAATAGGAAAAAAGTATAGAAAGGAAAATAAAAGAATGGAAAGAACATAAAGGAAAGAAAAGACAGGAAAGGAAAGGAAAGAAAGGGAAAGAAAAGAAAGGAACGGTAAGAAAAGAAAGGAAAGAAAAGAACTGAAAGAAAAGAAAGGAAAAGAAAAGGAAGTAAAAGAACGAAAAGAAAGAAAAAGAAAGAAGGGAAAGGAAAAGGAAGGAAAAGAAAAACAAAGAAATGGAAGGGAATGTACGGGAAATAAATGGAAAGAAAGCAGGGAAAGAAAGATTGTGAAAGAAGGGAAAGAAGAGAAAGGAAAAGAAAAGAAAGGAATGAAAGGAAAAAGGAAAGCAAGTAAAGGAAAGAAAAGAAAGAAAAGAACGGAAAGAAGAGAATGGAAAAGAAAGGAAAAGAAAAAAGAAAAGAAAGAAAGTAAAGAAAAGAAACGGAAAGAAAGGAAAAGAAAGAAAAAGGAAAGGAATGAAAGGAAGGAAAAGAAAGGAATTTCGGAAAATAAAGAAAGGAAAAGAAAGTAAAAGTAAGAAGTGAAAGGAAAAGAATGAAAGGAAAGAAAAGAAAGGAAAGTTCAGAAAGCAAAAAGGAAACCAAGAAAGGAAGGAACGAAAAGAAAATGAAAGGAAAGAAAGGAAACGGAAAGAAACGGAAAGAAAAGACAACAAAAAATGAAAAGAAAAGGATAGAAAGGAAAAAGAAAGCAAGTAAAGAAAAGAAAGGAAAAGGAAAGAAAGGAAAATAAAAGAATGGAAAGAAAAGAAAGGAAAGGAAAGAAAGGAAAGGAAAGGAAAGAAAGGGAAAGAAAAGAAAGCAAAGGTAAGAAAAGAAAGGAAAGAAAAATACTGAAAGAAAAGAAAGGAAAAGAAATGAAAGAAAGGAAAGAAAAGACAACAAAAAAAAGAAAAGTTAAGAAAAGGATAGAATGGCAAATGGAAAGCAAGTAAAGGAACGAAAGCAAAGGACAGAAAGCAAAGAGGAAAACAAGTAAGGAAGGCAAAGAAAGGAAGAAAAGAAAAAGAAAGGATAGGAAAAAAAACGGAAGCAAAGAAAAGACAACAAAAAGAAAAGAAAAGGAAAGAAAGGGATAGAAAGGAAAAAGGAAAGCAAGTAAGAAAAGAAAGGAAAGAATAGAAAGGAAAAGGAAAGAAAGGAAGGAACGGAAAGAAAAATAATGAAAACAAAAGAAACGGAAAGAAAGGAAAGAAAAGACAACAAAAAAGAAAAGAAAAGGAAAAAATGGACAGAAAGGAAAATAAAAGAATGGAAAGAAAAGAAAGGACAGAAATGAAAGGAAAGGAAAGGAAAGAAAGGGAAAGAAAAGAAAGGAAAGGTAAGAAAAGAAAGGAAAGAAAAGAACTGAAAGAAAAGAAAGGAAAAGAAAAGGAAGTAAAAGAAAGAAAAGAAAGAAAAAGAAAGAAGGGAAAGGAAAAGGAAGGAAAAGAAAAACAAAGAAATGGAAGGGAATGTACGGGAAATAAATGGAAAGAAAGCAGGGAAAGAAAGATTGTGAAAGAAGGTAAAGAAGAGAAAGGAAAAGAAAAGAAAGGAATGAAAGGAAAATGGAAAGCAAGTAAAGGAAAGAAAAGAAAGGAAAGAAAAGAACGGAAAGAAATGAAAGGAAAAGAAAGGATAAGAAAAAGAAAGGAAAGAAAGTAAAGAAAAGAAACGGAAAGAAAGGAAATGAAAATAAAGAAAGGTAAAGAAAGTAAAAGAAAGAAGGGAAAGGAAAAGAATGAAAGGAAAGAAAAGAAAGGAAAGTAAAGAAAGCAAAAAGGAAATCAAGAAAGGAAGGAACGAAAAGAAAAAGAAACGAAAGAAAAGAAACGGAAAGAAAGGACAGAAAGGAAAGGATAGAAATCCTTTCCGTTCTTTTCTTACTTGCTTTCCTTTTTCCTTTCTATCCCTTTCTTTCCTTTTCTTTTCTTTTTTGTTGTCTTTTCTTTCCTTCCGTTTCATTCCTATCCTTTCTTTTTCTTTTCTTCCTTTCTTTGCCTTCCTTTACTTGTTTTCCTTTTTGCTTTCTGTCCTTTCCTTTCGTTCCTTTCGTTGCTCTCCTTTTGCCATTCTATCCTTTTCTTTCCTTTTCTTTTTTTTTCTTGTCTTTTCCTTCCTTTCTTTCATTTCTTTTCCTTTCTTTTCTTTCAGTTCTTTTCTTTCCTTTCTTTTCTTACCTTTCCTTTCTTTTCTTTCCCTTTCTTTCCTTTCCTTTCCTTTCTTTCCTTTCCTTTCTTTTCTTTCCATTCTCTTATTTTCCTTTCTTTCCTTTTCCTTTCTATCCTTTCCTTTCTTTTCTTTACTTGCTTTCTTTTTCTTTTCTATCCTTTTCTTTTCATTTTTTGTTGTCTTTTCTTTCCTTTCTTTCCGTTTCTTTTCTTTCCTTTCTTTTTCTTTTCCTTTCCCTTCTTTCTTTTACTTTCTTTTCCTTTGTTTTTTTCCGTTTTTTCCTTTCTTTTCCTTCCTTTCATTCCTTTTCTGTTTCTTTCTTTTCCTTTCCTTTCTTTCCGTTTCTTTGCTTTACTTTCTTTCTTTTCTTTTTTCTTTTCCTTTCTTTTCCTTTCATTTCTTTCCTTTCATTTCTTTACTCTCTTTCTTTTCATTTTTCTTTTCCTTCCTTTTCTTTCCGTTCTTTTATTTCCTTTCTTTTCTTTCTTTTACTTGCTTTCCATTTTCCTTTCATTCCTTTCATTTCTTTTCCTTTCTCTTCTTTCCCTTCTTTCACAAACTTTCTTTCCCTGCTTTCCTTCCATTTATTTCCCGTACATTCCATTCCATTTCTTTGTTTTTCTTTTCCTTCCTTTTCCTTTCCCTTCTTTCTTTTCTTAACTTTTCTTTATTTTCTTTTCCTTCCTTTTCTTTTCCTTTCTTTTCTTTCAGTTCTTTCCTTTCCTTTCTTTTGATTCCATTCTTTTCTTTCCATTCAATTATTTTCCTTTCTATACTTTTTTTCCTTTTCTTTTCTTTTTTTGTTCTCTTTTCTTTCCTTTCCGTTTCTTTTGTATTCTTTATTTTTCTTTCTGTTCCTTCCTTTCTTTGCTTTTCCTTTCTATCCTTTCCTTTCTTTTCTTACTTGCTTTCCTTTTTCCTTTCTATCCCTTTCTTTCCTTTTCTTTTCTTTTTTGTTGTCTTTTCTTTCCTTCCGTTTCTTTCCTATCCTTTCTTTTTCTTTTCTTACCTTTCCTTTCATTTCGTTCCCTTTCTTTCCTTTCCTTTCCTTTCCTTTCTTTCCTTTCCTTTCCTTTCTTTACTTGCTTTCTTTTTCTTTTCTATCTTTTTCTTTCTTTTCTTTTCATTTTTTGTTGTCTTTTCTTTCCTTTCCTTCCGTTTCTTTTCTTTCCTTTCTTTTTCTTTTCGTTTTTCCTTTCTTGTTTTCCTTTTTGCTTTCTGTACTTTCCTTTCTTTTCTTTCCTTTCTTTCTTTTCCTTTCCCTTCTTTCTTTTTCTTTCTTTTCCTTTATTTATTTTCCGTTTTTTCCTTTCTTTTCCTTTCATTTCTTTCCTTTCATTTCTTTACTCTCTTTCTTTTCATTTTCCTTTTCCTTCCTTTTCTTTCCGTTCTTTTATTTCCTTTCTTTTCTTTCTTTTACTTGCTTTCCATTTTCCTTTCATTCCTTTCATTTCTTTTCCTTTCTCTTCTTTCCCTTCTTTCACAAACTTTCTTTCCCTGCTTTCCTTCCATTTATTTCCCGTACATTCCATTCCATTTCTTTGTTTTTCTTTTCCTTCCTTTTCCTTTCCCTTCTTTGTTTTCTTTACTTTCCTTCCTTTTCTTTTCCTTCCTTTTCTTTTCCTTTCTTTTCTTTCAGTCTTTCCTTTCCTTTCTTTTGTTTCCATTCTTTTCTTTCCATTCTTTTACTTTCCTTTCTATACTTTTTTTCCTTTTCTTTTCTTTTTTGTTGTCTTTTCTTTCCTTTCCGTTTCTTTTGTATTCTTTATTTTTCTTTCCGTTCCTTCCTTTCTTTGCTTTTCCTTTCTATCCTTTCCTTTCTTTTCTTACTTGCTTTACTTTTTCCTTTCTATCCATTTCTTTCCTTTTCTTTTCATTTTTTGTTTGTCTTTTCTTTCCTCTCTTTCCGTTTCCTTTCTTTCATTTCATTTTCTTTTCGTTCCTTCCTTTTCTTGGTTTCATTTTGCTTTCTGAACTTTCCTTTCTTTTCTTACTTGCTTTCCTTTTTCTTTTCTATCCCTTTCTTTCCTTTTCTTTTCTTTTTTGTTGTCTTTTCTTTCCTTCCGTTTGTTTCCTATCCTTTCTTTTTCTTTTCCTCCTTTCTTTGCTTTCCTTTACTTGTTTTCCCTTTTGCTTTCTGTCCTTTCCTTTCGTTCCTTTACTTGCTTTCCTTTTGCCATTCTATCCTTTTCTTTCCTTTTCTTTTTTTTGTTGTTGTCTTTTCTTTCATTTCTTCAGTTCTTTTCTTTCCTTTCTTTTCTTACCTTTCCTTTCTTTTCTTTCCCTTTCTTTCCTTTCCTTTCCTTTCTTTCTTTTCCTTTCTTTTCTTTCCATTCTTTCTTTTCCTTTCTTTCCTTGTCCTTTCTATCCATTCCTTTCTTTTCTTTACTTGCTTTCTTTTTCATTTCTATCCTTTCTTTCCTTTTCTTTTCATTTTTTGTTGTCTTTTCTTTCCTTTCTTCCCGTTTCTTTTCTTTCGTTTCTTTTTCTTTTCGTTCCTTCCTTTCTGATTTCCTTTTTGCTTTCTGTACTTTCCTTTCTTTTCTTTCCTTTCATTCTTTTCCTTTCCCTTCTTTCTTTTACTTTCTTTCCTTTCTTTATTTTCCGTTTTTCCTTTCTTTCCTTCCTTTCATTCCTTTCTGTTTCTTTCTTTTCCTTTCTTTTCTTTCCTTTCTTTCTTTTCCTTTCACTTCTTTCTTTTACTTTCTTTTTCTTTTCTATCTTTTTCTTTCTTTTCTTTTCATTTTTTGTTGTCTTTTCTTTCCTTTCTTTCCGTTTCTTTTGTTTTCTTTATTTTCTTTCCGTTCCTTCCTTTCTTTCCTTTTCCTTTCTATTCTTTCCTTTCTTTTCTTACTTGCTTTCCTTTTTCCTTTCTATCCCTTTCTTTCCTTTTCTTTTCTTTTTTGTTGTCTTTTCTTTGCTTCCGTTTTTTTCCTATCCTTTCTTTTTCTTTTCTTTCCTTTCTTTGCCTTCCTTTACTTGTTTTCCTTTTGCTTTCTGTCCTTTCTTTCGTTCCTTTACTTGCTTTCCTTTTGCCATTCTATCCTTTCTTAACTTTACTTTCCTTTCCTTTCTTTTCTTTTCCATCTTTTATTTTCCCTTTCTTTCCTTTTCCTTTCTTTTCTTTACTTGCTTTCTTTTTCCTTTCTATTCCTTTTCTTTCCTTTTTCTTTTTCATTTTTTGTTGTCTTTTCTTTCCTTTCTTTCCGTTTCCTTTCTTTCCTTTCATTCTTTCGTTCTTCCTTTCTTGGTTTCCTTTTTTCCCCTTTCCTTTTCTTTCCTTTCATTCCAGCAGAAAAGGAAAGAAAGGAGACCGGAAAGAGAAATAAAGAAACAAAAGAAATTGAAAGAAAGGAAAGAAAAGACAACAAAAAAAAGAAAGAATAGGAAAAAAGTATAGAAAGGAAAATAAAAGAATGGAAAGAACATAAAGGAAAGAAAAGACAGAAAGGAAAGGAAAAGAAAGGGAAAGAAAAGAAAGGAACGGTAAGAAAAGAAAGGAAAGAAAAGAACTGAAAGAAAAGAAAGGAAAAGAAAGGAAGTAAAAGAACGAAAAGAAGAAAAGAAAGAAGGGCAAAGGAAAAGGAAGGAAAAGAAAAACAAAGAAATGGAAGGGATGTACGGGAAATAAAAGGAAAGAAAGCAGGGAAAGAAAGATTGTGAAAGAAGGGAAAGAAGAGAAAGGAAAAGAAAAGAAAGGAAATGAAAGGAAAAAGGAAAGCAAAGTAAAGGAAAGAAAAGAAAGAAAAGAACGGAAAGAAGAGAATGGAAAAGAAAGGAAAAGAAAAAAGAAAAGAAAGAAAGGTAAAGAAAAGAAACGGAAAGAAAGGAAAAGAAGAAAAAGGAAAGGAATGAAAGGAAGGAAAAGAAAAGGAATTTCGGAAAATAAAGAAAGGAAAAGAAAGTAAAAGTAAGAAGTGAAAGGAAAAGAATGAAAGGAAAGAAAAGAAAGGAAAGTTCAGAAAGCAAAAAGGAAACCAAGAAAGGAAGGAACGAAAAGAAAATGAAAGGAAAGAAAGGAAACGGAAAGAAACGGAAAGAAAAGACAACAAAAAATAGAAAGAAAAGGATAGAAAGGAAAAAGAAAGCAAGTAAAGAAAAGAAAGGAAAAGGAAAGAAAGGAAAATAAAAGAATGGAAAGAAAAGAAAGGAAAGGAAAGAAAGGAAAGGAAAGGAAAGAAGGGAAAGAAAAGAAAGCAAAGGTAAGAAAAGAAAGGAAAGAAAAATACTGAAAGAAAGAAAGGAAAAGAAATGAAAGAAAGGAAAGAAAAGACAACAAAAAAAAGAAAAGTTAAGAAAAGGATAGAATGGCAAATGGAAAGCAAGTAAAGGAACGAAAGCAAAGGACAGAAAGCAAAGAGGAAAACAAGTAAGGAAGGCAAAGAAAGGAAGAAAAGAAAAAGAAAGGATAGGAAAAAAAACGGAAGCAAAGAAAAAGACACAAAAAGAAAAGAAAAGGAAAGAAAGGATAGAAAGGAAAAGGAAAGCAAGTAAGAAAAGAAAGGAAAGAATAGAAAGGAAAAGGAAAGAAAGGAAGGAACGGAAAGAAAAATAATGAAAACAAAAGAAACGGAAAGAAAGGAAAGAAAAGACAACAAAAAAGAAAAGAAAAGGAAAAAATGGACAGAAAGGAAAATAAAAGAATGGAAAGAAAAGAAAGGACAGAAATGAAAGGAAAGGAAAGGAAAGAAAGGGAAAGAAAAGAAAGGAAAGGTAAGAAAAGAAAGGAAAGAAAAGAACTGAAAGAAAAGAAAGGAAAAGAAAAGGAAGTAAAAGAAAGAAAAGAAAGAAAAAGAAAGAAGGGAAAGGAAAAGGAAGGAAAAGAAAAACAAAGAAATGAAGGGAATGTACGGGAAATAAATAAAAGAAAGCAGGGAAAGAAAGATTGTGAAAGAAGGTAAAGAAGAGAAAGGAAAAGAAAGAAAGGAATGAAAGGAAAATGGAAAGCAAGTAAAGGAAAGAAATGAAAGGAAAGAAAAGAACGGAAAGAAATGAAAGGAAAAGAAAGGAAAAAAAAGAAAAGGAAAGAAAGTAAGAAAAGAAACGGAAAGAAAGGAAATGAAAATAAGAAAGGTAAAGAAGTAAAAGAAAGAAGGGAAAGGAAAAGAATGAAAGGAAAGAAAAGAAAGGAAAGTAAAGAAAGCAAAAAGGAAATCAAGAAGGAAGAGACGAAAAGAAAAAGAAAACGAAAGAAAAGAAACGAAAGAAAGGACAGAAAGGAAAGGATAGAAATCCTTTCCTTTCTTTTCTTACTTGCTTTCCTTTTTCCTTTCTATCCCTTTCTTTCCTTTTCTTTTCTTTCTTTGTTGTCTTTTCTTTCCTTCCGTTTCATTCCTATCCTTTCTTTTTCTTTTCTTCCTTTCTTTGCCTTCCTTTACTTGTTTTCCTTTTTGCTTTCTGTCCTTTCCTTTCGTTCCTTTCGTTGCTCTCCTTTTGCCATTCTATCCTTTTCTTTCCTTTTCTTTTTTTTTCTTGTCTTTTCCTTCCTTTCTTTCATTTCTTTTCCTTTCTTTTCTTTCAGTTCTTTTCTTTCCTTTCTTTTCTTACCTTTCCTTTCTTTTCTTTCCCTTTCTTTCCTTTCCTTTCCTTTCTTTCCTTTCCTTTCTTTCTTTTCCCATTCTCTTATTTTCCTTTCTTTTCCTTTCCTTTCTATCCTTTCCTTTCTTTTCTTTACTTGCTTTCTTTTTCTTTTCTATCCTTTTCTTTTCATTTTTTGTTGTCTTTTCTTTCCTTTCTTTCCGTTTCTTTTCTTTCCTTTCTTTTTCTTTTCCTTTCCCTTCTTTCTTTTACTTTCTTTTCCTTTGTTTTTTCCGTTTTTTCCTTTCTTTTCCTTCCTTTCATTCCTTTTCTGTTTCTTTCTTTTCCTTTTCCTTTCTTTCCGTTTCTTTGCTTTACTTTCTTTCTTTTCTTTTTTCTTTTCCTTTCTTTTCCTTTCATTTCTTTCCTTTCATTTCTTTACTCTCTTTCTTTCATTTTTCTTTTCCTTCCTTTTCTTTCCG